>NW_027616447.1:0-318659 GCF_964187855.1 Myxine glutinosa | reverse complement strand
CTCCTTTACGTTCTGAGCCAGCACCTCCATCACAGCTACAAATAGTAGTGGACTTAGTACCGACCCCTGATGCACTCCCACCTTCACCTCAAACTCACCACTGTTCCCGTCCTTCGTCCTTACAGCTGTGCGGCTCTTTTGTACATTGCCATCACTACTCTGATCAACCATTCCTCCACTCCTAACATCCTCAATGCCCATGTCAATACTTTGCGTGGAACCCGATCGAATGCTTTCTCCAGATCAACAAACCCAAGAAACAACTTCTTCCTCTTCTCCATGTACTTCTCCTGCAACTGCCTCACAATGAAAAGCGCGTCTGTCGTTCCTCTTCCTGGCATGAATCCAAACTGCATTTCGTCGATCTTCACTTTCTTCCTTATCCTCCTCTACAACACCCTTTCCAATACCTTCATTCCATGCTCCAATAACTTTTTCGCTCGGTACGAGCCACACTCCAGAGGGTCACCTTTCCCCTTGTATAGAGGGACGAAGGTACTCAGTTCCCAATCCACTGGAATGCAGCCTTCTTTCACCACCAGATTACAGATCTCTGTCATTCTCTTCACACCCCAACTTCCTGCTGCCTTCAACATATCTCCCACAACTCCCGTCGGCCCTCCGGCTTTTCTACCCTTCATTGCTTTTATCGCTTCCTCAACTTCCTTCTCAGTTATCTTCTCTGCCGGTCCTAAAACTGGGTTACTCTCTATGTTGCCATCCCATTCATTCTCTGTATTCAACAGCATTTCCATATATCTTTTCCATCTTCCTTTATTTCCATCTGGGTCGACAACGATTTGTCCCACTTCATCCTTCAAGCAACTCACCCCCATCACATCACACCTCTCTTTCGCCATCTGCTTTGCAATCCTGAATACTGCTTTCTGACCCTCTTCCGAATCCAAGCGTTCTCCGAACATTTTCCTACATGCCTCCTGCGCCTTTGCTACCTCTTTCTTTGCAGCCTTCCTGGCTGCCTTATAACTTTCATGCTCTGCTGTTTCTGCTCCCGTACCCTTTGCCTTCTGCCACTCCTTGAACTTCTTCCTCTTCTCGTCAATCCTCTTTCCAACTTCATCATCCCACTTCCAAAATGTTACTTCCAAATGTGCCCTTGGTCCAAACAATCGGCCCTCCAACATGGCCGTCTCATTACTTCCGGCTGTTTCAAAAGAGAGGCTTCATCGGCTCTCCAGATTGTATTTTTCACTCCGTGGGCAGCTGCGACCGGGCATAAATTTGACGAACTGACTTGTTGCAAAGGTGGCATCCTTTGACGGTGCCACGTTGAAAGTCACCGGGGATGGGGGGTTCGGGTCCGGGTTCAGGCTGAAGGCTAGCCCAATAGGAGTGGTCGGCGTTTGCCCAATGATTATGGTTCAAAAATATCGTAAACGTATCGATTGCATACGTTTGATTTGACAATAATTGATTGTCCTTTCTACAGGGGAAGAAGAGGTGAACAATCCAACCCATCCCGACTTTGTCCCGTCACCGTTTCTGCAGCCAGCTGACACAAGTGGACGTGCCGACCAATCTGCCGAGAAGATGCAACGCTGCGGGGGAGCATCCAGGCGGTCAAGTGCTTGTGGTGAGTGTTCTTTGTCACAATTTTAAGGAATGCAGACACGGCACTATGGCTCAGATTAGGCAGTGGCTCAGATTAGCTACAATAATTATGGTAAATTAAAGTGACCTGAAAAAATAACTCTTAGATGCCATTTCCTGGCACTTCGAGGCACACTCTGCAATACAATATTATTATTGGGTTTGTTGGCATGTAGGTATATTAATAGTGCTTTGAATGTCACGAAACAAATGTCAGTGATTGTGACCTTGGCAATGTGGGTGTCGGTGGATTATAGTCAGATTATAATATTGCTTGGGTTTCAGGCCAATACGCAGCTACGTTGTCCCGAGGGCCGAACGGCCGAGGTCAATATTCCGCCCTCGGGACAGCATAACGCGCATTGGCCAAAAACTCGAACAATATTTCCATTCTTATTATGATGGATGAAGGCAATGGTAATGGCTCCAATAATCGCAGACAAGCCTAAACTGCGCCACTCCCTTGTGGGAGTAGGCCTACATGACATGTATATGTGGTCGTGCACAGGCCACGCCCACGCGTGGCCAATATTTAGGGTGAATGTTGTTCGTATGGCGGCCATAGGCCATATTTTAAAACTTCGTTGCACCCACCCCCACCTTGTGTAAACCGACATCCCCAATAATTTCATTAAGTGCACCCATTTGGACCACATTAGGAGGGTTGTCAAGTTGTCGCGGTGTGCGGGGGTTTACGACAATGCGATTAATGTCTGCCGGTGTCAGGGTCCAAACGCGTTTTCTTGAATTCTTAAAATCACACATCACTCTGCCAATAATGGACATAGAGGGTCGTGTGAGGTGTCAAAATGATCAGAGTACTTCCATACAATATGGAAGCTGCAACCCAGCTGTCGGTGACATCTGCGGTTACCTCTGGGTCAAGAAATCTGTAAAAATGGTGAAATGTATATTTTGTCTTACATTTTGATACATCATAAATTGTCTTCATAACACAGAGAATAACGAAGGTATTGGTTTAATGTGTACTCTAAAAGTTTCCCAGTACACTGTGCAAAATAATGATATCACACAAATATATCTGATATTAATATTTCTGAGTTTAATACCGCAAAACCGAAGTGTACCCCCTTATTTTCTTCATGGTATATGCAATATGCATACAACATAAGTTTGGATACAGTCGATGTGATATTGGCAATTACTTCAGGTATAACATCGAGATAAATATCATGATTTTCGCGACTGCATTGCACATTATCAAGACTAAAGAGACCTGAATTAAAGATGCCTTAGATTATTTTGGCCACCTGTGGAATAATACACACAAACACAAAAATACACCATAAATGTTTCATTTGGAGATACAAATGTGTTTCATAATACTAAATGTTTGTCCAACAAAATCAGAATTCACTTGAATGTCCATCATATTTTCTATTCAGTTGAATGCCCATCATGTTCATGATTTAACTGAGATGTCGAGCAAAATAAAAGTTCACTTGAATGTCCATCTTGGTAACTATCCATTTTAATGTCTATCATGTTCACAATTCACTTAAATGTCCACCATACGGTAATTACAATGCATCTGAAAGTCCATCGGTTAGTCGAATCATCTGCTTCTGAATCAGATGTCTCATCACCAGCCAGAGAGTTTGCCGGCTTTGTGCATCTTGGTCCGCATTTACATGCACCAATGCATGGAGACGGACATGCTTTTACACGAGCATCTTGACGATGCACAACTTCTCTGGCATCCACAGCTTATTAACTCGCGGCAGGCATCTGGTACAGGTACGAGGCTCATTAGCTTTGGTACTAACTTCGCGCCATCGATGTGCTATCCACATTCCTCTGGTGGAGGAAGGTCAGGATATGCCTGTCCTGCATGTGTCCAGATCAGGGCTCGATAGGTAGCTCGCATGATGTCAAATGTCAGGGCATCTTTTGTTGGCGGTCGGTAGTCATTTTCTGAATGTTGCCAAATGATATTTCAGGATAAATGATGCAACATTCCCTGAAATATTGTTGTCGTCCTTGTCTTCCTTTCAGGTTGGGCAAGAACAGTGCTGTGGTGAAGTAGCTTGAATGGAGGCCTGATCTCGATTACCTTCGGGGTGATTGATTCGTTTTGGCAGTGCCAGGACCGGTGATGTCCTGGCACCACCTTGCCTGGTGTTCATGCTCATCCACCGATGGAAATGGAAAAATGAAATCCACCTCATTCAGCGGTTTTATACATCATGAATACGTCGAACGTCGATGTTATGATTGTTGCTTGACGTGTGATTCTTGAACAGCGGTTGTTCAAAACATTTTCGTCTTCAAGAAGAATCGAGGAAAAAAGGCATTAACCGAACTGTTACCTTTTCGCTCCGTTACCTTCAAAGTTATAAATGCTTGGGCAATGGGCATTCCGCCCGCCCGCCCGTGTCCATTTTTCTTGTGCTCCCCCCATAGTGTTCCGTCTTCCCCAATATGGTCGCTCCATTGACGAAGGGTCATTTGTTACAGCCTTGTGAAATAGTTTTAAAGCTGCAGTCATTGCAAACAAAATAATTGTACCTTTAACATTTCCCAATGAGAGAGAGCAAAGATTATTCATGAAAAAAGAAATCATTTGTGCAGAGAATGATCAGTTTTTGTTTTTACTCGTATAATAACGTTCTCAGTGACGCAATGAATGTGACATGTGACATGTGACATGGATATGGATATCACCCCAGGTATTTTCTATATGTGGTGTTTGCATTTTGTGAAGAGCTTTACATGAATGAACGAATGAATGATCGAATGATCAATAAATTAGAATTTATTCGAGAATGCCTCCACATATAAAATGGCAAAAGGAAAAGTAGTGTTTCAGGTTATTGGATGAATGTGCAATTGAACGTGAAATAAATCAAAAAATGTAAAAATACTTTTGAGTTTTTTTTAAATTTAATGTTGTACTCAAAAGTGTGGATATATTGGCGAAGGAAGGGTGCTTGATTTATTTATATATACTAGCGTCCAGCGTGCGTGACTCGGCGCGCCCCGCGCGCTTCACCGCACGTCGTATCGGAGGGGTCGGCATCTTTGACCATTTCGGGGTGCTTTGGGTCTTCGGGATGTTTTGGGCCTTCGGGGTCTTTTGGGGTATTGGTGGCCTGAAGGGTCTTGGCGGAATTAACGCAATTAAGAGGGTTAATGTAGAGTATGGTCATTTTATTTGAAGAAGAAGAAGAAGACTTTTTTTTGTTTGTTTTGTTTTTTTATATACAGAATCGAGGCTCGTGAAAGAGCTAACATTTATCAAACAAAGTATATAAAAAGGGGACCGGTACACAAGATGGGGAGAGAAGGGGAGGAAGCACACAAACACAACATTTGAGAGCAGGGACATCGGGAGATGTGTGGGAGGGAGAGGGCTTGGGGGGAGGCAGGATCGGTATAAAATGCAAGGACACCAAGGACTTTCAGCAAAGAAGTTGGTATTTCAAAAAAGTGGATTTGGGGTGAAATTAGCGGGGGTAGAAAAGATCAAGGTTTTGGATTGGGGAAGATAAGAGATGGTGGCGAACAGCTGTTTTAAAGACCTGGAGGGAGGAGTGCGATTGAAGAGAGTGAGGGAGTTTGTTCCAGAGGCGGGACAAAAGAAGAATGAAGGAGTGAAGGTGAGCGGAGAGTCTTGATTTTGGCAGTTTAACCACAAGAGGGTTGCAGGCAGATCTTGTGCGACCTGTAGGAATATTTGGGGGACAGAGCACAGACAGGGCTGGGGGGTGAGGGGGCGGGCTACGCCGGAGATGAGTCGGTAGAAGACGGAAAGACCACCAACCTGCCTGCGGTGAGTAAGTGAAAGGCCCTCGGAGATGGCGTCATCGCGGGAGATTCCAATGATTCTGAACGCTTTGGTTTCAACAGCGTGAAGATGAGCTAGGTGTGAGGCAGGAGCACCGGCCCAGAGGGGAGAGCAATACTCCATTGAGCTGCGGACGAAAGCCTCGTATGTGGCGAGGAGCTCAGGTGTGCCAAGGAAGGACTTCGCACGACGGAGGATGCCCAGTCGGCGACTGGCTTTGGAGGCCGGCTTGGAAATGTGCTTTTTTTCCAGGAAAGATCATGGCACATAGTGAGACCCAACCCAAAAGCTTGAGTGACAGAACTTCTTGGAGAGGAATATTCAGAAAGTGGATGGGAGGGTTGTCCAGTCGGTCTTTTCGGAGAGACATCGTAAGAGTGTGAGATTTGTTTCGGATTGAAAGACACGTTCCACTTGTTTGCCCAGTCTGTGATTTTGTCCAGGTCTGCAGAGAGCGAGGAGGCTGCAGACTGCCGATCTGAGGGATGAGCAATGGAGCGGCACAACAGAGTGCAGTCGTCAGCAAAGAGTCAGAGAGATCATTGATGAAGACCAGAAAAAGCACAGGGCCCAGAACACTGCTTTGGGGAACTCCAGCCTGAACAGGAAGAGGAGGTGAGAGAAAGCCATTCAGGGCCACACGCTCACTACGACTAGAGAGGAAGTCCATGCGCCAGCCATGCGCGGATATTTCTATGGATACCAAAGGAGGAGAGTTTGGTGAGCGGAGCGGCGTGCCAGACCGTATCGAAGGCACGTCGTATGTCGAGGGAGACGCCTCTGATTTCCCGTTTGGCATTGAGGACCCCTCCCTCCCTCCATCCATTGTTGAGACAGCAGAAGCAGCATGTCCAGAGTGGAGTGACCTGGTCTGGAAGCAAATTGATGACCAGAGATCAAGCCATTGGAGAAGAGGAAACATTTCATATCCGAAGCAATGATGCATTCCAGGACTTTGCTGATAATAATTGGGAGAAGGCTGATTGGTCTGTAGTCGCTAGGATCTGTTTTTGTGCAAAGCGGTGATGTTGGCTGATTTCCAAGCAGATGGCAGTTGACCTTGAGCAAAAGAGAGGGTGAAGAGAACAGAGAGAGGGAGTGAAGGAGCGGAAGAACAGCATTTTCGGACCCGTGGGCTGATGCCGTCAGGTCCAGTTGCAGAATCGGAGTCGAGGGTTGACAGAAACTTTTCCACCTCGTCGGGCGGAAAGGACACGGAGCACCTGGGTACGACTGGGTACAGAGAGGGATGGGTGTGGCGCACAAGATTTAGAGGCAAACACAGAGTTGAGGCATTCAGCTTTTTCACGTGCGGAGGCAGCCGTGTAGCCGTTTGAGCTGAGGGGGGGGATGGAGGGGGAACAAACACCAGAAACAGATTTGACCAGACGCCACCAGGATTCGGAAGAGGGAGACAGACAAGACAGTTCGGTATTGAGAACGGAGAGATATTGTTTCCTGGCTCTCCTGAGGGTGGACACACACTTGTTTCGGGCTTTGTGAAAGGAAATGACATTTCCTTCCGTTGGATTTGCTTTCCAGGAGACGAAGGCAAGTTGTTTCTGGGCAACAGCCTCACCGCAACATTCCGTGCTGCACCATGGACGGGAGGAAGCGTACGACAACTGAAGACGACATGGCATAAATCTGTGCATGAGAGAGAGAGAGAGAGAGAGAGCAATTTACTTTGGAAGAATTCCCAGGATGATGTCAGTTGCTGTCAGAGGTGGTAGAGATGGGAGACCAGTCCAGATGATTGATGGCTGCTTGAAGACCGTGCCAGTTGGCCTGAGTGAAATGCCAGACTCGTCGACGCTGAGCAGAGCTCCCTGAGAATGGTCAGAGAGATGTCCACTTTAACAAGCACATGATCAGAAGAGCCGATTGGAGCAGAAGAAGAGCAGCAGACATTTTCAGGTAAGTTAGTCATAACCAAGTCCAGAAGAGAAGATGCTCCGTTGACTGAGATCCGGGTGGGGAAATTGACAGATTGTGTCAGTCCCAGTGAGTCGCAGAAGTCCTTTGCTGAGGAGCCATGGCTGGTGAGAGAGGTACCCACACCCAGCCAACTGGCATGGTGACAATTTAAATCACCACATATGAGGAAGAGAGACTTGGGATGAGTGCATAGAAGTGGGTCCATATTATCAGACAGCGACATGTAGATGGAGTCATCACCGTTTGGTGGACGGTACAACACACATATGAACAAGAGGTGGGAGCGAAGGGGAAGCCGTAGCCACAGGTATTCCAGGGGGTGAGGTGGAGAGAGTGCAGTGCAGTGCATTGCAGTGCAGGGCGACTGAGGAAGAGAGTTTTTGATAAAGACAGCAACCCCGCCTCCAGGACGAGGCTCAGGTCTATCATACCGGAGGAGGGAGTAACCTGGGAGAGATACCAAGGAATCAGAGACATCATGAAGGAGGAAAGTTTCTGTTAAGCAGATCACGTCTGCTTTGTCAGAAGCAACCTGTATGGAGAGATCGGTCAAGTTTGAACGAAGGCCCCAGATGTTTGAGGTCCATACCGTTCGTTAATGAAGAGGAAGGGGGACCATCGGATACAGAACAGGGGGGACGAGGGGTCGGGTAAGATGTGCAAGAGGTAGGGAGAGCCGTTGAAGGTGTGTCAGAGATTTCAGAATAGCTTGGAGAAAGGGAAGGATGGGGCGGACAGTCTAACTCTAATGACTGACTCTTTCTAGTGGTGGACTCGTGCACTTTGACATCGACGGTGACGAGAGCTACCTGTAGGTCCCGTGATGACATTCTGGGGTGCTCGGAAGCTTATTTCAGCATCTTGCGGTCTGCTCTCGGGCTGAACTTGCCGGGGCGGCATGGCCCGAACAAGTTGGCAGTTGTTTGGAATCTTCTCCACCTGTAGATGATCTTCCGGACAGTCGAATGATTCGTTTCAAATTGTTTGGAGATCTTTTTAAATCCCTTCCCAGACTCGTAGGCATCTATAACCTTCTTTCTGAAGGCCGCAGACAGCTCTTTTGATCTTGGCATGGTGACGCCGCACACTTCAACAACAAAGAGCAAACCAAACGAAATGTCAGATTTAAATAAGACAGGTTCCTCCAAGATCCTCTCCAACGATGTTCTAATCATTTGCACCTCAGCTGGTGCACCTGATTCTAATTTTAGGTATTTGAAGTAGTAATAAATGTAGGGGTGTACTTACTTTTTCCACATGCGAAATTTGCATTTATGTTTATTTAAAATATACAATGGACTACAAAATGTAAATATTTCATGATATTTGTTTTATTATATCATCTTTAAATATCAATATTGTTGAAATGAAGATCAAATAGCTGTATCTAAACTCTCTGGTCACGCACAGTCAGTCATGGCTGTTGTCTACCGCCCTCCCAAACCACACCCATCATTCCTGTCTGACTTCTCCTACTTTCTGACCCAGCTATGTTCCCTCTCCCCCTCAATCGTCGTCGTCCTTGGTGATTTCAATATCCACATGGACTCCACTGACTTCACTGATTTACTCACCTGCTTTAACCTCACTCAACATGTCAACTTTCCTACCCATAACCGTGGTCACATTTCGGACCTTGTCTGCTCTACTGGATTGATTTTGCACCATCTCTCTGGCTCCGACCTCACCCTCTCTGACCACTTAGCCATCACTATGACCGTCAACGTTCCCACCCCAGCACCAAGGCATTATCGCACGATCAACTTCCGTAAGCTAAACGCTCTTTCACCTACCTCATTGTCATCCACCCTCTCTGAAAAAATGTCCACTTCTCCCTTCGTTGACCTCCACACCCCTTCTGACCTCACTGACTACTACAACCGCACTCTCTCCTGCCTTGACCAACTTGCGCCTATAAAAACCAAAACCGTTTATTTCACCCATTCTGTTCCCTGGTTTACCCCTGAACTCCGCCTGATGAAAACTCGTGCTCACCAACTTGAAAGACTCAGCAATAAAACAGGTCTCACAGTTCACTCCCAAGCCTACAAGGACCACCTACAACACTATAAAGATGCCCTCTCCCGCGCCCGCTCCGCCTACTACTCTCAACTTATCCACTCTGGCTCCGGAAAGCCAAAAGCACTCTTCTCTACAATAAATAAACTCCTCAGCCCCCTGAACACCGCCACCCAGTCATTCACAGTAGACAACTGCATCTCCTTCCTTTCATTCTTCCAACGCAAAATTGAAAACATCTACAACAGCTTGACCACCGCCGCACCTGCCCCCCCTTATCCTGCCATCCCCTGTCTCAATTCTCCCCAGTCTCCCCTACTGACCTCTCTGAACTCCTCATAGGAATGAAAACTGCCACCTGCACTCTTGACCCCATCCCCTCCAGCTTTGTCAAGGCCTCCCTTTGTGCTCTCTCTCTCTCCACTTATCATTGCAACAATAAACTCCTCCCTGTCTACAGGCATCGTCCCACCATCCCTCAAAATTGCTGCTGTTACCCCCATTCTGAAAAAACCTGGACTAAACCCTGACACCCTAAACAACTTCAGACCCATCTCCAACCTACCCTTTGTGTCGAAAGTTTTGGAACACGCTGTAGCCACTCAACTCAAACATCACCTCTCTGCCAATGACCTGTATGAAACATTCCAATCCGGATTCCGCTCCAACCACAGTACTGGAAACTGCTCTCCTCAAAATCACCAACGACCTTCTCCTCTCCTCTGACGCTGGCAACCTCAACATTCTCATCCTCCTCGACCTGAGCGCCGCGCCGCCTTTGACACTATCGATCACACCATCCTCCTCACCCGACTTGAAACCACCTTTAACGTTACCGGCACTGCCCTCTCTTGGATTAAATCATACCTCTCTGACAGACGCCAGTTCATCTCCATCAATAACTGCAAATCCCCCACTGCTCCCCTCCCCCAAGGTGTCCCCCAAGGTTCAGTCCTTGGCCCCCTCCTCTTCATCCTTTACCTGTCCCCCCTCGGTCACTTAATCCGCCGTCATGGTCTCCAATTCCACTGCTACGCCGATGACATCCAGCTTTTCATCTCCACCAAGTCCATCTGCACCGCCACCCACTCTATCCTGACAAATTGCATCACTGAAATAAAATCCTGGCTTCAAATCAACTTCCTCAAACTTAACTATGATAAATCTGAAATAATCATCATTGGCCCAAAAACGCTCATAAAATCCACCCATAACTTTGCCCTCAACATCGACGGTATCCCAGTATCCACGTCCCCTCACATCCGGAATCTTGGCATAATCTTTGACCAATCCCTCTCCTTCGACAAATACACTAAACAGATCACAAAGACAGCCTTCTTTCACCTGAAAAACATCGCCCGTCTCCGTCCATCCCTCTCCTCCACGGCTGCAGAAACCCTCATCCACGCCTTCATCACCTCCCGTCTGGACTACTGCAATAGCCTCCTCTATGGTTCACCCTCAACAATCACCAATAAACTCCAATACATTCAGAACTCCGCTGCCCGTCTACTCACCCATTCCCGGACCCGTGACCACATCACCCCCCCCGATGGCTCCCCATCTCCCAGAGAATCCAGTACAAAATCCTCCTCTTGACCTACAAAGCCCTCCATGACCTGGCCCCATCCCCATCCTACCTGGCTGACCTCCTCTCCAGACACACTCCCACCCCCATCCGGACCAAATTCAGATCCTGGGGGGACAGGGCCTTCTCCATCGCTGCTCCCACCCTCTGGAACTCACTACCTCACACCATCAGAGACTCGTCCTCCTCCTCCTCACTCACCACATTCAAAACATCACTCAAGACCCACCTGTTCAACACTGCATTCAACATTTAACCCACAGCATTTAACCCCTGACTATCTGTTGTCCTTCTCCCTCCTTTTTGCTTTGAATATTTCCCTGTTGATTCTTGTCTTTTTTGCAATTGTTTTTATGTTTTACACTCTGTCAAAGCGTCTTTGGGCTTCCTGAAAAGCGCTATATAAAATAAATGCATTATTATTATTATTATTATTATTATTATTATTATCTATATAATAATACCGTAAGGACTCGACTTTGTTATCCCTTTTACGCCGCACCCAGTGACCCAATGCCCCGGCACTAATGGATTTACGATCTACGAACCGCGCTCTTTGTTTATCACCTACAGCCATACTCGAAAAATCTGAATTAGCCGACGTTGGGGCCCAAAAGCATCCGATTAACGGCCGATACGACGCCATCTTACGACTCCATCGTATTGGCGTCTGCTGGGTGAAGGCGCAACAAGCCGTCCGCTGATTGGACAATCCTGATCATGCATTCCGCCATTTGTGCCGGTGTCGTCGATCGCGCTGTACGCTAACCTCATCAGGTGGGTTTACCATAATGTCTTCCATATACTGTGATTACAACGAAGTGAAACTGATCAGCAGCCCATCAGTATCATATAAAGCAATAAATACCAAGGCTTCAGCTTCTGAAAGCTTAAAACAAAGTGTACTTCGCCGAGTGACGAAACGTAGGCGTAGGCCTCGGCCCTACCTATCCAGTTGTTGTTTCCGTTGTGTAAGGGGGGGAAAAAACAAACATTTTGGCCTCAGACCTTTGAGAGTACGTCGTTCCGTGAACTTTTTGAACGGGCCTCGTATGCCATGCTTCGTCAACGTTGGGTTGTTTTTAAATGATTTGAAGGATTAACTTAAGCACCTTGAATAGAGCAGTTTATTGTTCCTCAAAGACCAGTGTGTAAGTTGACTCAATATGATGGTAACTTTGCAATTCCTGCGTTGTCTCTGAATCAGCTGGCTGAGTCATATTGGCGTAGGGTCGGTCATGATCAGCCCCCCCCCCTCCCCCTCCCTTTCGTTTCACCAACTCCTGCATCTGCCACCGTTCATGATTATCAAAGTAGGCTTTACCCTGTTCACGATAAGGTAGAAATCAGAGTTGTATACGAAGAGATAAAAGGATGCCATTGACTTCGAGACGGTACGTGATATTTTCAAAAGTATATCGTAGCGTTGTCATTTAATTAGCTTGCAATAAATACGTTGTTCATATACGCACTCTTCATTCTCATCTTTCTTCCTAACTCTTACTCGGACAAGCAAATCCCCTATGCCATCCATAATGGTACACTCTATCCATACACCACATCCTCCCTTCCGTGGATGTTCCACGGGTTTCGGCTAGTTATTATTATTATTATTATTATTACGTTGAAATACGTTGAAAAAGTCAAAACTTCACATGGGGTGTAGGGGAAGGCGGGGCAAGTTGAGCCAGTTTTTGTTCTTGGAATGTTAGGACTGAACTTACTGATGATCTTGCACAAATGAGTATCTTGCCTTCTAATTTAATCCTTGGGAAACATTTTGTAGCTGGTTCTTACTTTCTATCCCCACACTGAAAGTCACTGTGACATTTTGAAAAAACGGAGGCAAAATGGCTCAACTTGCCCGCCCGAGGGGTAAGTTGATCCAACCTCTGGGGTAAGTTGTACCACATAGGGGTAAGTTGATCATTGCCCCAAATAAAGATAACTAAAGTAGAAAAGCATTGTTTTGCCAGAAAAAAATATTTAATGTTGTAAAATTCTACAACACTGAACGAAATGATTACCTTGTGTTCATGGTTATAGTAATCAGTTACGAACAAATTGAGTCACTCTCATAGAAAAACAAGATTGTCAACTGTGGTAAGAAAAGTCAACTCGATCCACCTGTCACAGTTTCAAGTCACAATAAAAGAAAAGTGTCCCAAATACACCCAGAAAGGCCAACAGTCAGACTGTGGCAATTAAGGCACAATATCTTGCTCATCAATGCCAGCTTCATCATTTGGATCTGCAACTAAAAGTAAAACATGTCAGAAATCAAGTCAATTAAGCTGCCAAACTGACAAGTCACAATAATTGAACACAAGCTGTCCAGAACAACGGGCAGAACTGCCAACGCACTTAGGCTGTGGCAGCTTACGCACGATGTCTTGCAGTTCAAATCCTGCTTCATCCTTTGGGTTTGGAACAAACACTGGGTTGTCAGATCCAACTTTTCCAGCAACTTTCTGCAGGAAGACACCTTCAAACTGAAATTCCTCTCCATTCAGTACATCAACCCGAGCAATGTAATGCACAAATCTTGATTTGCCAGCACATTTGACAACTACAAAGTCACCTTCAATGATATCCTATTCACTGTCCACATCTGATTCGTCATCATACTCAACTTCTGAATCACCATCTGTCTCACTGGAACTAGGGGTGTTTGATCTTGGGGGACATGTCTTTTTCCCATTAGCTTTGAACAAGCATCTCTTTGATTTCTTGGCTGATGGCTTCCGTTTGCGATTTTCAGATAGGGCTGCAAGCTCCTGGCATACTGGGGTGTGGAGATGGTACACCCAGTGTGGTGCAGGCTCGCAATGTATCCAATGACCGGGGTACGGTAATAATATGGTATTCTGTAAGCGCTTTGAGCCTTTGGGGAAAAGCGCATTATAAATGCTAATTATTATTATCTCCACCAACATGAGTTGGCAAGTTGAGCCATGGCTCGATTTGCCCCGTAGGGTCTGGCTCAACTTACCCCAGTCTGAACTTTCTGAGATGTCTCCACATACACACATCTTCTATGCATCCATCGTATTAAAGTCTACGACAAGAATGGAGACACATACCTGGACTAACAATAATTGTCATCTGATATCCATATTATCTCCATGCTGCATATGGAAGAAACGTGAACTTACCTGTTTTACACCTTTTTACTTTTATGGCTGAAAATTGGATTTTTCCCTCTGCAACACTGGTTTCCGTTTCAATTTCAATTTAGAAAACAATATGGCACAACGTGGACTTATGCAATGGGGCATCTATACTATAGATGGCGCCACCACAAAGTCTGACTCATTCATAAATGGCTGGGAGGTGGTGCCTCACTTCAACTTACCCCGATGCTCAACTTGCCCCGCCTTCCCCTACTTACTCTTTCACGTGACTGTACAATGCATTTAGGATCGGAGGCAAGAAATAAATATACCGTACAGTGTTTTTCACCTTTTTATTGGACAAAAACCAATTATGTATATATTTCAACAAGGAGGCTCACTTTCATTTCATCACATGCAGTGTTATTTGTAAAAGTTTATGCATGCCTGCCTGCATAATAAATCTTACGCTTCCATGTAATAAGAATAATAATAATTAGTAATATAATACCGAGTGTTTAGACAATACTCAATAGTCAATACAAATGTGTTCTACTTGTGACTCGGCGCACCTCTCATATATCTAACAGTAACATGTACGCAACTACAAGGATGTAATATTGTAATGACAATATACCATCAGAACAGACAACATGTTGTTGTTGTTCAAGGAATATTATTAATATTATTGTCCAGCAATTTATGTATTTACGATTTTAGTCCAACTCCAATAGCTGATGATTTATTGGCATAAATGTGTTGCTCGATATTAATATTAATATTGTAGCGACCCATTGGTCCCCCAAGCGAGACCAGCAGCAGAATCGCCTTGCTCCAGCCGGTGACGTAACCTTGCTCCAGCCGGTGACGTAACTAGATCAATCACATGGGGGTTAAATGCATGTTCCAAGTGAGCTCCAATCGGTGGAGGCGTCGTGGTGCACCGGGCTAAGGCGGGCCACGATGACGTATCAACGATGAGATCGAGAGCTGCAAGCAAACTGCTAAAGGTTCGAACCCTCGATCCTGGGCCCCCGCAGGTGTTGCGCCGCGGAAAATGAGCCTTCAAGCCAAAGACGTCCGGACGGACGCCCCGGGCACCCGGGCCTCCACCCTTTTGAATCTAAACCAATTAATCAATAATTAATCACTGAAAAGCTAATTAATGCATTTGAAATCGTCCACCGTTCCTTGTCGTGACGTCACATTCAACCGACCGTAAAATGAAATGTTGTTGTTTTTTTGAAAGATATTTAAATAATCTCGTTGACCCTTAAGGACTTATATATATATATATATAAAACCCTTCGGTTTATAATTATATATAAAATCGATGGACCATCCACAGGGTAAAGGAAAGAATAAAAGAAAAAAATATCACTTCCCGTTCCAGATCCAGGAAGTTGACCCCCAGAGGAAGAAGAAGAAGAACAACCACCCTCCGGCTCGTCACTCGTCACTCGTCACTCGTCACTCGTCGTCCTCGGGCACACTGCAACTGTAAGTTGTAGGTGCAGGTAGTTGCACAGTCTCTGTGGTACGCTGCTTGTAGGTGCAGGTAGTTGGACAGTCTCTGTGGTACGCTGCTTGTTGGTTTCGGCAGTTGCACAGTCGCTGTGGTACGCTGCTTGTTGGTGTAGGTAGTTGCACAGTCTCTGTGGTGCGCTGCTTGTTGGTTTCGGCAGTTGCACAGTCTCTGTGGTACGCTGCTTGTAGGTGTAGGTAGTTGCACAGTCTCTGTGGTATGCTGCTTGTATGTGTAGGTAGTTGCACAGTCTCTGTGGTATGCTGCTTGTTGGTGTAGGTAGTTGGACATTCTTTGTGGTATGCTGCTTGTATGTGTAGGTAGTTGCACAGTCTCTGTGGTATGCTGCTTGTAGGTGTAGGTAGTTGCACAGTCGCTGTGTTATGCTGCTTGTAGGTGTAGGTCGTTGCACAGTCTCTGTGGTATTCTGCTTGTAGGTGTAGGTAGTTGCACAGTCGCTGTGGTATGCTGTTTGTTGGTTTCGGTAGTTGCACAGTCTCTGTGGGATGCTGCTTGTCGGTGTTGGTCGTTGCACAGTCTCTGCGTTATGCTGCTTGTAGGTGGAGGTAGTGGGACAGTCTTTGTCGTATGCTGCTTGTAGGTGTAGGTAGTTGCACAGTCTCTGTGGTATGCTGCTTGTAGGTGTAGGTAGTTGCACAGTCTCTGTGGTATGCTGCTTGAAGGTGTAGGTAGTTGCACAGTCTCTGTTGGATGCTGCTTGTCGGTGAACATAGTTGCACAGTCGCTGTGGTGTGCTGCTTGTAGGTGGAGGTAGTGGGACAGTCTTTGTCGTATGCTGCTTGTAGGTGTACATAGTTGCACAGTCGCTGTGGTATACTGCTTGTAGGTGTAGGTAGTTGCACAGTCTCTGTGGTATGCTGCTTGTAGGTGTAGGTAGTTGCACAGTCTCTGTTGGATGCTGCTTGTCGGTGAACATAGTTGCACAGTCGCTGTGGTGTGCTGCTTGTAGGTGTAGGTCGTTGCACAGTCTCTGTGGTATGCTGCTTGTAGGTGAAGGTAGTTGCACAGTCCTGTGGTATGCTGCTTGTAGGTGTACATAGTTGCACAGTCGCTGTGGTATGCTGCTTGTAGGTGTAGGTAGTTGCACAGTCTGTGTGGTATGCTGCTTGTAGGTGGAGGTAGTTGCACAGTCTCTGTGGTATACTGCTTGTAGGTGTAGGTAGTTGCATAGTCTCTGTGGGATGCTGCTTGTAGGTGCAGGTAGTTGCACAGTCTCTGTGGTACGCTGCTTGTAGGTGTAGGTAGTTGCACAGTCCCTGTGGTGCGCTGCTTGTTGGTTTCGGCAGTTGCACAGTCTCTGTGGTATGCTGCTTGTAGGTGAAGGTAGTTGCACAGTCTCTGTGGTACGCTGCTTGTAGGTGCAGGTAGTTGGACAGTCTCTGTGGTGCGCTGCTTGTAGGTGCAGGTAGTTGCACAGTCTCTGTGGTACGCTGCTTGTAGGTGCAGGTAGTTGCACAGTCTCTGTGGTGCGCTGCTTGTTGGTTTCGGCAGTTGCACAGTCTCTGTGGTACGCTGCTTGTAGGTGCAGGTAGTTGGACAGTCTCTGTGGTACGCTGCTTGTTGGTTTCGGCAGTTGCACAGTCTCTGTGGTACGTTGCTTGTTGGTGTAGGTAGTTGCACAGTCTCTGTGGTGCGCTGCTTGTTGGTTTCGGCAGTTGCACAGTCTCTGTCGTACGCTGCTTGTTGTTGTATCTAGTTGGACAGTCTCTGTGGTATGCTGCTTGAAGGTGGAGGTAGTTGGACAGTGTCTGTGGTATGCTGCTTGTCGGTGTACATAGCTGCACAGTCGCTGTGGTATGCTGGTTGTAGGTGTAGGTAGTTGCACAGTCGCTGTGGTATGCTGCTTGTAGGTGCAGGTAGTTGCACAGTCTCTGTGGTGCGCTGCTTGTAGGTGCAGGTAGTTGCACAGTCTCTGTGGTACGCTGCTTGTAGGTGCAGGTAGTTGCACAGTCTCTGTGGTGCGCTGCTTGTTGGTTTCGGCAGTTGCACAGTCTCTGTGGTACGCTGCTTGTAGGTGCAGGTAGTTGGACAGTCTCTGTGGTACGCTGCTTGTTGGTGTCGGCAGTTGCACAGTCTCTGTGGTACGTTGCTTGTTGGTGTAGGTAGTTGCACAGTCTCTGTGGTGCGCTGCTTGTTGGTTTCGGCAGTTGCACAGTCTCTGTCGTACGCTGCTTGTTGTTGTATCTAGTTGGACAGTCTCTGTGGTATGCTGCTTGGAGGTGGAGGTAGTTGGACAGTCTCTGTGGTATGCTGCTTGTCGGTGTACATAGTTGCACAGTCGCTGTGGTATGCTGCTTGTAGGTGTAGGTAGTTGCACAGTCGCTGTGGTATGCTGCTTGTAGGTGCAGGTAGTTGCACAGTCTCTGTGGTGCGCTGCTTGTTGGTTTCGGCAGTTGCACAGTCTCTGTGGTACACTGCTTGTAGGTGCAGGTAGTTGCACAGTCTCTGTGGTACGCTGCTTGTAGGTGCAGGTAGTTGCACAGTCTCTGTGGTGCGCTGCTTGTTGGTTTCGGCAGTTGCACAGTCTCTGTGGTACGCTGCTTGTAGGTGCAGGTAGTTGGACAGTCTCTGTGGTACGCTGCTTGTTGTTGTATCTAGTTGGACAGTCTCTGTGGTATGCTGCTTGGAGGTGGAGGTAGTTGGACAGTCTCTGTGGTATGCTGCTTGTCGGTGTACATAGTTGCACAGTCGCTGTGGTATGCTGCTTGTAGGTGTAGGTAGTTGCACAGTCGCTGTGGTACACTTCTTGTAGGTGCAGGTAGTTGCACAGTCTCTGTGGTGCGCTGCTTGTTGGTTTCGGCAGTTGCACAGTCTCTGTGGTACGCTGCTTGTTGTTGTATCTAGTTGGACAGTCTCTGTGGTATGCTGCTTGGAGGTGGAGGTAGTTGGACAGTCTCTGTGGTATGCTGCTTGTCAGTGTACATAGTTGCACAGTCGCTGTGGTATGCTGCTTGTAGGTGTAGGTAGTTGCACAGTCGCTGTGGTATGCTGCTTGTAGGTGTAGGTAGTTGCACAGTCTCTGTGGTATGCTGCTTGTAGGTGTAGGTAGTTGCACAGTCTGTGGGATGCTGCTTGTAGGTGTAGGTAGTTGCACAGTCGCTGTGGTATGCTGCTTGTTGGTGTACGTAGTTGCACAGTCGCTGTGGTATGCTGCTTGTATGTGTATGTAGTTGGACAGTCGCTGTGGCATGCTGCTTGTTGGTGTAGGTAGTTGCACATTCGCTGTGGTATTCTGCTTGTATGTGTAGGTAGTTGCACAGTCGCTGTGGTATGCTGCTTGTATGTGTAGGTAGTTGCACATTCGCTGTGGTATGCTGCTTGTATGTGTAGGTAGTTGTAGTGTCGCTGTGGTATGCTGCTTGTTGGTGTAGGTAGTTGCACAGTCGCTGTGGTATGCTCCTTGTATGTGTAGGTTGTTGCACAGTCGCTGTGGTATGCTGCTTGTCGGTGTACGTAGTTGCACAGTCTCTGTGGGATGCTGCTTGTAGGTGTAGGTAGTTGCACAGTCTCTGTGGTATGCTGCTGGAAGGTGTAGGTAGTTGCACACTGCACAGTCTGTGGTATGCTGCTTGTAGGTGTACATAGTTGCACAGTCGCTGTGGTATACTGCTTGTAGGTGTAGGTAGTTGCACAGTCTCTGTGGTACGCTGCTTGTTGGTGAACATAGTTGCACAGTCGCAGTGGTGTGCTGCTTGTAGGTGTAGGTCGTTGCACAGTCTCTGTGGTATGCTGCTTGTAGGTGAAGGTAGTTGCACAGTCCTGTGGTATGCTGCTTGTAGGTGTACATAGTTGCACAGTCGCTGTGGTATGCTGCTTGTAGGTGTAGGTAGTTGCACAGTCTCTGTGGTATACTGCTTGTAGGTGTAGGTAGTTGCATAGTCTCTGTGGGATGCTGCTTGTAGGTGCAGGTAGTTGCACAGTCTCTGTGGTACGCTGCTTGTAGGTGCAGGTAGTTGCACAGTCTCTGTGGTGCGCTGCTTGTTGGTTTCGGCAGTTGCACAGTCTCTGTGGTACGCTGCTTGTAGGTGCAGGTAGTTGGACAGTCTCTGTGGTGCGCTGCTTGTAGGTGCAGGTAGTTGCACAGTCTCTGTGGTACGCTGCTTGTAGGTGCAGGTAGTTGCACAGTCTCTGTGGTGCGCTGCTTGTTGGTTTCGGCAGTTGCACAGTCTCTGTGGTACGCTGCTTGTAGGTGCAGGTAGTTGGACAGTCTCTGTGGTATGCTGCTTGTTGGTTTCGGCAGTTGCACAGTCTCTGTGGTACGTTGCTTGTTGGTGTAGGTAGTTGCACAGTCTCTGTGGTGCGCTGCTTGTTGGTTTCGGCAGTTGCACAGTCTCTGTCGTACGCTGCTTGTTGTTGTATCTAGTTGGACAGTCTCTGTAGTATGCTGCTTGAAGGTGGAGGTAGTTGGACAGTGTCTGTGGTATGCTGCTTGTCGGTGTACATAGCTGCACAGTCGCTGTGGTATGCTGGTTGTAGGTGTAGGTAGTTGCACAGTCGCTGTGGTATTCTGCTTGTAGGTGCAGGTAGTTGCACAGTCTCTGTGGTGCGCTGCTTGTAGGTGCAGGTAGTTGCACAGTCTCTGTGGTACGCTGCTTGTAGGTGCATGTGGTTGCACAGTCTCTGTGGTGCGCTGCTTGTTGGTTTCGGCAGTTGCACAGTCTCTGTGGTACGTTGCTTGTTGGTGTAGGTAGTTGCACAGTCTCTGTGGTGCGCTGCTTGTTGGTTTCGGCAGTTGCACAGTCTCTGTCGTACGCTGCTTGTTGTTGTATCTAGTTGGACAGTCTCTGTGGTATGCTGCTTGGAGGTGGAGGTAGTTGGACAGTCTCTGTGGTATGCTGCTTGTCGGTGTACATAGTTGCACAGTCGCTGTGGTATGCTGCTTGTAGGTGTAGGTAGTTGCACAGTCGCTGTGGTATGCTGCTTGTAGGTGCAGGTAGTTGCACAGTCTCTGTGGTGCGCTGCTTGTTGGTTTCGGCAGTTGCACAGTCTCTGTGGTACACTGCTTGTAGGTGCAGGTAGTTGCACAGTCTCTGTGGTACGCTGCTTGTAGGTGCAGGTAGTTGCACAGTCTCTGTGGTGCGCTGCTTGTTGGTTTCGGCAGTTGCACAGTCTCTGTGGTATGCTGCTTGTAGGTGCAGGTAGTTGGACAGTCTCTGTGGTACGCTGCTTGTTGGTTTCGGCAGTTGCACAGTCTCTGTCGTACGCTGCTTGTTGTTGTATCTAGTTGGACAGTCTCTGTGGTATGCTGCTTGGAGGTGGAGGTAGTTGGACAGTCTCTGTGGTATGCTGCTTGTCGGTGTACATAGTTGCACAGTCGCTGTGGTATGCTGCTTGTAGGTGTAGGTAGCTGCACAGTCGCTGTGGTATGCTGCTTGTAGGTGCAGGTAGTTGCACAGTCTCTGTGGTATGCTGCTTGTAGGTGCAGGTAGTTGCACAGTCTCTGTGGTGCGCTGCTTGTTGGTTTCGGCAGTTGCACAGTCTCTGTGGTACACTGCTTGTAGGTGCAGGTAGTTGCACAGTCTCTGTGGTACGCTGCTTGTAGGTGCAGGTAGTTGCACAGTCTCTGTGGTGCGCTGCTTGTTGGTTTCGGCAGTTGCACAGTCTCTGTGGTACGCTGCTTGTTCTTGTATCTAGTTGGACAGTCTCTGTGGTATGCTGCTTGGAGGTGGAGGTAGTTGGACAGTCTCTGTGGTATGCTGCTTGTCAGTGTACATAGTTGCACAGTCGCTGTGGTATGCTGCTTGTAGGTGTAGGTAGTTGCACAGTCGCTGTGGTATGCTGCTTGTAGGTGTAGGTAGTTGCACAGTCTGTGGGATGCTGCTTGTAGGTGTAGGTAGTTGCACAGTCGCTGTGGTATGCTGCTTGTTGGTGTACGTAGTTGCACAGTCGCTGTGGTATGCTGCTTGTATGTGTATGTAGTTGGACAGTCGCTGTGGCATGCTGCTTGTTGGTGTAGGTAGTTGCACATTCGCTGTGGTATTCTGCTTGTATGTGTAGGTAGTTGCACAGTCGCTGTGGTATGCTGCTTGTATGTGTAGGTAGTTGCACATTCGCTGTGGTATGCTGCTTGTATGTGTAGGTAGTTGTAGTGTCGCTGTGGTATGCTGCTTGTTGGTGTAGGTAGTTGCACAGTCGCTGTGGTATGCTCCTTGTATGTGTAGGTTGTTGCACAGTCGCTGTGGTATGCTGCTTGTAGGTGTACGTAGTTGCACAGTCTCTGTGGGATGCTGCTTGTAGGTGTAGGTAGTTGCACAGTCTCTGTGGTATGCTGCTGGAAGGTGTAGGTAGTTGCACACTGCACAGTCTCTGTGGTATGCTGCTTGTAGGTGTACATAGTTGCACAGTCGCTGTGGTATACTGCTTGTAGGTGTACGTAGTTGCACAGTCTCTGTGGGATGCTGCTTGTATGTGTATGTAGTTGGACAGTCGCTGTGGCATGCTGCTTGTTGGTGTAGGTAGTTGCACATTCGCTGTGGTATGCTGCTTGTATGTGAAGGTAGTTGCACAGGCGCTGTGGTATGCTGCTTGTATGTGTAGGTAGTTGCACATTCGCTGTGGTATGCTGCTTGTATGTGTAGGTAGTTGCAGTGTCGCTGTGGTATGCTGCTTGTTGGTGTAGGTAGTTGCACAGTCTCTGTGGTATGCTGCTTGTAGGTGAAGGTAGTTGCACAGTCTCTGTGGTATTCTGCTTGGAGGTGTACATAGTTGCACAGTCGCTGTGGTATGCTGCTTGTAGGTGTAGGTAGTTGCACAGTCGCTGTGGTATGCTGCTTGTAGGTGTACATCGTTGCACAGTCCCTGTGGTATGCTGCTTGTAGGTGTAGGTAGTTGCACAGTGTCTGTGGTATACTGCTTGTAGGTGTAGGTAGTTGCACAGTCTCTGGTATGCTGCTTGTAGGTGTAGGTAGTTGCAGTCCCTGTGGGATGCTGCTTGTAGGTGTATGTAGTTGGACAGTCGCTGTGATATGCTGCTTGTTGGTGTAGGTAGTTGCACATTCGCTTTGGTATGCTGCTTGTATGTGTAGGTAGTTGCTCAGTCGCTGTGGTATGCTGCTTGTATGTGTAGGTAGTTTCACAGTGTCTGTGGGATGCTGCTTGGAGGTGTGTGTAGTTGTACAGTCTCTGTGTTATGCTGCTTGTATGTGTAGGTAGTTGTACAGTCGCTGTGGTATGCTGCTTGTATGTGTAGGTAGTTTCACAGTGTCTGTGGTACGCTGCTTGGAGGTGTGTGTAGTTGCACAGTCTCTGTGGGATGCTGCTTGGAGGTGTAGGTAGTTGCACAGTCTCTGTGGGATGCTGCTTGGAGGTGTAGGTAGTTGCACAGTCTCTGTGGGATGCTGCTTGGAGGTGTAGGTAGTTGGACAGTTTTTGTGGGATGCTGCTTGGAGGTGTGTGTAGTTGCACAGTCTCTGTGGGATGCTGCTTGGAGTGCAGGTAGTTGGACAGTTTTTGTGATTTGGTGTTTGGAGATGTAGGTAGTTGGACAGTTTTTGTGGGATGCTGCTTGGAGGTGTGTGTAGTTGCACAGTCTCTGTGGGATGCTGCTTGGAGTGCAGGTAGTTGGACAGTTTTTGTGATTTGGTGTTTGGAGATGTAGGTAGTTGGACAGTTTTTGTGGGATGCTGCTTGGAGGTGTGTGTAGTTGCACAGTCTCTGTGGGATGCTGCTTGGAGATGTAGGTAGTTGGACAGTTTTTGGTGTTTGGAGATGTAGGTAGTTGGACTGTCCCTGGTATTGTAAAGTCATATCTGGATTTTGATCAAGTTTTATTTCTCAGGTGATATGATTGTTGCCTGCCCTTGCCTTCTCTCAGCTACAACACCTTTTATTATCTCTGGGCATGCATGGTGAGGGCTTTGGTCAGTTTGCTGTTTGGAAATGTTCACCCAGATTCGAACATGGCAGCAGGTCGCATGTAAAACTAGACCGGCACTCGGTAGAGCGCATACCCCTGCCAGGCTGAACAGTTTACGTTTTGTATCCACTGACAGGTCGGATCTAGACCTGGACCTGAACTCAAAGCTAATCGGCTTGTTCTTGTCACTTACCAAACTCATCCACCAAGTTTTGTCATAAATCATCCACACCTTTTTGAAATATGATGCTGCATATCTTTTGGTCCAATCACTCAATGGTGAAGAATCACTTAAAATTTTCAAAAATTCTCGTATCCGGATTCGTATCTTCACCAAAATCGAATCGATTCGACTTCATCACACACTCAACCTGTCCACAATTTTTTGTCCGAATCTGGCCACAAACTTTTGAGATATCCTGTTCACAAACAGATACAGACCTCCATCCACCTTCGATGGCAGAGGTAGAAAGTCCAAGCGAGGGTGTGCAACCAAGAAACTCATTTTGCAATAAATGTTCGTTTCCCATTAATCGTACACTTTCTAAAATCAAATCTCACCCCTCTCCTCCAAATCTTCCCCATAACCCCTCCCCTCCAAATCTTCCCCATCACCCATCCCTTTCAAATCTCCCCCCTTGCCCCTCCCTCCTAAACTACCCCCTCACCCCTCCCCTCCTAGACTCCTCCCTCACCCCTCCCCTCCAAATCTCCCCCATATCCCATCCCTTTCAAATCCCTCCCCTTGTCCCTTCCCTCCCAAACTCCCCCCTCGCCCCTCCCCTTCAAATCTC
The DNA here is from genome assembly GCF_964187855.1 of Myxine glutinosa. Classification (NCBI taxonomy): domain Eukaryota; kingdom Metazoa; phylum Chordata; class Myxini; order Myxiniformes; family Myxinidae; genus Myxine; species Myxine glutinosa. Next base: position 294,387 of record NW_027616447.1, on the reverse strand, counting down.
CCCACCCTCATTTCTTCTCAATTTCCGCCCTCTCACTCCCCCTCCTCAAAGCGTCCTCCCCGATTCTTCCCCCTTCCAACTCTCACCTCCATCTCCCCCAACCTTCTGCCTCGCTCTTCCCCCTCCTCAAATAACACCTCATTGTGCCTCACCCAATCACCATCAAACCTTTTGTCCGCCCCATCCTTCTCTTTCTCCGAGCTATTCTGAAATCTCTGACACACCTTCAACAGCTCTCCCTACCTCTTCCACCTCTTCCACATCTTACCCTGCCCCTCCTCCCCCCTGTTCTGTATCCGATGCTCCCCCTTCCTCTTCATTAACGGTATGGACCTCAAACATCCGGGGTCTTCGTTCAAACTTAACTGATCTCTCCATACAGGTTGCTTCTGTCAAACCAGACATGATCTGCTTAACAGAAACTTTCCTCCTTCATGATGTCTCTGATTCCTTAGTATCTCTCCCGGGTTACTCCCTCCTCCGGTATGATAGACCTGAGCCTCGTCCTGGAGGTGGGGTTGCTATCTTTATCAAAAACTCTCGTCCTCACTCGCCCTGCACTGTACTCTCTCCACCTCACCCCCAGGAATACCTCTGGCTACGGCTTCCCCTTTGCTCCCACCTCTTGTTCATATGTGTGTTGTACCGTCCACCAAACAGTGATGACTCCATCTACATCTCGCTGTCTGATAATATGGACCAACTTCTATCTACTCATCCCAACTCTCTCTTCCTCATATGTGGTGATTTCAACTGTCGTCATTCCAGTTGGCTGGGTGTGGGTACCTCCCTCACCAGCCATGGCTCCTCAGCAAAGGACGTCTGCGACTCACTGGGACTGACACAATCTGTCAATTTCCCGACCCGGATCTCAGTCAACGGAGCGTCTTCTCTTCTCGACTTGGTACTGACTAACTTCCCTGAAAATGTCTGCTGCTCCTCTTCTGCACCAATCGGATCATCTGATCATGTCCTTGTTAAAGTGGACATCTCTCTGACCATTCTCGGGGAGCCTGCTCAGCGTCGACGAGTCTGGCATTTCACTCAGGCCAACTGGCACGGTCTTCAAGCAGCCATCAATCATCTGGACTGGTCTCCCATCTCTACCACCTCTGACATCAACTCATCCTGGGAATTCTTCCAAAGTAAATTGCTCTCCCTCATGCACAGATTTATCCCATCTCGTCTTCAGTTGTCATACCCTTCCTCCCGTCCATGGTACACGGAATCTTGTGGTGAGGCTGTTGCCCAGAAACAACTTGCCTTCGTCTCCTGGAAAGCAAATCCAACGGAAGGAAATCTCATTTCCTTTCACAAAGCCCGAAACAAGTGTGTGTCCACCCTCATGAGAGCCAGGAAACAATATCTCTCCGTTCTCAAGACCGAACTCTCTTATCTGTCTCCCTCTTCCAAAACCTGGTGGTGTCTGGTCAAATCCGTTTCTGGTGTTTGTTCCTCCTCCATCCCCTCCCTTACCTCAAACGGCTACACAGCTGACTCCGCACGTGAAAAAGCTGAATGCCTCAACTCTGTGTTTGCCTCTAAATCTTGTGTCCCAAACCCATCCCTCTCTGTACCCACCATACCCAGTCGTACCCAGCTGCTCCTGGACTCCGTGTCCTTTCCTCCTGACAAGGTGGAAAAGTTTGTCAACCCTCGACTCTGATTCTGCAACTGGACCCGACGGCATCAGCCCACGGGTCCTAAAATCCTGCTCTGCCGCTCTATCTCACCCTCTCTCTGTTCTCTTCACCCTCTCTTTTGCTCAAGGTCAACTGCCATCTGCTTGGAAATCGGCCAACATCACCGCTTTGCACAAAAAAGGTGCAAAAACAGATCCTAGCAACGACAGACCAATCAGCCTTCTCCCAATTATCAGCAAAGTCATGGAATCCATCATTGCTTCGGATATGAAATCTTTCCTCTTCTCCAATGGCTTGATCTCTGAGCATCAATTTGGTTTCAGACCAGGTCACGCTACTCTGGACATGCTGCTTCTGCTGTCTCAACAATGGATGGAGGTCCTCAATGCCAAACAGGAAATTAGAGCTGTCTCCCTCGACATATCACGTGCCTTCGTTACGGTCTGGCACCCCGCTCTGCTCACCAAACTCTCCTCCTTTGGTATCCATGGAAATCTCCACGTATGGCTGGCTGACTTCCTCTCTAGTCATCGTCAACGTGTGGCCCTGAATGGGGTTCTCTCATCTCCTCTTCCTGTTCAGGCTGGAGTGCCCCAAGGCAGTGTTCTGGGCCCTGTGCTTTTTCTGGTCTTCATCAATGATCTCTCTGACTCACTTGAAAATCCTCTCTATCTTTTTGCTGATGACTCCACTCTCTGCCGCTCCATTGCTCTTCCCTCAGATCGGCAGTCTGCAGCCTCCTCACTCTCTGAAGACTTGGACAAAATCACAGACTGGTCAAACAAGTGGAACATGTCTTTCAATCCTGACAAATCCCACACTCTTACTATGTCTCTCCGAAAAGATCGACTGGACAACCCTCCCATCTACTTTCTCAACAATCCTCTCCAAGAAGTTCTGTCGCTCAAGCTTTTGGGTCTCACTATCTGCCATGATCTTTCTTGGGAAAACCACATTTCCAAGCTGGCCTCCAAAGCCAGTCGCCGACTGGGCATCCTCCGTCGTGCGAAGTCCTTCCTCGGCACACCTGAGCTCCTCACCACATACAAGGCTTTCATCCGCAGCTCAATGGAATACTGTTCTCCCCTATGGGCCGGGCCGGTGCTCTTGCCTCACACCTAGCTCGGCTTCACGCTGTTGAAACCAAAGCTTTCAGAATTATTGGAATCTCCCGCGATGAAGCTATCTCTGAGGGCCTTTCACTCACTCACCGCAAGCAGGTAGGTGGTCTTTCTGTCTTCTACCGACTCCTCTCCGGCCTTGCACCCCCAGCTCTCTCTGTGCTCTGTCCTCCAAATATTCCTACAGGTCGCACAAGATCTGCCAGCAACCCTCTGATGGTTAAACTGCCGAAATCTCGGCTCTCTGCTCACCTTCACTCTTTCATTCCTCTTTTCTCCCGCCTCTGGAACAAACTCCCTCACTCCCTTCAATCCCACTCCTCCCTCCAGGTCTTTAAAACAGCTGTTCACCACCATCTCTTATCTTCCCCCATCCAAAACCTTGATCTTTTCTACCCCCGCTAATTCACCCCAGATCCACCTTGTTTGAAATTCCAACTTCTTTCCTGGAAGTCCTGGCCGTGTCCATATGTTTTATACCTCTCCCACCCCCCCTCCCCCTTCCCATGCCCTCCCCCAAAGCCCTCGCCCTCTCTCAGATCTCTCGATGTCTCCATGTCTCTCGGTCCCTGCTCTCAAATGTTGTGATTGTGTCCTTCCCCCTCTCTCCCCATCTTGTCTACCGCTCCCGATGTTATATGTTTGTGTGTCGGTTTGTCTTTCTGTGTGATTAATGTTCGCTCTTTCACGAGCCTCGATCTTGCAAACAAAAAAAAAAAAAAAAAAAAAAAAAATACAGACCTCCATCCACCTTCGATGGCAGAGGTAGAAAGTCCAAGCGAGGGTGTGCAACCATTAATTGCTCTTTCTCGTTCTGTATGTTTTTGAACGGATAGAAATGTGTTTATCCAAAATGGTTGATGAAAAGTATACGATGGACCACACGACCCTGGATCACAGCTCAACGTTGGTGGGCGGGCATCGCGAAAATGCACCCTTCCCTTAGCTGGCTCACCCGAGAAGGTTCAGTGAGGCTGCCTCTGCTCAACCCCTACCCCATCTCACAGGATGTAAGGAGGAGTATGACCCGGAGGGAACTCTGCAGATGTGTGAAGTCACATGAGATCACCAGCCAAGGGAAGGGAAGAGATGGCCCCCAGTGCCACGATCCACCACCATGAGAGCAATACCCCTTGCCCTCAACATATCCACTGACCTTGGTCGTTGTGCTCACCCCAACCACTGACGGGAACCTCAAGAACCCATAAAATTCATGCTGGACCAAAGAGTAAAACTTCAAGAAAGGAATCCAGCAATTTAGAGAACACGACCCTGCACGTGATCCACTCTCACCCTCATGGATCTTTCGGTCCTACAATCGCCGGTCGAGACCTACCAAATCGCCCAAACGTCCAAACTCTATTCAAACATGACGGTCGGATCCACTAAAGGAACCCGCTTCGCTTTCCGTCTTGTGCGCAAGTGGTCAGGAGTACGCTGGCCCATCAAATGCAGACTGAATTCACGAGAACGGCACTCAGTATAGAGCATACCTCTGCCAGGTGGATAGTTTACGTTTTGTATCCCAGAGTAGACCAGAAAATCACAATACAGAATCGCATTTAATCAAAATCATCCGTCCACAACTTTTGGAGATTTCCTGCTGTATCGTTTTTCCCATTAATCGTTTTTGTCGTTTTTGGCAAATCGTTTGTGAAACAAAATCGTTTTTGGCCCAATCTCCCATTGGTGACGAATCACTTTAAAAAATGTGACTCGTCGGATCCGGATCTTCAGCAAAATTGAATCGATTCTTCCTTGTCACACACACAACCTGTGCAATCTGTTTCGTCAAAATCCGTCCATAACTTTTTGAGATATCCTGCTATGTACCGTTTCTGACCCTATCTCTCAATGATGAAGGATCACGTAAAACATTCTCGTAGCCGAATCCGGATCTTTACCAAAATCTAATCATTTCGTCTTTGTCACATACACTACCTCACTGCCAAATTTTGTCCGAATCCGTCCACAACTTTTTGAGATATCGTGTTCACAAACAAACAAACAGGGGTAAAAACATAACCCCCATCCACCTTTGGTGGCGGAGGTAACAAAGAAAGAAAATTCTTCACGATTTGACCGAATCATTTACAAGTGCAATCTTAGACGAAAGTACTTTCACCGAGGATGGAGCGGGTCAAGACCCAATGCATGTAAAATATTTCATTGATAAGTTACATTGATTTGTTTTGCAATATTTGTCAACACATGTATTTAACTTTCATTGAAATCAATGGGAAATTCCCATAACAGGTGTATAACCACAATTGACGTTATTTACTTAGTTATTGACAATAATTTGCACCCCATGTCCACTCTTGATCCAATATTCCCCAATAACATCTCACAAGAACTGAATTGATTATCTTCCTCGTACGTTCAATAACAAGCAGGGCTCCACAAGAATTAATTTGAGCGTCCTTAAATAGGACAAGTTGATCGATTTGTGGGATAAATGTTACAAACCTGTATTTGTTCAAAGAACAATAATCAAAATACATTTATCGGAGTAAAAATAGTTATTCTCTTACATCAACAGCAACTTGATCAGGATTCCTTTCTTTTCAATGTGGAATATTTTGGGGGTTTTCCCACATCTCAGAATGAGGCATTCCTGGAAATCTCCTCTGAGGTTTCTCAGAAAGGTGAGTGTCCAGGTGTACCATTTGGTAGATGGAGGGGTACGGGGTAATGTTATTGTCGTGTCTGCCCTGTCGTGAACACCGCAGGGCGACACAGATGACCAAACGAGCTTTAACTCCAAGGCGTTCAAACCTATGGCGCACCTTCATTATACGCACGGGGGAAGAGTGGGTGGTGGGGCTGGGGGGGAGAGGGGGGGGAAGTCGGGGTCCACCAGCAGTCTTTGAACCTGCAACAATTAACTCAAACCGACACACAATTAAAATGTTCAAAATATACAGGTTTATTGAAAATAAATGCCAGCAACAAAAAAATTCACGTTAAACTAATATCCTAAATGGGACGTCCCCAGACAGACTCAAATACACACATAGGGAAATATAAAAGAACGAAAGTAAAAAATGTGTGTTTGTTTAGTGGGCACATAGCTCCGATCTGCTCTTAAACCTCGTTAGGAATCGTCCAAACCCCCGCGTCCTTGGCGGGAACAGCACGCTTTGTCGTGCAGCACGCGAGCAGGAACCAGGCCTCCGTGCACAGTTCACCCCTCTAGCTGTCGAGTGCGCAGCGAGCAGGCCGCGCCCGTTCACTCGTCTCTGCTCCACACAGCACCGCCGCCTCTCCGGTTCACTCGGCATGGCCCTCAGCCATCACAAAGCCACGGCCAAGCGTGCCAGAGTCCACAAGCCACGACCGCCTTTCCTCACGATCGTCAAAACCCAAAGTTACGGATATGAAATGCTGACTGCACAGCACCAATGCCCAACGCAAGAGAGCAAAAATGCCACCGTTCGCTATGATCTCCCGGGTGTAAGGGGCAGAAAATGTCGGAACAACGTCTTTTGTCTTCTAGAGGGACAGCAAAGAGGAAAAAATGTCGGGGAGAGCGTTATTTTAAACTCAATGCTCTGACTTCATCCGTGCCTACTCCACCAATCACTAATCCCATCTTAGCAGTCCTTGCGCCAATCAATCCCGGACCAATCACTGCTCTTCAGGGCGTCGCCTCCCGGACCTCCTGTGCCTGTGTGCTCACCAGGTCGGTGGTATCAGTGGTAGTTTTCAATGTCCTGCTTCCAGTTGGTTTTTATTTAGTGTTATAAATGCGTGATTGCCTGGCTATCTGTGTGTGTTGCTGGTGTCATAAGAAACAGAGGAAAATAACAGAGGCCATTACATACAAGGGATTAATTACCCATAGTCCTTCACCAATTAACATAACCCCACCCCTCGTGATGGGAACGAAAATACGCTCTTGCACGACATACGGTCTACCGGATCCCTACTTATGATACATGGGGCTTCTTCTTCTTCATGACAATCAGAGCACACTATCTATGCAAATCTACCTGGGCTAAGGTATTGCCTACTGCCCACCCTCCCCCCACAAACGTAACATTATTTTCAAAATAAACTTTTCAAGAATTTTACCAAAACAAATTTTTTTTAACACAATGTTGGGCTTCTGCCAATTTAGATGACCTTTTGACCTCTGTCGACAGAAATTAAATTTATTGCGAAGCTATTATTTTTCTACTTTGTGCTTATACAACTTATTTCGCACGAAGATTGTTAATAAAGGAGTATAAGTTGTGGGTGGAATGGTGCCAAACTTCATTTCCTCTACTCCTGAAAAAGGAGACGTCTTAAGACTCGATCCCGGTATTTTTAAAATATCTATATATATATATTGTTACGGGTCGCGGACAAGATGTTACTTTGGGCCGAGCGGATGGTCAACCGCGACCGTTGCAGGATCCCCGATTGGCCCGACTTCCTGAACGTTGACCAGATCGCGCCACAGGTATTCAATCGGGAAACCTCTAAAGCGACCGAATGTAAAGAGGAAGAGAGAAGAAAACAGAGTACGGAGGAATAACAGGATTTATTATACACACAAGCAAAAAGAAAGCAGTCACGTTTATTTACAACACATAACACGCAGGTGACACAGTGCAAATACTAGCTTACCTACAGTCTTAATTAACCCAGGACAGAACAAACAAAAGACAGACTCACGCGGGGAATGACAGGAATGGCAGGAGGTGGATGGCTGGAGGTGAACGCTTGGTGGAGCCAACGCGGAGCTTGGTGGAGCCTTGGTGGAGGTGAACGCTTGGTGGAGCCAACGCGGAGCTTGGTGGAGCCTTGGTGGAGGTGAACGCTTGGTGGAGCCAACACAGAGCTTGGTGGAGCCTTGGTGGAGGTGAACGCTTGGTGGAGCCAACACGGAACTTGGTGGAGCCTTGGTGGAGGTGAACGCTTGGTGGAGCCAACGCGGAGCTTGGTGGAGCCTTGGTGGAGGTGAACGCTTGGTGGAGCCAACGCGGAGCTTGGTGGAGGGTTGGTGTGACGGGTTCTCTCTCCTTCCCTCACAAGCTTCAGGACTCTTTCTCTCTCTTTCTTAGTCCCACCCAGTCCAACAACTTCCTCTCTTGCTTAGTCCAACTCAAGGCCTTCCTGTCTTCTGATCTCCTCCCTCCTCGACTCTACTCAAAGCGCATCTCTTTTCGGAAACGCCCCGCCGTGGGTTATATAGGCCCCGCCCCTCAACCTTTGCGAACCTCCCCCAAACGTTCTCTCTCCGCCCTCTCAAGCCAAACCCCTTGTTCATGGTTGGTCGAGTGGGGCTGGCTCACTCCTCCCCTCTATGACGAGGTGGAGGCACGCCTTTCTTCCCCAACCCTGCCTCGTGGTCAATGGCGGATGAAGGGAAAACCGCCCAAAATGCAGTTGGCAATTGGAAGGGAGGTAATTGGCAATGGGAATGGAAGTTTTGGGAGTGGGAATGAAGGGAATCTATCTCTTTCACTGGTGCAATGGAGTATTTCTATTAATGGGAGACACAGCCTTACCCTAAAACACAGAATTGAAGGAGCTGTGCTCCAACGCGAGTTGAAAGAATTGACGCGACCAAAGATGGAAATTCGTCCGAGTAGGTTTAATAAATGTATCACACTCGGGTACTCTCAAAAGCCCGTTTATCGGGCAGCAATATATATACACATTTATGTCGGGAAGTTTGTTCCCAATCGTGAAGTTCCCAAATCCGCTTCCGGTCCCTCGAGCGACGGGGCTTGCTTTGATCTCTCCACGGCATCAAAGTTTGAGTGTTTTCCCGTTCGTTTCTTTGTCAAATTTCCGCTGCGTATTTTGTTGTGTATGTGTTATTGTGTGTTTCTATTTGGTTTTGGTTTTGTAGTTGTTGCAAATTTGTGTGTAATTAGTCGTTTCTTTGTCCGCGCCTCGTGCGGCCTGGTGTCTCGTGCGGCCTCCTCGTCTCGACTTGTGCCCCGCCCCCTATATTCTCGTTTGTTCTTTCACCTCTGCTCCTGCTTTCTCAAATCCACGTTCTCACTTAGAGACTTTTCCCAGATTGTTTTCATGGTTTTGTTGAAATATTTCTTTAAATATGTTTAAACCGCAGCGGTGATCCCCCCCCCCCCCCCCCCCCCCAGGATTTCCATGTTTTAAACGTTTCCCAGTGTGTACCCTGGATAAGAATAGGTACGCCGTATCCCTGCGTGTCGTAGGAGGCGACTAAGTGGGTTGGCGTCGGGAAAGGCATCCGGCCATAAAAAAAAAAAAACATTGCCTCAAAAAGAGAACCATGACAATTACAACTACATGTGGGCAGGGTACAGCCCGAAGTGGAGATCGGTTTCTGAGGTTTGGGACATGGAATGTAGGGACAATGACAGGGAGATCAGGAGAAGTGGTGGAAGTATTGGTCAGAAGAAGAGTGGACATATGTTGTGTGCAAGAGACGAGATGGAAGGGAAGTGGTGTGAGAATGGTGAAGGGTAGGCAGGGACAGAAATACAAGTTTGTGTGGCAAGGGTGCCTGGAGGGCATGAATGGTGTTGGTGTCCTGTTTTCTGAGGAGTTTGTAGACAGTGTGGTGAGTGTGACTAGAGTGAGTGATAGGTTGATGATGGTGAAAATGATGATTGGAAAGCTCTTGGTGAACGTCATCTCGGGATATGCTCCGCAGGTTGGTCGGAGCGATGAAGAGAAGGACATGTTCTGGTGTGCGATAGAGAAGCTGATGGAAAACGTGAAAGATGAGGAAGTTGTTGTGGTAGGAGGAGACCTAAATGGACATGTGGGAAGGAGTATGGATGGTTTTGAAGGAGTTCATGGGGGTTACGGAGGATTTTGGAGTTTGCTGATGGAGCTGATTTGTTGATTTGTAATACTCAGTTCCAGAAAGAGGATAATAAGCTTGTTACATACACGTCAGGTGGGTCGACGACAACCGTTGACTACCTGATGGTGCGTAGGCGAGATAGGGGGCACCTCCGAGACACAAAGGTGATCCCGGGGGAGGAGGCTGTTTCACAGCACCACTTGGTTGTCTGCGACGTAAGGGTGAAAGGTGCGAGGAGAGCTCGGCGGGTGAAGTACCAACCGAGAATGAAGGTGTGGAGGTTGAAAGAGGTGACAGTAAGGGAGGCATTAAAAGAGAGGCTGAGTAGGGTCGAGGATGATGTGGTTGAGCTTGAAAGTGGTTGGATGTCAATGAAAGCTAGTCTGTTGGGAGCCGTTGGTGAGGTATGTGGATGGACAAAAGGACCACCAAGGCACTCGGAAACATGGTGGTGGGATGATGAAGTTGGAAAGACGATTGACAAGAAGAGGAAGAAGTTCAAGGAGTGGCAGAAGGCGAAGGGTACGGGAGCAGAAACAGCTGAGCATGAAAGTTATAAGGCAGCCAGGAAGGCTGCAAAGAAAGAGGTAGCAAAGGCGCAGGAGGCATGTAGGAAAATGTTCGGAGAACGCTTGGATTCGGAAGAGGGTCAGAGAGCGGTATTCAGGATTGCAAAGCAGATAGCGAAAGAGAGGTGTGATGTGATGGGGGTGAGCTGCTTGAAGGATGAAGTGGGACAAATCGTTGTCGACCCAGATGGAATTAAAGGAAGATGGAAAAGATATATGGAAATGCTGTTGAATACAGAGAATGAATGGGATGGCAACATAGAGAGTAACCCAGTTTTAGGACCGGCAGAGAAGATAACTGAGAAGGAAGTTGAGGAAGCGATAAAAGCAATGAAGGGTAGAAAAGCGGGAGGGCCGACGGGAGTTGTGGGAGATATGTTGAAGGCAGCAGGAAGTTGGGGTGTGAAGAGAATGACAGAGATCTGTAATCTGGTGGTGAAAGAAGGCCGCATTCCAGTGGATTGGGAACTGAGTACCCTCGTCCCTCTATACAAGGGGAAATGTGACCCTCTGGAGTGTGGCTCGTACCGAGCGATAAAGTTATTGGAGCATGGAATGAAGGTATTGGAAAGGGTGTTGTAGAGGAGGATAAGGAAGAAAGTGAAGATCGACGAAATGCAGTTTGGATTTATGCCAGGAAGAGGAACGACAGACGCGCTTTTCATTGTGAGGCAGTTGCAGGAGAAGTACATGGAGAAGAGGAAGAAGTTGTTTCTTGGGTTTGTTGATCTGGAGAAAGCATTCGATCGGGTTCCACGCAAAGTATTGACATGGGCATTGAGGAAGTTAGGAGTGGAGGAATGGTTGATCAGAGTAGTGATGGCAATGTACAAAAGAGCACGCACAGCTGTAAGGACGAAGGACGGGAACAGTGGTGAGTTTGAGGTGAAGGTGGGAGTGCATCAGGGGTCGGTACTAAGTCCACTACTATTTGTAGCTGTGATGGAGGTGCTGGCTCAGAACATAAAGGAGGGTTTACCGTGGGAGTTGTTGTATGCAGATGATCTGGTGTTGATTGCGGAAAGTATGGATGGACTGAAGGAAAAGATGAACACGTGGAAGGAATGTATGGAGACAAAAGGTCTGAAGGTGAATATCGGAAAGACGAAGGTGATGGCAAGTGGTAAAGCATGTGGTGAGGTGGAAAGAACTGGGAAGTGGCCCTGTGCTGTGTGTAGGAAGGGTGTCGGAGTGAACTCCATTCAGTGTACAATGTGCGCTGAGTGGGTTCATCAAAAATGTAGTGGTCTGAGAGGGTCATTAACCAGTGTGGCAGCTACATTCAAATGTAAGGTGTGCACAGAGGGAGCTGCAGATGGAGGAAATGTTGAGTTGGATCTTGGAGATGGCGTGAAGCTGGAAGGTGTGAAAACATTTTGCTACCTCGGAGACATGCTGAATGGAGAAGGTGGATCAGACTCGGCAACGGTTGCTCGAGTGAGATGTGCATGGAAGAAGTTTCGGGAATTGAGTGGCGTGCTGATGATGAGGGGAGTGTCGTTGAAGCTGAAGGGAAAGGTGTATGCTGCATGTGTGAGAAGTGTTATGATTTATGGGAGCGAGACATGGGTAATGAACGTAGAGCAGCAACGAAGGTTGGAAAGGGTGGAAATGCGAATGGTTCGACGGATGTGCGGAGTATCGTTGAGAGAGAGGAAGACAAATGATAAATTGCGAAAGATGATGGGAATAGAGCCTGTGATTGATGCTGTGAAGAGGAACAGGTTGAGATGGTTTGGTCATGTGTTGAGGAAGGATGAAAGTGACTGGTTGAGAAGAGTGATGGAAATGAATGTAGAAGGAAGTAGAAGACGGGGAAGACTGAGAAAGACTTGGCTAAAGATGGTGGAAGAAGAAATGCGGGCAAGGGGGTTAACAAGGAGAGATGCAGAAAATAGGGCAAAATGGAGAAGATTGTCATGGGGACCGCAAGGCTAACCCCCGCTCTAGCAGGGAAAATGGCCTTTAAAATGCATGTTGTGTTGTTGTTGTATGTCGGGAAGTTTGCCCGGCAAAAGCTATACCGGGCATGCCCGGGTATCAAGGGCGAGCCTTGGAAAGGTGAGTCTGGACCTGCCCGGGCGTGTTTGGCTGCGGCCTGGCAAGTCGAGGCTGGGCGTGCCCGGGCGCTCTGGACGAGCACTGGAAAGGCGATAGCGGGCATGCCCGGACGCTCTGGGCGAGCCCTGGAAAGGCGATAGCGGGCATGCCCGGACGCTCTGGGCGAGCCCTGGAAAGGCGATAGCGGGCATGCCCGGACGCTCTGGGCGAGCCCTGGAAAGGCGATAGCGGGCATGCCCGGACGCTCTGGGCGAGCCCTGGAAAGGCGAGAGCGGGCATGCCCGGGAAAGACGAGACCGGGCGTGCCCGGGAGGTTCGGGCGTGCCCGGGAACAGTGAGTCCGGGCATGCCCGGGAGAGGCGCGTCTGGCCGTGTTCTGGCCGGTGCAAGGCGAATGTGTGCATCCAGCGGTAACCGCTACAGAATAAGATATAACTATCGAACAGGGGTATTCTATTATTGGCTGACGTGTATGCTTGTGGACTAGTTATGGGACGCCCTTTTGACCTTTACACAGCTCCGGCGGAGGCAGGAGGCGCAGAATAACAATAATAATAATAATGATAAAGCACACAATCAAAAAAAAATACAGTCCTCATATCCGCAACAATATATATAAAACATCTTTCATGATGACAGAGTATTGTGATGCAGTTTCTGATTCAGGAGACCTTAAATCACCAGAAACCATTTAAAAACATTTTATGTGCACAACTTCATGTTGTTGGACTTAAATTATCTAACTTAAATTATATTATCTTAAATAACTTAAATTATCTAAAATATATGCATCTGGCAACTGGACTATGAAATGTTTTTCCCAGAATGCTTTGCCTCCATTCCCTTTGGATTTCCTCTCATCAAAACACAGTTAAATAGTTTATTCAGGACCTGAACCCCATGTTCACCGAGGCAGGTCCATACTTCACTCATATCTCCTCAGGTCCTCCTGATTTGCTAATTTTTATCACTCTTAAATCGGCTGTCTTGTCTTGCAGTACTTTTTTGTATAAATCAAAGATTCCAGGAGCAGCGTTTGAAAAGGAGTAGGTCAGTGAGTGTTGGTACACAGTTGAAATCCCACATCCAATCTTCCTTGTCTGACATTTAAATCGTTGCGATCCATCTTTGCCATGAGGATGTGATGAGGAATATAAAGAGATTTATGCTCAGTTGGAAACTTCAGGTTAACTTTCCCCACCAAGTGAAGTTAGAATTTGTCCTATCAAGGCAAAATCTTCTTCATGGTCGTGTCAACAACATGCATTTTAAAGGCCATTTTCCCTGCTAGAGCGGGGGTTAGCCTTGCAGTCCCCATGACAATCTTCTCCATTTTGCCCTATTTTCTGCATCTCTCCTTGTTAACCCCCTTGCCCGCATTTCTTCTTCCACCATCTTTAGCCAAGTCTTTCTCGGTCTTCCCCGTCCTCTGCTTCCTTCTACATTCATTTCCATCACTCTTCTCAACCAGTCACTTTCATCCTTCCTCAACACATGACCAAACCATCTCAACCTGTTCCTCTTCACAGCATCAATCACAGGCTCTATTCCCATCATCTTTCGCAATTCATCATTTGTCTTCCTCTCTCTCACCGATACTCCGCACATCCGTCGAACCATTCGCATTTCCACCCTTTCCAACCTTCGTTGCTGCTCGACGTTCATTACCCATGTCTCGCTCCCATAAATCACAACACTTCTCACACATGCAGCATACACCTTTCCCTTCAGCTTCAACGACACTCCCCTCATCATCAGCACGCCACTCAGTTCCCGAAACTTCTTCCATGCACATCTCACTCGAGCAACCGTTGCCGAGTCTGACCCACCTTCTCCATTCAGCATGTCTCCGAGGTAGCAAAATGTTTTCACACCTTCCAGCTTCACGCCGTCTCCAAGATCCAACTCAACATTTCCTCCATCTGCAGCTCCCTCTGTGCACACCTTACATTTGAATGTAGCTGCCACACTGGTTAATGACCCTCTCAGACCACTACATTTTTGATGAACCCACTCAGCGCACATTGTACATTGAATGGAGTTCACTCCGACACCCTTCCTACACACAGCACAGGGCCACTTCCCAGTTCTTTCCACCTCACCACATGCTTTACCACTTGCCATCACCTTCGTCTTTCCGATATTCACCTTCAGACCTTTTGTCTCCATACATTCCTTCCACGTGTTCATCTTTTCCTTCAGTCCATCCATACTTTCCGCAATCAACACCAGATCATCTGCATACAACAACTCCCATGGTAAACCCTCCTTTACGTTCTGAGCCAGCACCTCCATCACAGCTACAAATAGTAGTGGACTTAGTACCGACCCCTGATGCACTCCCACCTTCACCTCAAACTCACCACTGTTCCCGTCCTTCGTCCTTACAGCTGTGCGGCTCTTTTGTACATTGCCATCACTACTCTGATCAACCATTCCTCCACTCCTAACATCCTCAATGCCCATGTCAATACTTTGCGTGGAACCCGATCGAATGCTTTCTCCAGATCAACAAACCCAAGAAACAACTTCTTCCTCTTCTCCATGTACTTCTCCTGCAACTGCCTCACAATGAAAAGCGCGTCTGTCGTTCCTCTTCCTGGCATGAATCCAAACTGCATTTCGTCGATCTTCACTTTCTTCCTTATCCTCCTCTACAACACCCTTTCCAATACCTTCATTCCATGCTCCAATAACTTTTTCGCTCGGTACGAGCCACACTCCAGAGGGTCACCTTTCCCCTTGTATAGAGGGACGAAGGTACTCAGTTCCCAATCCACTGGAATGCAGCCTTCTTTCACCACCAGATTACAGATCTCTGTCATTCTCTTCACACCCCAACTTCCTGCTGCCTTCAACATATCTCCCACAACTCCCGTCGGCCCTCCGGCTTTTCTACCCTTCATTGCTTTTATCGCTTCCTCAACTTCCTTCTCAGTTATCTTCTCTGCCGGTCCTAAAACTGGGTTACTCTCTATGTTGCCATCCCATTCATTCTCTGTATTCAACAGCATTTCCATATATCTTTTCCATCTTCCTTTATTTCCATCTGGGTCGACAACGATTTGTCCCACTTCATCCTTCAAGCAACTCACCCCCATCACATCACACCTCTCTTTCGCCATCTGCTTTGCAATCCTGAATACTGCTTTCTGACCCTCTTCCGAATCCAAGCGTTCTCCGAACATTTTCCTACATGCCTCCTGCGCCTTTGCTACCTCTTTCTTTGCAGCCTTCCTGGCTGCCTTATAACTTTCATGCTCTGCTGTTTCTGCTCCCGTACCCTTTGCCTTCTGCCACTCCTTGAACTTCTTCCTCTTCTCGTCAATCCTCTTTCCAACTTCATCATCCCACTTCCAAAATGTTACTTCCAAATGTGCCCTTGGTCCAAACAATCGGCCCTCCAACATGGCCGTCTCATTACTTCCGGCTGTTTCAAAAGAGAGGCTTCATCGGCTCTCCAGATTGTATTTTTCACTCCGTGGGCAGCTGCGACCGGGCATAAATTTGACGAACTGACTTGTTGCAAAGGTGGCATCCTTTGACGGTGCCACGTTGAAAGTCACCGGGGATGGGGGGTTCGGGTCCGGGTTCAGGCTGAAGGCTAGCCCAATAGGAGTGGTCGGCGTTTGCCCAATGATTATGGTTCAAAAATATCGTAAACGTATCGATTGCATACGTTTGATTTGACAATAATTGATTGTCCTTTCTACAGGGGAAGAAGAGGTGAACAATCCAACCCATCCCGACTTTGTCCCGTCACCGTTTCTGCAGCCAGCTGACACAAGTGGACGTGCCGACCAATCTGCCGAGAAGATGCAACGCTGCGGGGGAGCATCCAGGCGGTCAAGTGCTTGTGGTGAGTGTTCTTTGTCACAATTTTAAGGAATGCAGACACGGCACTATGGCTCAGATTAGGCAGTGGCTCAGATTAGCTACAATAATTATGGTAAATTAAAGTGACCTGAAAAAATAACTCTTAGATGCCATTTCCTGGCACTTCGAGGCACACTCTGCAATACAATATTATTATTGGGTTTGTTGGCATGTAGGTATATTAATAGTGCTTTGAATGTCACGAAACAAATGTCAGTGATTGTGACCTTGGCAATGTGGGTGTCGGTGGATTATAGTCAGATTATAATATTGCTTGGGTTTCAGGCCAATACGCAGCTACGTTGTCCCGAGGGCCGAACGGCCGAGGTCAATATTCCGCCCTCGGGACAGCATAACGCGCATTGGCCAAAAACTCGAACAATATTTCCATTCTTATTATGATGGATGAAGGCAATGGTAATGGCTCCAATAATCGCAGACAAGCCTAAACTGCGCCACTCCCTTGTGGGAGTAGGCCTACATGACATGTATATGTGGTCGTGCACAGGCCACGCCCACGCGTGGCCAATATTTAGGGTGAATGTTGTTCGTATGGCGGCCATAGGCCATATTTTAAAACTTCGTTGCACCCACCCCCACCTTGTGTAAACCGACATCCCCAATAATTTCATTAAGTGCACCCATTTGGACCACATTAGGAGGGTTGTCAAGTTGTCGCGGTGTGCGGGGGTTTACGACAATGCGATTAATGTCTGCCGGTGTCAGGGTCCAAACGCGTTTTCTTGAATTCTTAAAATCACACATCACTCTGCCAATAATGGACATAGAGGGTCGTGTGAGGTGTCAAAATGATCAGAGTACTTCCATACAATATGGAAGCTGCAACCCAGCTGTCGGTGACATCTGCGGTTACCTCTGGGTCAAGAAATCTGTAAAAATGGTGAAATGTATATTTTGTCTTACATTTTGATACATCATAAATTGTCTTCATAACACAGAGAATAACGAAGGTATTGGTTTAATGTGTACTCTAAAAGTTTCCCAGTACACTGTGCAAAATAATGATACCACACAAATATATCTGATATTAATATTTCTGAGTTTAATACCGCAAAACCGAAGTGTACCCCCTTATTTTCTTCATGGTATATGCAATATGCATACAACATAAGTTTGGATACAGTCGATGTGATATTGGCAATTACTTCAGGTATAACATCGAGATAAATATCATGATTTTCGCGACTGCATTGCACATTATCAAGACTAAAGAGACCTGAATTAAAGATGCCTTAGATTATTTTGGCCACCTGTGGAATAATACACACAAACACAAAAATACACCATAAATGTTTCATTTGGAGATACAAATGTGTTTCATAATACTAAATGTTTGTCCAACAAAATCAGAATTCACTTGAATGTCCATCATATTTTCTATTCAGTTGAATGCCCATCATGTTCATGATTTAACTGAGATGTCGAGCAAAATAAAAGTTCACTTGAATGTCCATCTTGGTAACTATCCATTTTAATGTCTATCATGTTCACAATTCACTTAAATGTCCACCATACGGTAATTACAATGCATCTGAAAGTCCATCGGTTAGTCGAATCATCTGCTTCTGAATCAGATGTCTCATCACCAGCCAGAGAGTTTGCCGGCTTTGTGCATCTTGGTCCGCATTTACATGCACCAATGCATGGAGACGGACATGCTTTTACACGAGCATCTTGACGATGCACAACTTCTCTGGCATCCACAGCTTATTAACTCGCGGCAGGCATCTGGTACAGGTACGAGGCTCATTAGCTTTGGTACTAACTTCGCGCCATCGATGTGCTATCCACATTCCTCTGGTGGAGGAAGGTCAGGATATGCCTGTCCTGCATGTGTCCAGATCAGGGCTCGATAGGTAGCTCGCATGATGTCAAATGTCAGGGCATCTTTTGTTGGCGGTCGGTAGTCATTTTCTGAATGTTGCCAAATGATATTTCAGGATAAATGATGCAACATTCCCTGAAATATTGTTGTCGTCCTTGTCTTCCTTTCAGGTTGGGCAAGAACAGTGCTGTGGTGAAGTAGCTTGAATGGAGGCCTGATCTCGATTACCTTCGGGGTGATTGATTCGTTTTGGCAGTGCCAGGACCGGTGATGTCCTGGCACCACCTTGCCTGGTGTTCATGCTCATCCACCGATGGAAATGGAAAAATGAAATCCACCTCATTCAGCGGTTTTATACATCATGAATACGTCGAACGTCGATGTTATGATTGTTGCTTGACGTGTGATTCTTGAACAGCGGTTGTTCAAAACATTTTCGTCTTCAAGAAGAATCGAGGAAAAAAGGCATTAACCGAACTGTTACCTTTTCGCTCCGTTACCTTCAAAGTTATAAATGCTTGGGCAATGGGCATTCCGCCCGCCCGCCCGTGTCCATTTTTCTTGTGCTCCCCCCATAGTGTTCCGTCTTCCCCAATATGGTCGCTCCATTGACGAAGGGTCATTTGTTACAGCCTTGTGAAATAGTTTTAAAGCTGCAGTCATTGCAAACAAAATAATTGTACCTTTAACATTTCCCAATGAGAGAGAGCAAAGATTATTCATGAAAAAAGAAATCATTTGTGCAGAGAATGATCAGTTTTTGTTTTTACTCGTATAATAACGTTCTCAGTGACGCAATGAATGTGACATGTGACATGTGACATGGATATGGATATCACCCCAGGTATTTTCTATATGTGGTGTTTGCATTTTGTGAAGAGCTTTACATGAATGAACGAATGAATGATCGAATGATCAATAAATTAGAATTTATTCGAGAATGCCTCCACATATAAAATGGCAAAAGGAAAAGTAGTGTTTCAGGTTATTGGATGAATGTGCAATTGAACGTGAAATAAATCAAAAAATGTAAAAATACTTTTGAGTTTTTTTTAAATTTAATGTTGTACTCAAAAGTGTGGATATATTGGCGAAGGAAGGGTGCTTGATTTATTTATATATACTAGCGTCCAGCGTGCGTGACTCGGCGCGCCCCGCGCGCTTCACCGCACGTCGTATCGGAGGGGTCGGCATCTTTGACCATTTCGGGGTGCTTTGGGTCTTCGGGATGTTTTGGGCCTTCGGGGTCTTTTGGGGTATTGGTGGCCTGAAGGGTCTTGGCGGAATTAACGCAATTAAGAGGGTTAATGTAGAGTGTGGTCATTTTATTTGAAGAAGAAGAAGAAGAAGACTTTTTTTTGTTTGTTTTGTTTTTTTATATACAGAATCGAGGCTCGTGAAAGAGCTAACATTTATCAAACAAAGTATATAAAAAGGGGACCGGTACACAAGATGGGGAGAGA
Organism: Myxine glutinosa; assembly: GCF_964187855.1. Taxonomy (NCBI): domain Eukaryota; kingdom Metazoa; phylum Chordata; class Myxini; order Myxiniformes; family Myxinidae; genus Myxine; species Myxine glutinosa. Next base: position 275,012 of record NW_027616447.1, on the reverse strand, counting down.
AGGGGAGGAAGCACACAAACACAACATTTGAGAGCAGGGACATCGGGAGATGTGTGGGAGGGAGAGGGCTTGGGGGGAGGCAGGATCGGTATAAAATGCAAGGACACCAAGGACTTTCAGCAAAGAAGTTGGTATTTCAAAAAAGTGGATTTGGGGTGAAATTAGCGGGGGTAGAAAAGATCAAGGTTTTGGATTGGGGAAGATAAGAGATGGTGGCGAACAGCTGTTTTAAAGACCTGGAGGGAGGAGTGCGATTGAAGAGAGTGAGGGAGTTTGTTCCAGAGGCGGGACAAAAGAAGAATGAAGGAGTGAAGGTGAGCGGAGAGTCTTGATTTTGGCAGTTTAACCACAAGAGGGTTGCAGGCAGATCTTGTGCGACCTGTAGGAATATTTGGGGGACAGAGCACAGACAGGGCTGGGGGGTGAGGGGGCGGGCTACGCCGGAGATGAGTCGGTAGAAGACGGAAAGACCACCAACCTGCCTGCGGTGAGTAAGTGAAAGGCCCTCGGAGATGGCGTCATCGCGGGAGATTCCAATGATTCTGAACGCTTTGGTTTCAACAGCGTGAAGATGAGCTAGGTGTGAGGCAGGAGCACCGGCCCAGAGGGGAGAGCAATACTCCATTGAGCTGCGGACGAAAGCCTCGTATGTGGCGAGGAGCTCAGGTGTGCCAAGGAAGGACTTCGCACGACGGAGGATGCCCAGTCGGCGACTGGCTTTGGAGGCCGGCTTGGAAATGTGCTTTTTTTCCAGGAAAGATCATGGCACATAGTGAGACCCAACCCAAAAGCTTGAGTGACAGAACTTCTTGGAGAGGAATATTCAGAAAGTGGATGGGAGGGTTGTCCAGTCGGTCTTTTCGGAGAGACATCGTAAGAGTGTGAGATTTGTTTCGGATTGAAAGACACGTTCCACTTGTTTGCCCAGTCTGTGATTTTGTCCAGGTCTGCAGAGAGCGAGGAGGCTGCAGACTGCCGATCTGAGGGATGAGCAATGGAGCGGCACAACAGAGTGCAGTCGTCAGCAAAGAGTCAGAGAGATCATTGATGAAGACCAGAAAAAGCACAGGGCCCAGAACACTGCTTTGGGGAACTCCAGCCTGAACAGGAAGAGGAGGTGAGAGAAAGCCATTCAGGGCCACACGCTCACTACGACTAGAGAGGAAGTCCATGCGCCAGCCATGCGCGGATATTTCTATGGATACCAAAGGAGGAGAGTTTGGTGAGTGGAGCGGCGTGCCAGACCGTATCGAAGGCACGTCGTATGTCGAGGGAGACGCCTCTGATTTCCCGTTTGGCATTGAGGACCCCTCCCTCCCTCCATCCATTGTTGAGACAGCAGAAGCAGCATGTCCAGAGTGGAGTGACCTGGTCTGGAAGCAAATTGATGACCAGAGATCAAGCCATTGGAGAAGAGGAAACATTTCATATCCGAAGCAATGATGCATTCCAGGACTTTGCTGATAATAATTGGGAGAAGGCTGATTGGTCTGTAGTCGCTAGGATCTGTTTTTGTGCAAAGCGGTGATGTTGGCTGATTTCCAAGCAGATGGCAGTTGACCTTGAGCAAAAGAGAGGGTGAAGAGAACAGAGAGAGGGAGTGAAGGAGCGGAAGAACAGCATTTTCGGACCCGTGGGCTGATGCCGTCAGGTCCAGTTGCAGAATCGGAGTCGAGGGTTGACAGAAACTTTTCCACCTCGTCGGGCGGAAAGGACACGGAGCACCTGGGTACGACTGGGTACAGAGAGGGATGGGTGTGGCGCACAAGATTTAGAGGCAAACACAGAGTTGAGGCATTCAGCTTTTTCACGTGCGGAGGCAGCCGTGTAGCCGTTTGAGCTGAGGGGGGGGGGATGGAGGGGGAACAAACACCAGAAACAGATTTGACCAGACGCCACCAGGATTCGGAAGAGGGAGACAGACAAGACAGTTCGGTATTGAGAACGGAGAGATATTGTTTCCTGGCTCTCCTGAGGGTGGACACACACTTGTTTCGGGCTTTGTGAAAGGAAATGACATTTCCTTCCGTTGGATTTGCTTTCCAGGAGACGAAGGCAAGTTGTTTCTGGGCAACAGCCTCACCGCAACATTCCGTGCTGCACCATGGACGGGAGGAAGCGTACGACAACTGAAGACGACATGGCATAAATCTGTGCATGAGAGAGAGAGAGAGAGAGAGAGCAATTTACTTTGGAAGAATTCCCAGGATGATGTCAGTTGCTGTCAGAGGTGGTAGAGATGGGAGACCAGTCCAGATGATTGATGGCTGCTTGAAGACCGTGCCAGTTGGCCTGAGTGAAATGCCAGACTCGTCGACGCTGAGCAGAGCTCCCTGAGAATGGTCAGAGAGATGTCCACTTTAACAAGCACATGATCAGAAGAGCCGATTGGAGCAGAAGAAGAGCAGCAGACATTTTCAGGTAAGTTAGTCATAACCAAGTCCAGAAGAGAAGATGCTCCGTTGACTGAGATCCGGGTGGGGAAATTGACAGATTGTGTCAGTCCCAGTGAGTCGCAGAAGTCCTTTGCTGAGGAGCCATGGCTGGTGAGAGAGGTACCCACACCCAGCCAACTGGCATGGTGACAATTTAAATCACCACATATGAGGAAGAGAGACTTGGGATGAGTGCATAGAAGTGGGTCCATATTATCAGACAGCGACATGTAGATGGAGTCATCACCGTTTGGTGGACGGTACAACACACATATGAACAAGAGGTGGGAGCGAAGGGGAAGCCGTAGCCACAGGTATTCCAGGGGGTGAGGTGGAGAGAGTGCAGTGCAGTGCATTGCAGTGCAGGGCGACTGAGGAAGAGAGTTTTTGATAAAGACAGCAACCCCGCCTCCAGGACGAGGCTCAGGTCTATCATACCGGAGGAGGGAGTAACCTGGGAGAGATACCAAGGAATCAGAGACATCATGAAGGAGGAAAGTTTCTGTTAAGCAGATCACGTCTGCTTTGTCAGAAGCAACCTGTATGGAGAGATCGGTCAAGTTTGAACGAAGGCCCCAGATGTTTGAGGTCCATACCGTTCGTTAATGAAGAGGAAGGGGGACCATCGGATACAGAACAGGGGGGACGAGGGGTCGGGTAAGATGTGCAAGAGGTAGGGAGAGCCGTTGAAGGTGTGTCAGAGATTTCAGAATAGCTTGGAGAAAGGGAAGGATGGGGCGGACAGTCTAACTCTAATGACTGACTCTTTCTAGTGGTGGACTCGTGCACTTTGACATCGACGGTGACGAGAGCTACCTGTAGGTCCCGTGATGACATTCTGGGGTGCTCGGAAGCTTATTTCAGCATCTTGCGGTCTGCTCTCGGGCTGAACTTGCCGGGGCGGCATGGCCCGAACAAGTTGGCAGTTGTTTGGAATCTTCTCCACCTGTAGATGATCTTCCGGACAGTCGAATGATTCGTTTCAAATTGTTTGGAGATCTTTTTAAATCCCTTCCCAGACTCGTAGGCATCTATAACCTTCTTTCTGAAGGCCGCAGACAGCTCTTTTGATCTTGGCATGGTGACGCCGCACACTTCAACAACAAAGAGCAAACCAAACGAAATGTCAGATTTAAATAAGACAGGTTCCTCCAAGATCCTCTCCAACGATGTTCTAATCATTTGCACCTCAGCTGGTGCACCTGATTCTAATTTTAGGTATTTGAAGTAGTAATAAATGTAGGGGTGTACTTACTTTTTCCACATGCGAAATTTGCATTTATGTTTATTTAAAATATACAATGGACTACAAAATGTAAATATTTCATGATATTTGTTTTATTATATCATCTTTAAATATCAATATTGTTGAAATGAAGATCAAATAGCTGTATCTAAACTCTCTGGTCACGCACAGTCAGTCATGGCTGTTGTCTACCGCCCTCCCAAACCACACCCATCATTCCTGTCTGACTTCTCCTACTTTCTGACCCAGCTATGTTCCCTCTCCCCCTCAATCGTCGTCGTCCTTGGTGATTTCAATATCCACATGGACTCCACTGACTTCACTGATTTACTCACCTGCTTTAACCTCACTCAACATGTCAACTTTCCTACCCATAACCGTGGTCACATTTCGGACCTTGTCTGCTCTACTGGATTGATTTTGCACCATCTCTCTGGCTCCGACCTCACCCTCTCTGACCACTTAGCCATCACTATGACCGTCAACGTTCCCACCCCAGCACCAAGGCATTATCGCACGATCAACTTCCGTAAGCTAAACGCTCTTTCACCTACCTCATTGTCATCCACCCTCTCTGAAAAAATGTCCACTTCTCCCTTCGTTGACCTCCACACCCCTTCTGACCTCACTGACTACTACAACCGCACTCTCTCCTGCCTTGACCAACTTGCGCCTATAAAAACCAAAACCGTTTATTTCACCCATTCTGTTCCCTGGTTTACCCCTGAACTCCGCCTGATGAAAACTCGTGCTCACCAACTTGAAAGACTCAGCAATAAAACAGGTCTCACAGTTCACTCCCAAGCCTACAAGGACCACCTACAACACTATAAAGATGCCCTCTCCCGCGCCCGCTCCGCCTACTACTCTCAACTTATCCACTCTGGCTCCGGAAAGCCAAAAGCACTCTTCTCTACAATAAATAAACTCCTCAGCCCCCTGAACACCGCCACCCAGTCATTCACAGTAGACAACTGCATCTCCTTCCTTTCATTCTTCCAACGCAAAATTGAAAACATCTACAACAGCTTGACCACCGCCGCACCTGCCCCCCCTTATCCTGCCATCCCCTGTCTCAATTCTCCCCAGTCTCCCCTACTGACCTCTCTGAACTCCTCATAGGAATGAAAACTGCCACCTGCACTCTTGACCCCATCCCCTCCAGCTTTGTCAAGGCCTCCCTTTGTGCTCTCTCTCTCTCCACTTATCATTGCAACAATAAACTCCTCCCTGTCTACAGGCATCGTCCCACCATCCCTCAAAATTGCTGCTGTTACCCCCATTCTGAAAAAACCTGGACTAAACCCTGACACCCTAAACAACTTCAGACCCATCTCCAACCTACCCTTTGTGTCGAAAGTTTTGGAACACGCTGTAGCCACTCAACTCAAACATCACCTCTCTGCCAATGACCTGTATGAAACATTCCAATCCGGATTCCGCTCCAACCACAGTACTGGAAACTGCTCTCCTCAAAATCACCAACGACCTTCTCCTCTCCTCTGACGCTGGCAACCTCAACATTCTCATCCTCCTCGACCTGAGCGCCGCGCCGCCTTTGACACTATCGATCACACCATCCTCCTCACCCGACTTGAAACCACCTTTAACGTTACCGGCACTGCCCTCTCTTGGATTAAATCATACCTCTCTGACAGACGCCAGTTCATCTCCATCAATAACTGCAAATCCCCCACTGCTCCCCTCCCCCAAGGTGTCCCCCAAGGTTCAGTCCTTGGCCCCCTCCTCTTCATCCTTTACCTGTCCCCCCTCGGTCACTTAATCCGCCGTCATGGTCTCCAATTCCACTGCTACGCCGATGACATCCAGCTTTTCATCTCCACCAAGTCCATCTGCACCGCCACCCACTCTATCCTGACAAATTGCATCACTGAAATAAAATCCTGGCTTCAAATCAACTTCCTCAAACTTAACTATGATAAATCTGAAATAATCATCATTGGCCCAAAAACGCTCATAAAATCCACCCATAACTTTGCCCTCAACATCGACGGTATCCCAGTATCCACGTCCCCTCACATCCGGAATCTTGGCATAATCTTTGACCAATCCCTCTCCTTCGACAAATACACTAAACAGATCACAAAGACAGCCTTCTTTCACCTGAAAAACATCGCCCGTCTCCGTCCATCCCTCTCCTCCACGGCTGCAGAAACCCTCATCCACGCCTTCATCACCTCCCGTCTGGACTACTGCAATAGCCTCCTCTATGGTTCACCCTCAACAATCACCAATAAACTCCAATACATTCAGAACTCCGCTGCCCGTCTACTCACCCATTCCCGGACCCGTGACCACATCACCCCCCCCCCGATGGCTCCCCATCTCCCAGAGAATCCAGTACAAAATCCTCCTCTTGACCTACAAAGCCCTCCATGACCTGGCCCCATCCCCATCCTACCTGGCTGACCTCCTCTCCAGACACACTCCCACCCCCATCCGGACCAAATTCAGATCCTGGGGGGACAGGGCCTTCTCCATCGCTGCTCCCACCCTCTGGAACTCACTACCTCACACCATCAGAGACTCGTCCTCCTCCTCCTCACTCACCACATTCAAAACATCACTCAAGACCCACCTGTTCAACACTGCATTCAACATTTAACCCACAGCATTTAACCCCTGACTATCTGTTGTCCTTCTCCCTCCTTTTTGCTTTGAATATTTCCCTGTTGATTCTTGTCTTTTTTGCAATTGTTTTTATGTTTTACACTCTGTCAAAGCGTCTTTGGGCTTCCTGAAAAGCGCTATATAAAATAAATGCATTATTATTATTATTATTATTATTATTATTATTATCTATATAATAATACCGTAAGGACTCGACTTTGTTATCCCTTTTACGCCGCACCCAGTGACCCAATGCCCCGGCACTAATGGATTTACGATCTACGAACCGCGCTCTTTGTTTATCACCTACAGCCATACTCGAAAAATCTGAATTAGCCGACGTTGGGGCCCAAAAGCATCCGATTAACGGCCGATACGACGCCATCTTACGACTCCATCGTATTGGCGTCTGCTGGGTGAAGGCGCAACAAGCCGTCCGCTGATTGGACAATCCTGATCATGCATTCCGCCATTTGTGCCGGTGTCGTCGATCGCGCTGTACGCTAACCTCATCAGGTGGGTTTACCATAATGTCTTCCATATACTGTGATTACAACGAAGTGAAACTGATCAGCAGCCCATCAGTATCATATAAAGCAATAAATACCAAGGCTTCAGCTTCTGAAAGCTTAAAACAAAGTGTACTTCGCCGAGTGACGAAACGTAGGCGTAGGCCTCGGCCCTACCTATCCAGTTGTTGTTTCCGTTGTGTAAGGGGGGGAAAAAACAAACATTTTGGCCTCAGACCTTTGAGAGTACGTCGTTCCGTGAACTTTTTGAACGGGCCTCGTATGCCATGCTTCGTCAACGTTGGGTTGTTTTTAAATGATTTGAAGGATTAACTTAAGCACCTTGAATAGAGCAGTTTATTGTTCCTCAAAGACCAGTGTGTAAGTTGACTCAATATGATGGTAACTTTGCAATTCCTGCGTTGTCTCTGAATCAGCTGGCTGAGTCATATTGGCGTAGGGTCGGTCATGATCAGCCCCCCCCCTCCCCCTCCCTTTCGTTTCACCAACTCCTGCATCTGCCACCGTTCATGATTATCAAAGTAGGCTTTACCCTGTTCACGATAAGGTAGAAATCAGAGTTGTATACGAAGAGATAAAAGGATGCCATTGACTTCGAGACGGTACGTGATATTTTCAAAAGTATATCGTAGCGTTGTCATTTAATTAGCTTGCAATAAATACGTTGTTCATATACGCACTCTTCATTCTCATCTTTCTTCCTAACTCTTACTCGGACAAGCAAATCCCCTATGCCATCCATAATGGTACACTCTATCCATACACCACATCCTCCCTTCCGTGGATGTTCCACGGGTTTCGGCTAGTTATTATTATTATTATTATTATTACGTTGAAATACGTTGAAAAAGTCAAAACTTCACATGGGGTGTAGGGGAAGGCGGGGCAAGTTGAGCCAGTTTTTGTTCTTGGAATGTTAGGACTGAACTTACTGATGATCTTGCACAAATGAGTATCTTGCCTTCTAATTTAATCCTTGGGAAACATTTTGTAGCTGGTTCTTACTTTCTATCCCCACACTGAAAGTCACTGTGACATTTTGAAAAAACGGAGGCAAAATGGCTCAACTTGCCCGCCTGAGGGGTAAGTTGATCCAACCTCTGGGGTAAGTTGTACCACATAGGGGTAAGTTGATCATTGCCCCAAATAAAGATAACTAAAGTAGAAAAGCATTGTTTTGCCAGAAAAAAATATTTAATGTTGTAAAATTCTACAACACTGAACGAAATGATTACCTTGTGTTCATGGTTATAGTAATCAGTTACGAACAAATTGAGTCACTCTCATAGAAAAACAAGATTGTCAACTGTGGTAAGAAAAGTCAACTCGATCCACCTGTCACAGTTTCAAGTCACAATAAAAGAAAAGTGTCCCAAATACACCCAGAAAGGCCAACAGTCAGACTGTGGCAATTAAGGCACAATATCTTGCTCATCAATGCCAGCTTCATCATTTGGATCTGCAACTAAAAGTAAAACATGTCAGAAATCAAGTCAATTAAGCTGCCAAACTGACAAGTCACAATAATTGAACACAAGCTGTCCAGAACAACGGGCAGAACTGCCAACGCACTTAGGCTGTGGCAGCTTACGCACGATGTCTTGCAGTTCAAATCCTGCTTCATCCTTTGGGTTTGGAACAAACACTGGGTTGTCAGATCCAACTTTTCCAGCAACTTTCTGCAGGAAGACACCTTCAAACTGAAATTCCTCTCCATTCAGTACATCAACCCGAGCAATGTAATGCACAAATCTTGATTTGCCAGCACATTTGACAACTACAAAGTCACCTTCAATGATATCCTATTCACTGTCCACATCTGATTCGTCATCATACTCAACTTCTGAATCACCATCTGTCTCACTGGAACTAGGGGTGTTTGATCTTGGGGGACATGTCTTTTTCCCATTAGCTTTGAACAAGCATCTCTTTGATTTCTTGGCTGATGGCTTCCGTTTGCGATTTTCAGATAGGGCTGCAAGCTCCTGGCATACTGGGGTGTGGAGATGGTACACCCAGTGTGGTGCAGGCTCGCAATGTATCCAATGACCGGGGTACGGTAATAATATGGTATTCTGTAAGCGCTTTGAGCCTTTGGGGAAAAGCGCATTATAAATGCTAATTATTATTATCTCCACCAACATGAGTTGGCAAGTTGAGCCATGGCTCGATTTGCCCCGTAGGGTCTGGCTCAACTTACCCCAGTCTGAACTTTCTGAGATGTCTCCACATACACACATCTTCTATGCATCCATCGTATTAAAGTCTACGACAAGAATGGAGACACATACCTGGACTAACAATAATTGTCATCTGATATCCATATTATCTCCATGCTGCATATGGAAGAAACGTGAACTTACCTGTTTTACACCTTTTTACTTTTATGGCTGAAAATTGGATTTTTCCCTCTGCAACACTGGTTTCCGTTTCAATTTCAATTTAGAAAACAATATGGCACAACGTGGACTTATGCAATGGGGCATCTATACTATAGATGGCGCCACCACAAAGTCTGACTCATTCATAAATGGCTGGGAGGTGGTGCCTCACTTCAACTTACCCCGATGCTCAACTTGCCCCGCCTTCCCCTACTTACTCTTTCACGTGACTGTACAATGCATTTAGGATCGGAGGCAAGAAATAAATATACCGTACAGTGTTTTTCACCTTTTTATTGGACAAAAACCAATTATGTATATATTTCAACAAGGAGGCTCACTTTCATTTCATCACATGCAGTGTTATTTGTAAAAGTTTATGCATGCCTGCCTGCATAATAAATCTTACGCTTCCATGTAATAAGAATAATAATAATTAGTAATATAATACCGAGTGTTTAGACAATACTCAATAGTCAATACAAATGTGTTCTACTTGTGACTCGGCGCACCTCTCATATATCTAACAGTAACATGTACGCAACTACAAGGATGTAATATTGTAATGACAATATACCATCAGAACAGACAACATGTTGTTGTTGTTCAAGGAATATTATTAATATTATTGTCCAGCAATTTATGTATTTACGATTTTAGTCCAACTCCAATAGCTGATGATTTATTGGCATAAATGTGTTGCTCGATATTAATATTAATATTGTAGCGACCCATTGGTCCCCCAAGCGAGACCAGCAGCAGAATCGCCTTGCTCCAGCCGGTGACGTAACCTTGCTCCAGCCGGTGACGTAACTAGATCAATCACATGGGGGTTAAATGCATGTTCCAAGTGAGCTCCAATCGGTGGAGGCGTCGTGGTGCACCGGGCTAAGGCGGGCCACGATGACGTATACAACGATGAGATCGAGAGCTGCAAGCAAACTGCTAAAGGTTCGAACCCTCGATCCTGGGCCCCCGCAGGTGTTGCGCCGCGGAAAATGAGCCTTCAAGCCAAAGACGTCCGGACGGACGCCCCGGGCACCCGGGCCTCCACCCTTTTGAATCTAAACCAATTAATCAATAATTAATCACTGAAAAGCTAATTAATGCATTTGAAATCGTCCACCGTTCCTTGTCGTGACGTCACATTCAACCGACCGTAAAATGAAATGTTGTTGTTTTTTTGAAAGATATTTAAATAATCTCGTTGACCCTTAAGGACTTATATATATATATATAAAACCCTTCGGTTTATAATTATATATAAAATCGATGGACCATCCACAGGGTAAAGGAAAGAATAAAAGAAAAAAATATCACTTCCCGTTCCAGATCCAGGAAGTTGACCCCCAGAGGAAGAAGAAGAAGAACAACCACCCTCCGGCTCGTCACTCGTCACTCGTCACTCGTCGTCCTCGGGCACACTGCAACTGTAAGTTGTAGGTGCAGGTAGTTGCACAGTCTCTGTGGTACGCTGCTTGTAGGTGCAGGTAGTTGGACAGTCTCTGTGGTACGCTGCTTGTTGGTTTCGGCAGTTGCACAGTCGCTGTGGTACGCTGCTTGTTGGTGTAGGTAGTTGCACAGTCTCTGTGGTGCGCTGCTTGTTGGTTTCGGCAGTTGCACAGTCTCTGTGGTACGCTGCTTGTAGGTGTAGGTAGTTGCACAGTCTCTGTGGTATGCTGCTTGTATGTGTAGGTAGTTGCACAGTCTCTGTGGTATGCTGCTTGTTGGTGTAGGTAGTTGGACATTCTTTGTGGTATGCTGCTTGTATGTGTAGGTAGTTGCACAGTCTCTGTGGTATGCTGCTTGTAGGTGTAGGTAGTTGCACAGTCGCTGTGTTATGCTGCTTGTAGGTGTAGGTCGTTGCACAGTCTCTGTGGTATTCTGCTTGTAGGTGTAGGTAGTTGCACAGTCGCTGTGGTATGCTGTTTGTTGGTTTCGGTAGTTGCACAGTCTCTGTGGGATGCTGCTTGTCGGTGTTGGTCGTTGCACAGTCTCTGCGTTATGCTGCTTGTAGGTGGAGGTAGTGGGACAGTCTTTGTCGTATGCTGCTTGTAGGTGTAGGTAGTTGCACAGTCTCTGTGGTATGCTGCTTGTAGGTGTAGGTAGTTGCACAGTCTCTGTGGTATGCTGCTTGAAGGTGTAGGTAGTTGCACAGTCTCTGTTGGATGCTGCTTGTCGGTGAACATAGTTGCACAGTCGCTGTGGTGTGCTGCTTGTAGGTGGAGGTAGTGGGACAGTCTTTGTCGTATGCTGCTTGTAGGTGTACATAGTTGCACAGTCGCTGTGGTATACTGCTTGTAGGTGTAGGTAGTTGCACAGTCTCTGTGGTATGCTGCTTGTAGGTGTAGGTAGTTGCACAGTCTCTGTTGGATGCTGCTTGTCGGTGAACATAGTTGCACAGTCGCTGTGGTGTGCTGCTTGTAGGTGTAGGTCGTTGCACAGTCTCTGTGGTATGCTGCTTGTAGGTGAAGGTAGTTGCACAGTCCTGTGGTATGCTGCTTGTAGGTGTACATAGTTGCACAGTCGCTGTGGTATGCTGCTTGTAGGTGTAGGTAGTTGCACAGTCTGTGTGGTATGCTGCTTGTAGGTGGAGGTAGTTGCACAGTCTCTGTGGTATACTGCTTGTAGGTGTAGGTAGTTGCATAGTCTCTGTGGGATGCTGCTTGTAGGTGCAGGTAGTTGCACAGTCTCTGTGGTACGCTGCTTGTAGGTGTAGGTAGTTGCACAGTCTCTGTGGTGCGCTGCTTGTTGGTTTCGGCAGTTGCACAGTCTCTGTGGTATGCTGCTTGTAGGTGAAGGTAGTTGCACAGTCTCTGTGGTACGCTGCTTGTAGGTGCAGGTAGTTGGACAGTCTCTGTGGTGCGCTGCTTGTAGGTGCAGGTAGTTGCACAGTCTCTGTGGTACGCTGCTTGTAGGTGCAGGTAGTTGCACAGTCTCTGTGGTGCGCTGCTTGTTGGTTTCGGCAGTTGCACAGTCTCTGTGGTACGCTGCTTGTAGGTGCAGGTAGTTGGACAGTCTCTGTGGTACGCTGCTTGTTGGTTTCGGCAGTTGCACAGTCTCTGTGGTACGTTGCTTGTTGGTGTAGGTAGTTGCACAGTCTCTGTGGTGCGCTGCTTGTTGGTTTCGGCAGTTGCACAGTCTCTGTCGTACGCTGCTTGTTGTTGTATCTAGTTGGACAGTCTCTGTGGTATGCTGCTTGAAGGTGGAGGTAGTTGGACAGTGTCTGTGGTATGCTGCTTGTCGGTGTACATAGCTGCACAGTCGCTGTGGTATGCTGGTTGTAGGTGTAGGTAGTTGCACAGTCGCTGTGGTATGCTGCTTGTAGGTGCAGGTAGTTGCACAGTCTCTGTGGTGCGCTGCTTGTAGGTGCAGGTAGTTGCACAGTCTCTGTGGTACGCTGCTTGTAGGTGCAGGTAGTTGCACAGTCTCTGTGGTGCGCTGCTTGTTGGTTTCGGCAGTTGCACAGTCTCTGTGGTACGCTGCTTGTAGGTGCAGGTAGTTGGACAGTCTCTGTGGTACGCTGCTTGTTGGTGTCGGCAGTTGCACAGTCTCTGTGGTACGTTGCTTGTTGGTGTAGGTAGTTGCACAGTCTCTGTGGTGCGCTGCTTGTTGGTTTCGGCAGTTGCACAGTCTCTGTCGTACGCTGCTTGTTGTTGTATCTAGTTGGACAGTCTCTGTGGTATGCTGCTTGGAGGTGGAGGTAGTTGGACAGTCTCTGTGGTATGCTGCTTGTCGGTGTACATAGTTGCACAGTCGCTGTGGTATGCTGCTTGTAGGTGTAGGTAGTTGCACAGTCGCTGTGGTATGCTGCTTGTAGGTGCAGGTAGTTGCACAGTCTCTGTGGTGCGCTGCTTGTTGGTTTCGGCAGTTGCACAGTCTCTGTGGTACACTGCTTGTAGGTGCAGGTAGTTGCACAGTCTCTGTGGTACGCTGCTTGTAGGTGCAGGTAGTTGCACAGTCTCTGTGGTGCGCTGCTTGTTGGTTTCGGCAGTTGCAGTCTCTGTGGTACGCTGCTTGTAGGTGCAGGTAGTTGGACAGTCCCTGTGGTACGCTGCTTGTTGTTGTATCTAGTTGGACAGTCTCTGTGGTATGCTGCTTGGAGGTGGAGGTAGTTGGACAGTCTCTGTGGTATGCTGCTTGTCGGTGTACATAGTTGCACAGTCGCTGTGGTATGCTGCTTGTAGGTGTAGGTAGTTGCACAGTCGCTGTGGTACACTGCTTGTAGGTGCAGGTAGTTGCACAGTCTCTGTGGTGCGCTGCTTGTTGGTTTCGGCAGTTGCACAGTCTCTGTGGTACGCTGCTTGTTGTTGTATCTAGTTGGACAGTCTCTGTGGTATGCTGCTTGGAGGTGGAGGTAGTTGGACAGTCTCTGTGGTATGCTGCTTGTCAGTGTACATAGTTGCACAGTCGCTGTGGTATGCTGCTTGTAGGTGTAGGTAGTTGCACAGTCGCTGTGGTATGCTGCTTGTAGGTGTAGGTAGTTGCACAGTCTCTGTGGTATGCTGCTTGTAGGTGTAGGTAGTTGCACAGTCTGTGGGATGCTGCTTGTAGGTGTAGGTAGTTGCACAGTCGCTGTGGTATGCTGCTTGTTGGTGTACGTAGTTGCACAGTCGCTGTGGTATGCTGCTTGTATGTGTATGTAGTTGGACAGTCGCTGTGGCATGCTGCTTGTTGGTGTAGGTAGTTGCACATTCGCTGTGGTATTCTGCTTGTATGTGTAGGTAGTTGCACAGTCGCTGTGGTATGCTGCTTGGAGGTGTAGGTAGTTGCACAGTCTCTGTGGGATGCTGCTTGGAGGTGTAGGTAGTTGGACAGTTTTTGTGGGATGCTGCTTGGAGGTGTGTGTAGTTGCACAGTCTCTGTGGGATGCTGCTTGGAGTGCAGGTAGTTGGACAGTTTTTGTGATTTGGTGTTTGGAGATGTAGGTAGTTGGACAGTTTTTGTGGGATGCTGCTTGGAGGTGTGTGTAGTTGCACAGTCTCTGTGGGATGCTGCTTGGAGTGCAGGTAGTTGGACAGTTTTTGTGATTTGGTGTTTGGAGATGTAGGTAGTTGGACAGTTTTTGGTGTTTGGAGATGTAGGTAGTTGGACTGTCGCTGGTATTGTAAAGTCATATCTGGATTTTGATCAAGTTTTATTTCTCAGGTGATATGATTGTTGCCTGCCCTTGCCTTCTCTCAGCTACAACACCTTTTATTATCTCTGGGCATGCATGGTGAGGGCTTTGGTCAGTTTGCTGTTTGGAAATGTTCACCCAGATTCGAACATGGCAGCAGGTCGCATGTAAAACTAGACCGGCACTCGGTAGAGCGCATACCCCTGCCAGGCTGAACAGTTTACGTTTTGTATCCACTGACAGGTCGGATCTAGACCTGGACCTGAACTCAAAGCTAATCGGCTTGTTCTTGTCACTTACCAAACTCATCCACCAAGTTTTGTCATAAATCATCCACACCTTTTTGAAATATGATGCTGCATATCTTTTGGTCCAATCACTCAATGGTGAAGAATCACTTAAAATTTTCAAAAATTCTCGTATCCGGATTCGTATCTTCACCAAAATCGAATCGATTCGACTTCATCACACACTCAACCTGTCCACAATTTTTTGTCCGAATCTGGCCACAAACTTTTGAGATATCCTGTTCACAAACAGATACAGACCTCCATCCACCTTCGATGGCAGAGGTAGAAAGTCCAAGCGAGGGTGTGCAACCAAGAAACTCATTTTGCAATAAATGTTCGTTTCCCATTAATCGTACACTTTCTAAAATCAAATCTCACCCCTCTCCTCCAAATCTTCCCCATAACCCCTCCCCTCCAAATCTTCCCCATCACCCATCCCTTTCAAATCTCCCCCCTTGCCCCTCCCTCCTAAACTACCCCCTCACCCCTCCCCTCCTAGACTCCTCCCTCACCCCTCCCCTCCAAATCTCCCCCATATCCCATCCCTTTCAAATCCCTCCCCTTGTCCCTTCCCTCCCAAACTCCCCCCTCGCCCCTCCCCTTCAAATCTCCCCACCCTCATTTCTTCTCAATTTCCGCCCTCTCACTCCCCCTCCTCAAAGCGTCCTCCCCGATTCTTCCCCCTTCCAACTCTCACCTCCATCTCCCCCAACCTTCTGCCTCGCTCTTCCCCCTCCTCAAATAACACCTCATTGTGCCTCACCCAATCACCATCAAACCTTTTGTCCGCCCCATCCTTCTCTTTCTCCGAGCTATTCTGAAATCTCTGACACACCTTCAACAGCTCTCCCTACCTCTTCCACCTCTTCCACATCTTACCCTGCCCCTCCTCCCCCCTGTTCTGTATCCGATGCTCCCCCTTCCTCTTCATTAACGGTATGGACCTCAAACATCCGGGGTCTTCGTTCAAACTTAACTGATCTCTCCATACAGGTTGCTTCTGTCAAACCAGACATGATCTGCTTAACAGAAACTTTCCTCCTTCATGATGTCTCTGATTCCTTAGTATCTCTCCCGGGTTACTCCCTCCTCCGGTATGATAGACCTGAGCCTCGTCCTGGAGGTGGGGTTGCTATCTTTATCAAAAACTCTCGTCCTCACTCGCCCTGCACTGTACTCTCTCCACCTCACCCCCAGGAATACCTCTGGCTACGGCTTCCCCTTTGCTCCCACCTCTTGTTCATATGTGTGTTGTACCGTCCACCAAACAGTGATGACTCCATCTACATCTCGCTGTCTGATAATATGGACCAACTTCTATCTACTCATCCCAACTCTCTCTTCCTCATATGTGGTGATTTCAACTGTCGTCATTCCAGTTGGCTGGGTGTGGGTACCTCCCTCACCAGCCATGGCTCCTCAGCAAAGGACGTCTGCGACTCACTGGGACTGACACAATCTGTCAATTTCCCGACCCGGATCTCAGTCAACGGAGCGTCTTCTCTTCTCGACTTGGTACTGACTAACTTCCCTGAAAATGTCTGCTGCTCCTCTTCTGCACCAATCGGATCATCTGATCATGTCCTTGTTAAAGTGGACATCTCTCTGACCATTCTCGGGGAGCCTGCTCAGCGTCGACGAGTCTGGCATTTCACTCAGGCCAACTGGCACGGTCTTCAAGCAGCCATCAATCATCTGGACTGGTCTCCCATCTCTACCACCTCTGACATCAACTCATCCTGGGAATTCTTCCAAAGTAAATTGCTCTCCCTCATGCACAGATTTATCCCATCTCGTCTTCAGTTGTCATACCCTTCCTCCCGTCCATGGTACACGGAATCTTGTGGTGAGGCTGTTGCCCAGAAACAACTTGCCTTCGTCTCCTGGAAAGCAAATCCAACGGAAGGAAATCTCATTTCCTTTCACAAAGCCCGAAACAAGTGTGTGTCCACCCTCATGAGAGCCAGGAAACAATATCTCTCCGTTCTCAAGACCGAACTCTCTTATCTGTCTCCCTCTTCCAAAACCTGGTGGTGTCTGGTCAAATCCGTTTCTGGTGTTTGTTCCTCCTCCATCCCCTCCCTTACCTCAAACGGCTACACAGCTGACTCCGCACGTGAAAAAGCTGAATGCCTCAACTCTGTGTTTGCCTCTAAATCTTGTGTCCCAAACCCATCCCTCTCTGTACCCACCATACCCAGTCGTACCCAGCTGCTCCTGGACTCCGTGTCCTTTCCTCCTGACAAGGTGGAAAAGTTTGTCAACCCTCGACTCTGATTCTGCAACTGGACCCGACGGCATCAGCCCACGGGTCCTAAAATCCTGCTCTGCCGCTCTATCTCACCCTCTCTCTGTTCTCTTCACCCTCTCTTTTGCTCAAGGTCAACTGCCATCTGCTTGGAAATCGGCCAACATCACCGCTTTGCACAAAAAAGGTGCAAAAACAGATCCTAGCAACGACAGACCAATCAGCCTTCTCCCAATTATCAGCAAAGTCATGGAATCCATCATTGCTTCGGATATGAAATCTTTCCTCTTCTCCAATGGCTTGATCTCTGAGCATCAATTTGGTTTCAGACCAGGTCACGCTACTCTGGACATGCTGCTTCTGCTGTCTCAACAATGGATGGAGGTCCTCAATGCCAAACAGGAAATTAGAGCTGTCTCCCTCGACATATCACGTGCCTTCGATACGGTCTGGCACCCCGCTCTGCTCACCAAACTCTCCTCCTTTGGTATCCATGGAAATCTCCACGTATGGCTGGCTGACTTCCTCTCTAGTCATCGTCAACGTGTGGCCCTGAATGGGGTTCTCTCATCTCCTCTTCCTGTTCAGGCTGGAGTGCCCCAAGGCAGTGTTCTGGGCCCTGTGCTTTTTCTGGTCTTCATCAATGATCTCTCTGACTCACTTGAAAATCCTCTCTATCTTTTTGCTGATGACTCCACTCTCTGCCGCTCCATTGCTCTTCCCTCAGATCGGCAGTCTGCAGCCTCCTCACTCTCTGAAGACTTGGACAAAATCACAGACTGGTCAAACAAGTGGAACATGTCTTTCAATCCTGACAAATCCCACACTCTTACTATGTCTCTCCGAAAAGATCGACTGGACAACCCTCCCATCTACTTTCTCAACAATCCTCTCCAAGAAGTTCTGTCGCTCAAGCTTTTGGGTCTCACTATCTGCCATGATCTTTCTTGGGAAAACCACATTTCCAAGCTGGCCTCCAAAGCCAGTCGCCGACTGGGCATCCTCCGTCGTGCGAAGTCCTTCCTCGGCACACCTGAGCTCCTCACCACATACAAGGCTTTCATCCGCAGCTCAATGGAATACTGTTCTCCCCTATGGGCCGGGCCGGTGCTCTTGCCTCACACCTAGCTCGGCTTCACGCTGTTGAAACCAAAGCTTTCAGAATTATTGGAATCTCCCGCGATGAAGCTATCTCTGAGGGCCTTTCACTCACTCACCGCAAGCAGGTAGGTGGTCTTTCTGTCTTCTACCGACTCCTCTCCGGCCTTGCACCCCCAGCTCTCTCTGTGCTCTGTCCTCCAAATATTCCTACAGGTCGCACAAGATCTGCCAGCAACCCTCTGATGGTTAAACTGCCGAAATCTCGGCTCTCTGCTCACCTTCACTCTTTCATTCCTCTTTTCTCCCGCCTCTGGAACAAACTCCCTCACTCCCTTCAATCCCACTCCTCCCTCCAGGTCTTTAAAACAGCTGTTCACCACCATCTCTTATCTTCCCCCATCCAAAACCTTGATCTTTTCTACCCCCGCTAATTCACCCCAGATCCACCTTGTTTGAAATTCCAACTTCTTTCCTGGAAGTCCTGGCCGTGTCCATATGTTTTATACCTCTCCCACCCCCCCTCCCCCTTCCCATGCCCTCCCCCAAAGCCCTCGCCCTCTCTCAGATCTCTCGATGTCTCCATGTCTCTCGGTCCCTGCTCTCAAATGTTGTGATTGTGTCCTTCCCCCTCTCTCCCCATCTTGTCTACCGCTCCCGATGTTATATGTTTGTGTGTCGGTTTGTCTTTCTGTGTGATTAATGTTCGCTCTTTCACGAGCCTCGATCTTGCAAACAAACAAAAAAAAAAAAAAAAAAAAAATACAGACCTCCATCCACCTTCGATGGCAGAGGTAGAAAGTCCAAGCGAGGGTGTGCAACCATTAATTGCTCTTTCTCGTTCTGTATGTTTTTGAACGGATAGAAATGTGTTTATCCAAAATGGTTGATGAAAAGTATACGATGGACCACACGACCCTGGATCACAGCTCAACGTTGGTGGGCGGGCATCGCGAAAATGCACCCTTCCCTTAGCTGGCTCACCCGAGAAGGTTCAGTGAGGCTGCCTCTGCTCAACCCCTACCCCATCTCACAGGATGTAAGGAGGAGTATGACCCGGAGGGAACTCTGCAGATGTGTGAAGTCACATGAGATCACCAGCCAAGGGAAGGGAAGAGATGGCCCCCAGTGCCACGATCCACCACCATGAGAGCAATACCCCTTGCCCTCAACATATCCACTGACCTTGGTCGTTGTGCTCACCCCAACCACTGACGGGAACCTCAAGAACCCATAAAATTCATGCTGGACCAAAGAGTAAAACTTCAAGAAAGGAATCCAGCAATTTAGAGAACACGACCCTGCACGTGATCCACTCTCACCCTCATGGATCTTTCGGTCCTACAATCGCCGGTCGAGACCTACCAAATCGCCCAAACGTCCAAACTCTATTCAAACATGACGGTCGGATCCACTAAAGGAACCCGCTTCGCTTTCCGTCTTGTGCGCAAGTGGTCAGGAGTACGCTGGCCCATCAAATGCAGACTGAATTCACGAGAACGGCACTCAGTATAGAGCATACCTCTGCCAGGTGGATAGTTTACGTTTTGTATCCCAGAGTAGACCAGAAAATCACAATACAGAATCACATTTAATCAAAATCATCCGTCCACAACTTTTGGAGATTTCCTGCTGTATCGTTTTTCCCATTAATCGTTTTTGTCGTTTTTGGCAAATCGTTTGTGAAACAAAATCGTTTTTGGCCCAATCTCCCATTGGTGACGAATCACTTTAAAAAATGTGACTCGTCGGATCCGGATCTTCAGCAAAATTGAATCGATTCTTCCTTGTCACACACACAACCTGTGCAATCTGTTTCGTCAAAATCCGTCCATAACTTTTTGAGATATCCTGCTATGTACCGTTTCTGACCCTATCTCTCAATGATGAAGGATCACGTAAAACATTCTCGTAGCCGAATCCGGATCTTTACCAAAATCTAATCATTTCGTCTTTGTCACATACACTACCTCACTGCCAAATTTTGTCCGAATCCGTCCACAACTTTTTGAGATATCGTGTTCACAAACAAACAAACAGGGGTAAAAACATAACCCCCATCCACCTTTGGTGGCGGAGGTAACAAAGAAAGAAAATTCTTCACGATTTGACCGAATCATTTACAAGTGCAATCTTAGACGAAAGTACTTTCACCGAGGATGGAGCGGGTCAAGACCCAATGCATGTAAAATATTTCATTGATAAGTTACATTGATTTGTTTTGCAATATTTGTCAACACATGTATTTAACTTTCATTGAAATCAATGGGAAATTCCCATAACAGGTGTATAACCACAATTGACGTTATTTACTTAGTTATTGACAATAATTTGCACCCCATGTCCACTCTTGATCCAATATTCCCCAATAACATCTCACAAGAACTGAATTGATTATCTTCCTCGTACGTTCAATAACAAGCAGGGCTCCACAAGAATTAATTTGAGCGTCCTTAAATAGGACAAGTTGATCGATTTGTGGGATAAATGTTACAAACCTGTATTTGTTCAAAGAACAATAATCAAAATACATTTATCGGAGTAAAAATAGTTATTCTCTTACATCAACAGCAACTTGATCAGGATTCCTTTCTTTTCAATGTGGAATATTTTGGGGGTTTTCCCACATCTCAGAATGAGGCATTCCTGGAAATCTCCTCTGAGGTTTCTCAGAAAGGTGAGTGTCCAGGTGTACCATTTGGTAGATGGAGGGGTACGGGGTAATGTTATTGTCGTGTCTGCCCTGTCGTGAACACCGCAGGGCGACACAGATGACCAAACGAGCTTTAACTCCAAGGCGTTCAAACCTATGGCGCACCTTCATTATACGCACGGGGGAAGAGTGGGTGGTGGGGCTGGGGGGGAGAGGGGGGGGAAGTCGGGGTCCACCAGCAGTCTTTGAACCTGCAACAATTAACTCAAACCGACACACAATTAAAATGTTCAAAATATACAGGTTTATTGAAAATAAATGCCAGCAACAAAAAAATTCACGTTAAACTAATATCCTAAATGGGACGTCCCCAGACAGACTCAAATACACACATAGGGAAATATAAAAGAACGAAAGTAAAAAATGTGTGTTTGTTTAGTGGGCACATAGCTCCGATCTGCTCTTAAACCTCGTTAGGAATCGTCCAAACCCCCGCGTCCTTGGCGGGAACAGCACGCTTTGTCGTGCAGCACGCGAGCAGGAACCAGGCCTCCGTGCACAGTTCACCCCTCTAGCTGTCGAGTGCGCAGCGAGCAGGCCGCGCCCGTTCACTCGTCTCTGCTCCACACAGCACCGCCGCCTCTCCGGTTCACTCGGCATGGCCCTCAGCCATCACAAAGCCACGGCCAAGCGTGCCAGAGTCCACAAGCCACGACCGCCTTTCCTCACGATCGTCAAAACCCAAAGTTACGGATATGAAATGCTGACTGCACAGCACCAATGCCCAACGCAAGAGAGCAAAAATGCCACCGTTCGCTATGATCTCCCGGGTGTAAGGGGCAGAAAATGTCGGAACAACGTCTTTTGTCTTCTAGAGGGACAGCAAAGAGGAAAAAATGTCGGGGAGAGCGTTATTTTAAACTCAATGCTCTGACTTCATCCGTGCCTACTCCACCAATCACTAATCCCATCTTAGCAGTCCTTGCGCCAATCAATCCCGGACCAATCACTGCTCTTCAGGGCGTCGCCTCCCGGACCTCCTGTGCCTGTGTGCTCACCAGGTCGGTGGTATCAGTGGTAGTTTTCAATGTCCTGCTTCCAGTTGGTTTTTATTTAGTGTTATAAATGCGTGATTGCCTGGCTATCTGTGTGTGTTGCTGGTGTCATAAGAAACAGAGGAAAATAACAGAGGCCATTACATACAAGGGATTAATTACCCATAGTCCTTCACCAATTAACATAACCCCACCCCTCGTGATGGGAACGAAAATACGCTCTTGCACGACATACCGTCTACCGGATCCCTACTTATGATACATGGGGCTTCTTCTTCTTCATGACAATCAGAGCACACTATCTATGCAAATCTACCTGGGCTAAGGTATTGCCTACTGCCCACCCTCCCCCCACAAACGTAACATTATTTTCAAAATAAACTTTTCAAGAATTTTACCAAAACAAATTTTTTTTAACACAATGTTGGGCTTCTGCCAATTTAGATGACCTTTTGACCTCTGTCGACAGAAATTAAATTTATTGCGAAGCTATTATTTTTCTACTTTGTGCTTATACAACTTATTTCGCACGAAGATTGTTAATAAAGAAGTATAAGTTGTGGGTGGAATGGTGCCAAACTTCATTTCCTCTACTCCTGAAAAAGGAGACGTCTTAAGACTCGATCCCGGTATTTTTAAAATATCTATATATATATATTGTTACGGGTCGCGGACAAGATGTTACTTTGGGCCGAGCGGATGGTCAACCGCGACCGTTGCAGGATCCCCGATTGGCCCGACTTCCTGAACGTTGACCAGATCGCGCCACAGGTATTCAATCGGGAAACCTCTAAAGCGACCGAATGTAAAGAGGAAGAGAGAAGAAAACAGAGTACGGAGGAATAACAGGATTTATTATACACACAAGCAAAAAGAAAGCAGTCACGTTTATTTACAACACATAACACGCAGGTGACACAGTGCAAATACTAGCTTACCTACAGTCTTAATTAACCCAGGACAGAACAAACAAAAGACAGACTCACGCGGGGAATGACAGGAATGGCAGGAGGTGGATGGCTGGAGGTGAACGCTTGGTGGAGCCAACGCGGAGCTTGGTGGAGCCTTGGTGGAGGTGAACGCTTGGTGGAGCCAACGCGGAGCTTGGTGGAGCCTTGGTGGAGGTGAACGCTTGGTGGAGCCAACACAGAGCTTGGTGGAGCCTTGGTGGAGGTGAACGCTTGGTGGAGCCAACACGGAACTTGGTGGAGCCTTGGTGGAGGTGAACGCTTGGTGGAGCCAACGCGGAGCTTGGTGGAGCCTTGGTGGAGGTGAACGCTTGGTGGAGCCAACGCGGAGCTTGGTGGAGGGTTGGTGTGACGGGTTCTCTCTCCTTCCCTCACAAGCTTCAGGACTCTTTCTCTCTCTTTCTTAGTCCCACCCAGTCCAACAACTTCCTCTCTTGCTTAGTCCAACTCAAGGCCTTCCTGTCTTCTGATCTCCTCCCTCCTCGACTCTACTCAAAGCGCATCTCTTTTCGGAAACGCCCCGCCGTGGGTTATATAGGCCTCAACCTTTGCGAACCTCCCCCAAACGTTCTCTCTCCGCCCTCTCAAGCCAAACCCCTTGTTCATGGTTGGTCGAGTGGGGCTGGCTCACTCCTCCCCTCTATGACGAGGTGGAGGCACGCCTTTCTTCCCCAACCCTGCCTCGTGGTCAATGGCGGATGAAGGGAAAACCGCCCAAAATGCAGTTGGCAATTGGAAGGGAGGTAATTGGCAATGGGAATGGAAGTTTTGGGAGTGGGAATGAAGGGAATCTATCTCTTTCACTGGTGCAATGGAGTATTTCTATTAATGGGAGACACAGCCTTACCCTAAAACACAGAATTGAAGGAGCTGTGCTCCAACGCGAGTTGAAAGAATTGACGCGACCAAAGATGGAAATTCGTCCGAGTAGGTTTAATAAATGTATCACACTCGGGTACTCTCAAAAGCCCGTTTATCGGGCAGCAATATATATACACATTTATGTCGGGAAGTTTGTTCCCAATCGTGAAGTTCCCAAATCCGCTTCCGGTCCCTCGAGCGACGGGGCTTGCTTTGATCTCTCCACGGCATCAAAGTTTGAGTGTTTTCCCGTTCGTTTCTTTGTCAAATTTCCGCTGCGTATTTTGTTGTGTATGTGTTATTGTGTGTTTCTATTTGGTTTTGGTTTTGTAGTTGTTGCAAATTTGTGTGTAATTAGTCGTTTCTTTGTCCGCGCCTCGTGCGGCCTGGTGTCTCGTGCGGCCTCCTCGTCTCGACTTGTGCCCCGCCCCCTATATTCTCGTTTGTTCTTTCACCTCTGCTCCTGCTTTCTCAAATCCACGTTCTCACTTAGAGACTTTTCCCAGATTGTTTTCATGGTTTTGTTGAAATATTTCTTTAAATATGTTTAAACCGCAGCGGTGATCCCCCCCCCCCCCCCCCCCCCCAGGATTTCCATGTTTTAAACGTTTCCCAGTGTGTACCCTGGATAAGAATAGGTACGCCGTATCCCTGCGTGTCGTAGGAGGCGACTAAGTGGGTTGGCGTCGGGAAAGGCATCCGGCCATAAAAAAAAAAAAACATTGCCTCAAAAAGAGAACCATGACAATTACAACTACATGTGGGCAGGGTACAGCCCGAAGTGGAGATCGGTTTCTGAGGTTTGGGACATGGAATGTAGGGACAATGACAGGGAGATCAGGAGAAGTGGTGGAAGTATTGGTCAGAAGAAGAGTGGACATATGTTGTGTGCAAGAGACGAGATGGAAGGGAAGTGGTGTGAGAATGGTGAAGGGTAGGCAGGGACAGAAATACAAGTTTGTGTGGCAAGGGTGCCTGGAGGGCATGAATGGTGTTGGTGTCCTGTTTTCTGAGGAGTTTGTAGACAGTGTGGTGAGTGTGACTAGAGTGAGTGATAGGTTGATGATGGTGAAAATGATGATTGGAAAGCTCTTGGTGAACGTCATCTCGGGATATGCTCCGCAGGTTGGTCGGAGCGATGAAGAGAAGGACATGTTCTGGTGTGCGATAGAGAAGCTGATGGAAAACGTGAAAGATGAGGAAGTTGTTGTGGTAGGAGGAGACCTAAATGGACATGTGGGAAGGAGTATGGATGGTTTTGAAGGAGTTCATGGGGGTTACGGAGGATTTTGGAGTTTGCTGATGGAGCTGATTTGTTGATTTGTAATACTCAGTTCCAGAAAGAGGATAATAAGCTTGTTACATACACGTCAGGTGGGTCGACGACAACCGTTGACTACCTGATGGTGCGTAGGCGAGATAGGGGGCACCTCCGAGACACAAAGGTGATCCCGGGGGAGGAGGCTGTTTCACAGCACCACTTGGTTGTCTGCGACGTAAGGGTGAAAGGTGCGAGGAGAGCTCGGCGGGTGAAGTACCAACCGAGAATGAAGGTGTGGAGGTTGAAAGAGGTGACAGTAAGGGAGGCATTAAAAGAGAGGCTGAGTAGGGTCGAGGATGATGTGGTTGAGCTTGAAAGTGGTTGGATGTCAATGAAAGCTAGTCTGTTGGGAGCCGTTGGTGAGGTATGTGGATGGACAAAAGGACCACCAAGGCACTCGGAAACATGGTGGTGGGATGATGAAGTTGGAAAGACGATTGACAAGAAGAGGAAGAAGTTCAAGGAGTGGCAGAAGGCGAAGGGTACGGGAGCAGAAACAGCTGAGCATGAAAGTTATAAGGCAGCCAGGAAGGCTGCAAAGAAAGAGGTAGCAAAGGCGCAGGAGGCATGTAGGAAAATGTTCGGAGAACGCTTGGATTCGGAAGAGGGTCAGAGAGCGGTATTCAGGATTGCAAAGCAGATAGCGAAAGAGAGGTGTGATGTGATGGGGGTGAGCTGCTTGAAGGATGAAGTGGGACAAATCGTTGTCGACCCAGATGGAATTAAAGGAAGATGGAAAAGATATATGGAAATGCTGTTGAATACAGAGAATGAATGGGATGGCAACATAGAGAGTAACCCAGTTTTAGGACCGGCAGAGAAGATAACTGAGAAGGAAGTTGAGGAAGCGATAAAAGCAATGAAGGGTAGAAAAGCGGGAGGGCCGACGGGAGTTGTGGGAGATATGTTGAAGGCAGCAGGAAGTTGGGGTGTGAAGAGAATGACAGAGATCTGTAATCTGGTGGTGAAAGAAGGCCGCATTCCAGTGGATTGGGAACTGAGTACCCTCGTCCCTCTATACAAGGGGAAATGTGACCCTCTGGAGTGTGGCTCGTACCGAGCGATAAAGTTATTGGAGCATGGAATGAAGGTATTGGAAAGGGTGTTGTAGAGGAGGATAAGGAAGAAAGTGAAGATCGACGAAATGCAGTTTGGATTTATGCCAGGAAGAGGAACGACAGACGCGCTTTTCATTGTGAGGCAGTTGCAGGAGAAGTACATGGAGAAGAGGAAGAAGTTGTTTCTTGGGTTTGTTGATCTGGAGAAAGCATTCGATCGCGTTCCACGCAAAGTATTGACATGGGCATTGAGGAAGTTAGGAGTGGAGGAATGGTTGATCAGAGTAGTGATGGCAATGTACAAAAGAGCACGCACAGCTGTAAGGACGAAGGACGGGAACAGTGGTGAGTTTGAGGTGAAGGTGGGAGTGCATCAGGGGTCGGTACTAAGTCCACTACTATTTGTAGCTGTGATGGAGGTGCTGGCTCAGAACATAAAGGAGGGTTTACCGTGGGAGTTGTTGTATGCAGATGATCTGGTGTTGATTGCGGAAAGTATGGATGGACTGAAGGAAAAGATGAACACGTGGAAGGAATGTATGGAGACAAAAGGTCTGAAGGTGAATATCGGAAAGACGAAGGTGATGGCAAGTGGTAAAGCATGTGGTGAGGTGGAAAGAACTGGGAAGTGGCCCTGTGCTGTGTGTAGGAAGGGTGTCGGAGTGAACTCCATTCAGTGTACAATGTGCGCTGAGTGGGTTCATCAAAAATGTAGTGGTCTGAGAGGGTCATTAACCAGTGTGGCAGCTACATTCAAATGTAAGGTGTGCACAGAGGGAGCTGCAGATGGAGGAAATGTTGAGTTGGATCTTGGAGATGGCGTGAAGCTGGAAGGTGTGAAAACATTTTGCTACCTCGGAGACATGCTGAATGGAGAAGGTGGATCAGACTCGGCAACGGTTGCTCGAGTGAGATGTGCATGGAAGAAGTTTCGGGAATTGAGTGGCGTGCTGATGATGAGGGGAGTGTCGTTGAAGCTGAAGGGAAAGGTGTATGCTGCATGTGTGAGAAGTGTTATGATTTATGGGAGCGAGACATGGGTAATGAACGTAGAGCAGCAACGAAGGTTGGAAAGGGTGGAAATGCGAATGGTTCGACGGATGTGCGGAGTATCGTTGAGAGAGAGGAAGACAAATGATAAATTGCGAAAGATGATGGGAATAGAGCCTGTGATTGATGCTGTGAAGAGGAACAGGTTGAGATGGTTTGGTCATGTGTTGAGGAAGGATGAAAGTGACTGGTTGAGAAGAGTGATGGAAATGAATGTAGAAGGAAGTAGAAGACGGGGAAGACTGAGAAAGACTTGGCTAAAGATGGTGGAAGAAGAAATGCGGGCAAGGGGGTTAACAAGGAGAGATGCAGAAAATAGGGCAAAATGGAGAAGATTGTCATGGGGACCGCAAGGCTAACCCCCGCTCTAGCAGGGAAAATGGCCTTTAAAATGCATGTTGTGTTGTTGTTGTATGTCGGGAAGTTTGCCCGGCAAAAGCTATACCGGGCATGCCCGGGTATCAAGGGCGAGCCTTGGAAAGGTGAGTCTGGACCTGCCCGGGCGTGTTTGGCTGCGGCCTGGCAAGTCGAGGCTGGGCGTGCCCGGGCGCTCTGGACGAGCACTGGAAAGGCGATAGCGGGCATGCCCGGACGCTCTGGGCGAGCCCTGGAAAGGCGATAGCGGGCATGCCCGGACGCTCTGGGCGAGCCCTGGAAAGGCGATAGCGGGCATGCCCGGACGCTCTGGGCGAGCCCTGGAAAGGCGATAGCGGGCATGCCCGGACGCTCTGGGCGAGCCCTGGAAAGGCGAGAGCGGGCATGCCCGGGAAAGACGAGACCGGGCGTGCCCGGGAGGTTCGGGCGTGCCCGGGAACAGTGAGTCCGGGCATGCCCGGGAGAGGCGCGTCTGGCCGTGTTCTGGCCGGTGCAAGGCGAATGTGTGCATCCAGCGGTAACCGCTACAGAATAAGATATAACTATCGAACAGGGGTATTCTATTATTGGCTGACGTGTATGCTTGTGGACTAGTTATGGGACGCCCTTTTGACCTTTACACAGCTCCGGCGGAGGCAGGAGGCGCAGAATAACAATAATAATAATAATGATAAAGCACACAATCAAAAAAAAATACAGTCCTCATATCCGCAACAATATATATAAAACATCTTTCATGATGACAGAGTATTGTGATGCAGTTTCTGATTCAGGAGACCTTAAATCACCAGAAACCATTTAAAAACATTTTATGTGCACAACTTCATGTTGTTGGACTTAAATTATCTAACTTAAATTATATTATCTTAAATAACTTAAATTATCTAAAATATATGCATCTGGCAACTGGACTATGAAATGTTTTTCCCAGAATGCTTTGCCTCCATTCCCTTTGGATTTCCTCTCATCAAAACACAGTTAAATAGTTTATTCAGGACCTGAACCCCATGTTCACCGAGGCAGGTCCATACTTCACTCATATCTCCTCAGGTCCTCCTGATTTGCTAATTTTTATCACTCTTAAATCGGCTGTCTTGTCTTGCAGTACTTTTTTGTATAAATCAAAGATTCCAGGAGCAGCGTTTGAAAAGGAGTAGGTCAGTGAGTGTTGGTACACAGTTGAAATCCCACATCCAATCTTCCTTGTCTGACATTTAAATCGTTGCGATCCATCTTTGCCATGAGGATGTGATGAGGAATATAAAGAGATTTATGCTCAGTTGGAAACTTCAGGTTAACTTTCCCCACCAAGTGAAGTTAGAATTTGTCCTATCAAGGCAAAATCTTCTTCATGGTCGTGTCAACAACATGCATTTTAAAGGCCATTTTCCCTGCTAGAGCGGGGGTTAGCCTTGCAGTCCCCATGACAATCTTCTCCATTTTGCCCTATTTTCTGCATCTCTCCTTGTTAACCCCCTTGCCCGCATTTCTTCTTCCACCATCTTTAGCCAAGTCTTTCTCGGTCTTCCCCGTCCTCTGCTTCCTTCTACATTCATTTCCATCACTCTTCTCAACCAGTCACTTTCATCCTTCCTCAACACATGACCAAACCATCTCAACCTGTTCCTCTTCACAGCATCAATCACAGGCTCTATTCCCATCATCTTTCGCAATTCATCATTTGTCTTCCTCTCTCTCACCGATACTCCGCACATCCGTCGAACCATTCGCATTTCCACCCTTTCCAACCTTCGTTGCTGCTCGACGTTCATTACCCATGTCTCGCTCCCATAAATCACAACACTTCTCACACATGCAGCATACACCTTTCCCTTCAGCTTCAACGACACTCCCCTCATCATCAGCACGCCACTCAGTTCCCGAAACTTCTTCCATGCACATCTCACTCGAGCAACCGTTGCCGAGTCTGACCCACCTTCTCCATTCAGCATGTCTCCGAGGTAGCAAAATGTTTTCACACCTTCCAGCTTCACGCCGTCTCCAAGATCCAACTCAACATTTCCTCCATCTGCAGCTCCCTCTGTGCACACCTTACATTTGAATGTAGCTGCCACACTGGTTAATGACCCTCTCAGACCACTACATTTTTGATGAACCCACTCAGCGCACATTGTACATTGAATGGAGTTCACTCCGACACCCTTCCTACACACAGCACAGGGCCACTTCCCAGTTCTTTCCACCTCACCACATGCTTTACCACTTGCCATCACCTTCGTCTTTCCGATATTCACCTTCAGACCTTTTGTCTCCATACATTCCTTCCACGTGTTCATCTTTTCCTTCAGTCCATCCATACTTTCCGCAATCAACACCAGATCATCTGCATACAACAACTCCCATGGTAAACCCTCCTTTACGTTCTGAGCCAGCACCTCCATCACAGCTACAAATAGTAGTGGACTTAGTACCGACCCCTGATGCACTCCCACCTTCACCTCAAACTCACCACTGTTCCCGTCCTTCGTCCTTACAGCTGTGCGGCTCTTTTGTACATTGCCATCACTACTCTGATCAACCATTCCTCCACTCCTAACATCCTCAATGCCCATGTCAATACTTTGCGTGGAACCCGATCGAATGCTTTCTCCAGATCAACAAACCCAAGAAACAACTTCTTCCTCTTCTCCATGTACTTCTCCTGCAACTGCCTCACAATGAAAAGCGCGTCTGTCGTTCCTCTTCCTGGCATGAATCCAAACTGCATTTCGTCGATCTTCACTTTCTTCCTTATCCTCCTCTACAACACCCTTTCCAATACCTTCATTCCATGCTCCAATAACTTTTTCGCTCGGTACGAGCCACACTCCAGAGGGTCACCTTTCCCCTTGTATAGAGGGACGAAGGTACTCAGTTCCCAATCCACTGGAATGCAGCCTTCTTTCACCACCAGATTACAGATCTCTGTCATTCTCTTCACACCCCAACTTCCTGCTGCCTTCAACATATCTCCCACAACTCCCGTCGGCCCTCCGGCTTTTCTACCCTTCATTGCTTTTATCGCTTCCTCAACTTCCTTCTCAGTTATCTTCTCTGCCGGTCCTAAAACTGGGTTACTCTCTATGTTGCCATCCCATTCATTCTCTGTATTCAACAGCATTTCCATATATCTTTTCCATCTTCCTTTATTTCCATCTGGGTCGACAACGATTTGTCCCACTTCATCCTTCAAGCAACTCACCCCCATCACATCACACCTCTCTTTCGCCATCTGCTTTGCAATCCTGAATACTGCTTTCTGACCCTCTTCCGAATCCAAGCGTTCTCCGAACATTTTCCTACATGCCTCCTGCGCCTTTGCTACCTCTTTCTTTGCAGCCTTCCTGGCTGCCTTATAACTTTCATGCTCTGCTGTTTCTGCTCCCGTACCCTTTGCCTTCTGCCACTCCTTGAACTTCTTCCTCTTCTCGTCAATCCTCTTTCCAACTTCATCATCCCACTTCCAAAATGTTACTTCCAAATGTGCCCTTGGTCCAAACAATCGGCCCTCCAACATGGCCGTCTCATTACTTCCGGCTGTTTCAAAAGAGAGGCTTCATCGGCTCTCCAGATTGTATTTTTCACTCCGTGGGCAGCTGCGACCGGGCATAAATTTGACGAACTGACTTGTTGCAAAGGTGGCATCCTTTGACGGTGCCACGTTGAAAGTCACCGGGGATGGGGGGTTCGGGTCCGGGTTCAGGCTGAAGGCTAGCCCAATAGGAGTGGTCGGCGTTTGCCCAATGATTATGGTTCAAAAATATCGTAAACGTATCGATTGCATACGTTTGATTTGACAATAATTGATTGTCCTTTCTACAGGGGAAGAAGAGGTGAACAATCCAACCCATCCCGACTTTGTCCCGTCACCGTTTCTGCAGCCAGCTGACACAAGTGGACGTGCCGACCAATCTGCCGAGAAGATGCAACGCTGCGGGGGAGCATCCAGGCGGTCAAGTGCTTGTGGTGAGTGTTCTTTGTCACAATTTTAAGGAATGCAGACACGGCACTATGGCTCAGATTAGGCAGTGGCTCAGATTAGCTACAATAATTATGGTAAATTAAAGTGACCTGAAAAAATAACTCTTAGATGCCATTTCCTGGCACTTCGAGGCACACTCTGCAATACAATATTATTATTGGGTTTGTTGGCATGTAGGTATATTAATAGTGCTTTGAATGTCACGAAACAAATGTCAGTGATTGTGACCTTGGCAATGTGGGTGTCGGTGGATTATAGTCAGATTATAATATTGCTTGGGTTTCAGGCCAATACGCAGCTACGTTGTCCCGAGGGCCGAACGGCCGAGGTCAATATTCCGCCCTCGGGACAGCATAACGCGCATTGGCCAAAAACTCGAACAATATTTCCATTCTTATTATGATGGATGAAGGCAATGGTAATGGCTCCAATAATCGCAGACAAGCCTAAACTGCGCCACTCCCTTGTGGGAGTAGGCCTACATGACATGTATATGTGGTCGTGCACAGGCCACGCCCACGCGTGGCCAATATTTAGGGTGAATGTTGTTCGTATGGCGGCCATAGGCCATATTTTAAAACTTCGTTGCACCCACCCCCACCTTGTGTAAACCGACATCCCCAATAATTTCATTAAGTGCACCCATTTGGACCACATTAGGAGGGTTGTCAAGTTGTCGCGGTGTGCGGGGGTTTACGACAATGCGATTAATGTCTGCCGGTGTCAGGGTCCAAACGCGTTTTCTTGAATTCTTAAAATCACACATCACTCTGCCAATAATGGACATAGAGGGTCGTGTGAGGTGTCAAAATGATCAGAGTACTTCCATACAATATGGAAGCTGCAACCCAGCTGTCGGTGACATCTGCGGTTACCTCTGGGTCAAGAAATCTGTAAAAATGGTGAAATGTATATTTTGTCTTACATTTTGATACATCATAAATTGTCTTCATAACACAGAGAATAACGAAGGTATTGGTTTAATGTGTACTCTAAAAGTTTCCCAGTACACTGTGCAAAATAATGATACCACACAAATATATCTGATATTAATATTTCTGAGTTTAATACCGCAAAACCGAAGTGTACCCCCTTATTTTCTTCATGGTATATGCAATATGCATACAACATAAGTTTGGATACAGTCGATGTGATATTGGCAATTACTTCAGGTATAACATCGAGATAAATATCATGATTTTCGCGACTGCATTGCACATTATCAAGACTAAAGAGACCTGAATTAAAGATGCCTTAGATTATTTTGGCCACCTGTGGAATAATACACACAAACACAAAAATACACCATAAATGTTTCATTTGGAGATACAAATGTGTTTCATAATACTAAATGTTTGTCCAACAAAATCAGAATTCACTTGAATGTCCATCATATTTTCTATTCAGTTGAATGCCCATCATGTTCATGATTTAACTGAGATGTCGAGCAAAATAAAAGTTCACTTGAATGTCCATCTTGGTAACTATCCATTTTAATGTCTATCATGTTCACAATTCACTTAAATGTCCACCATACGGTAATTACAATGCATCTGAAAGTCCATCGGTTAGTCGAATCATCTGCTTCTGAATCAGATGTCTCATCACCAGCCAGAGAGTTTGCCGGCTTTGTGCATCTTGGTCCGCATTTACATGCACCAATGCATGGAGACGGACATGCTTTTACACGAGCATCTTGACGATGCACAACTTCTCTGGCATCCACAGCTTATTAACTCGCGGCAGGCATCTGGTACAGGTACGAGGCTCATTAGCTTTGGTACTAACTTCGCGCCATCGATGTGCTATCCACATTCCTCTGGTGGAGGAAGGTCAGGATATGCCTGTCCTGCATGTGTCCAGATCAGGGCTCGATAGGTAGCTCGCATGATGTCAAATGTCAGGGCATCTTTTGTTGGCGGTCGGTAGTCATTTTCTGAATGTTGCCAAATGATATTTCAGGATAAATGATGCAACATTCCCTGAAATATTGTTGTCGTCCTTGTCTTCCTTTCAGGTTGGGCAAGAACAGTGCTGTGGTGAAGTAGCTTGAATGGAGGCCTGATCTCGATTACCTTCGGGGTGATTGATTCGTTTTGGCAGTGCCAGGACCGGTGATGTCCTGGCACCACCTTGCCTGGTGTTCATGCTCATCCACCGATGGAAATGGAAAAATGAAATCCACCTCATTCAGCGGTTTTATACATCATGAATACGTCGAACGTCGATGTTATGATTGTTGCTTGACGTGTGATTCTTGAACAGCGGTTGTTCAAAACATTTTCGTCTTCAAGAAGAATCGAGGAAAAAAGGCATTAACCGAACTGTTACCTTTTCGCTCCGTTACCTTCAAAGTTATAAATGCTTGGGCAATGGGCATTCCGCCCGCCCGCCCGTGTCCATTTTTCTTGTGCTCCCCCCATAGTGTTCCGTCTTCCCCAATATGGTCGCTCCATTGACGAAGGGTCATTTGTTACAGCCTTGTGAAATAGTTTTAAAGCTGCAGTCATTGCAAACAAAATAATTGTACCTTTAACATTTCCCAATGAGAGAGAGCAAAGATTATTCATGAAAAAAGAAATCATTTGTGCAGAGAATGATCAGTTTTTGTTTTTACTCGTATAATAACGTTCTCAGTGACGCAATGAATGTGACATGTGACATGTGACATGGATATGGATATCACCCCAGGTATTTTCTATATGTGGTGTTTGCATTTTGTGAAGAGCTTTACATGAATGAACGAATGAATGATCGAATGATCAATAAATTAGAATTTATTCGAGAATGCCTCCACATATAAAATGGCAAAAGGAAAAGTAGTGTTTCAGGTTATTGGATGAATGTGCAATTGAACGTGAAATAAATCAAAAAATGTAAAAATACTTTTGAGTTTTTTTTAAATTTAATGTTGTACTCAAAAGTGTGGATATATTGGCGAAGGAAGGGTGCTTGATTTATTTATATATACTAGCGTCCAGCGTGCGTGACTCGGCGCGCCCCGCGCGCTTCACCGCACGTCGTATCGGAGGGGTCGGCATCTTTGACCATTTCGGGGTGCTTTGGGTCTTCGGGATGTTTTGGGCCTTCGGGGTCTTTTGGGGTATTGGTGGCCTGAAGGGTCTTGGCGGAATTAACGCAATTAAGAGGGTTAATGTAGAGTGTGGTCATTTTATTTGAAGAAGAAGAAGAAGACTTTTTTTTGTTTGTTTTGTTTTTTTATATACAGAATCGAGGCTCGTGAAAGAGCTAACATTTATCAAACAAAGTATATAAAAAGGGGACCGGTACACAAGATGGGGAGAGAAGGGGAGGAAGCACACAAACACAACATTTGAGAGCAGGGACATCGGGAGATGTGTGGGAGGGAGAGGGCTTGGGGGGAGGCAGGATCGGTATAAAATGCAAGGACACCAAGGACTTTCAGCAAAGAAGTTGGTATTTCAAAAAAGTGGATTTGGGGTGAAATTAGCGGGGGTAGAAAAGATCAAGGTTTTGGATTGGGGAAGATAAAAGATGGTGGCGAACAGCTGTTTTAAAGACCTGGAGGGAGGAGTGCGATTGAAGAGAGTGAGGGAGTTTGTTCCAGAGGCGGGACAAAAGAAGAATGAAGGAGTGAAGGTGAGCGGAGAGTCTTGATTTTGGCAGTTTAACCACAAGAGGGTTGCAGGCAGATCTTGTGCGACCTGTAGGAATATTTGGGGGACAGAGCACAGACAGGGCTGGGGGGTGAGGGGGCGGGCTACGCCGGAGATGAGTCGGTAGAAGACGGAAAGACCACCAACCTGCCTGCGGTGAGTAAGTGAAAGGCCCTCGGAGATGGCGTCATCGCGGGAGATTCCAATGATTCTGAACGCTTTGGTTTCAACAGCGTGAAGATGAGCTAGGTGTGAGGCAGGAGCACCGGCCCAGAGGGGAGAGCAATACTCCATTGAGCTGCGGACGAAAGCCTCGTATGTGGCGAGGAGCTCAGGTGTGCCAAGGAAGGACTTCGCACGACGGAGGATGCCCAGTCGGCGACTGGCTTTGGAGGCCGGCTTGGAAATGTGCTTTTTTTCCAGGAAAGATCATGGCACATAGTGAGACCCAACCCAAAAGCTTGAGTGACAGAACTTCTTGGAGAGGAATATTCAGAAAGTGGATGGGAGGGTTGTCCAGTCGGTCTTTTCGGAGAGACATCGTAAGAGTGTGAGATTTGTTTCGGATTGAAAGACACGTTCCACTTGTTTGCCCAGTCTGTGATTTTGTCCAGGTCTGCAGAGAGCGAGGACGCTGCAGACTGCCGATCTGAGGGATGAGCAATGGAGCGGCACAACAGAGTGCAGTCGTCAGCAAAGAGTCAGAGAGATCATTGATGAAGACCAGAAAAAGCACAGGGCCCAGAACACTGCTTTGGGGAACTCCAGCCTGAACAGGAAGAGGAGGTGAGAGAAAGCCATTCAGGGCCACACGCTCACTACGACTAGAGAGGAAGTCCATGCGCCAGCCATGCGCGGATATTTCTATGGATACCAAAGGAGGAGAGTTTGGTGAGCGGAGCGGCGTGCCAGACCGTATCGAAGGCACGTCGTATGTCGAGGGAGACGCCTCTGATTTCCCGTTTGGCATTGAGGACCCCTCCCTCCCTCCATCCATTGTTGAGACAGCAGAAGCAGCATGTCCAGAGTGGAGTGACCTGGTCTGGAAGCAAATTGATGACCAGAGATCAAGCCATTGGAGAAGAGGAAACATTTCATATCCGAAGCAATGATGCATTCCAGGACTTTGCTGATAATAATTGGGAGAAGGCTGATTGGTCTGTAGTCGCTAGGATCTGTTTTTGTGCAAAGCGGTGATGTTGGCTGATTTCCAAGCAGATGGCAGTTGACCTTGAGCAAAAGAGAGGGTGAAGAGAACAGAGAGAGGGAGTGAAGGAGCGGAAGAACAGCATTTTCGGACCCGTGGGCTGATGCCGTCAGGTCCAGTTGCAGAATCGGAGTCGAGGGTTGACAGAAACTTTTCCACCTCGTCGGGCGGAAAGGACACGGAGCACCTGGGTACGACTGGGTACAGAGAGGGATGGGTGTGGCGCACAAGATTTAGAGGCAAACACAGAGTTGAGGCATTCAGCTTTTTCACGTGCGGAGGCAGCCGTGTAGCCGTTTGAGCTGAGGGGGGGGATGGAGGGGGAACAAACACCAGAAACAGATTTGACCAGACGCCACCAGGATTCGGAAGAGGGAGACAGACAAGACAGTTCGGTATTGAGAACGGAGAGATATTGTTTCCTGGCTCTCCTGAGGGTGGACACACACTTGTTTCGGGCTTTGTGAAAGGAAATGACATTTCCTTCCGTTGGATTTGCTTTCCAGGAGACGAAGGCA
This sequence comes from Myxine glutinosa, assembly GCF_964187855.1. Taxonomy (NCBI): domain Eukaryota; kingdom Metazoa; phylum Chordata; class Myxini; order Myxiniformes; family Myxinidae; genus Myxine; species Myxine glutinosa. The sequence goes on along the minus strand of NW_027616447.1, from coordinate 238,348 downwards.
AGTTGTTTCTGGGCAACAGCCTCACCGCAACATTCCGTGCTGCACCATGGACGGGAGGAAGCGTACGACAACTGAAGACGACATGGCATAAATCTGTGCATGAGAGAGAGAGAGAGAGAGAGAGAGAGAGAGAGCAATTTACTTTGGAAGAATTCCCAGGATGATGTCAGTTGCTGTCAGAGGTGGTAGAGATGGGAGACCAGTCCAGATGATTGATGGCTGCTTGAAGACCGTGCCAGTTGGCCTGAGTGAAATGCCAGACTCGTCGACGCTGAGCAGAGCTCCCTGAGAATGGTCAGAGAGATGTCCACTTTAACAAGCACATGATCAGAAGAGCCGATTGGAGCAGAAGAAGAGCAGCAGACATTTTCAGGTAAGTTAGTCATAACCAAGTCCAGAAGAGAAGATGCTCCGTTGACTGAGATCCGGGTGGGGAAATTGACAGATTGTGTCAGTCCCAGTGAGTCGCAGAAGTCCTTTGCTGAGGAGCCATGGCTGGTGAGAGAGGTACCCACACCCAGCCAACTGGCATGGTGACAATTTAAATCACCACATATGAGGAAGAGAGACTTGGGATGAGTGCATAGAAGTGGGTCCATATTATCAGACAGCGACATGTAGATGGAGTCATCACCGTTTGGTGGACGGTACAACACACATATGAACAAGAGGTGGGAGCGAAGGGGAAGCCGTAGCCACAGGTATTCCAGGGGGTGAGGTGGAGAGAGTGCAGTGCAGTGCATTGCAGTGCAGGGCGACTGAGGAAGAGAGTTTTTGATAAAGACAGCAACCCCGCCTCCAGGACGAGGCTCAGGTCTATCATACCGGAGGAGGGAGTAACCTGGGAGAGATACCAAGGAATCAGAGACATCATGAAGGAGGAAAGTTTCTGTTAAGCAGATCACGTCTGCTTTGTCAGAAGCAACCTGTATGGAGAGATCGGTCAAGTTTGAACGAAGGCCCCAGATGTTTGAGGTCCATACCGTTCGTTAATGAAGAGGAAGGGGGACCATCGGATACAGAACAGGGGGGACGAGGGGTCGGGTAAGATGTGCAAGAGGTAGGGAGAGCCGTTGAAGGTGTGTCAGAGATTTCAGAATAGCTTGGAGAAAGGGAAGGATGGGGCGGACAGTCTAACTCTAATGACTGACTCTTTCTAGTGGTGGACTCGTGCACTTTGACATCGACGGTGACGAGAGCTACCTGTAGGTCCCGTGATGACATTCTGGGGTGCTCGGAAGCTTATTTCAGCATCTTGCGGTCTGCTCTCGGGCTGAACTTGCCGGGGCGGCATGGCCCGAACAAGTTGGCAGTTGTTTGGAATCTTCTCCACCTGTAGATGATCTTCCGGACAGTCGAATGATTCGTTTCAAATTGTTTGGAGATCTTTTTAAATCCCTTCCCAAACTCGTAGGCATCTATAACCTTCTTTCTGAAGGCCGCAGACAGCTCTTTTGATCTTGGCATGGTGACGCCGCACACTTCAACAACAAAGAGCAAACCAAACGAAATGTCAGATTTAAATAAGACAGGTTCCTCCAAGATACTCTCCAACGATGTTCTAATCATTTGCACCTCAGCTGGTGCACCTGATTCTAATTTTAGGTATTTGAAGTAGTAATAAATGTAGGGGTGTACTTACTTTTTCCACATGCGAAATTTGCATTTATGTTTATTTAAAATATACAATGGACTACAAAATGTAAATATTTCATGATATTTGTTTTATTATATCATCTTTAAATATCAATATTGTTGAAATGAAGATCAAATAGCTGTATCTAAACTCTCTGGTCACGCACAGTCAGTCATGGCTGTTGTCTACCGCCCTCCCAAACCACACCCATCATTCCTGTCTGACTTCTCCTACTTTCTGACCCAGCTATGTTCCCTCTCCCCCTCAATCGTTGTCGTCCTTGGTGATTTCAATATCCACATGGACTCCACTGACTTCACTGATTTACTCACCTGCTTTAACCTCACTCAACATGTCAACTTTCCTACCCATAACCGTGGTCACATTTCGGACCTTGTCTGCTCTACTGGATTGATTTTGCACCATCTCTCTGGCTCCGACCTCACCCTCTCTGACCACTTAGCCATCACTATGACCGTCAACGTTCCCACCCCAGCACCAAGGCATTATCGCACGATCAACTTCCGTAAGCTAAACGCTCTTTCACCTACCTCATTGTCATCCACCCTCTCTGAAAAAATGTCCACTTCTCCCTTCGTTGACCTCCACACCCCTTCTGACCTCACTGACTACTACAACCGCACTCTCTCCTGCCTTGACCAACTTGCGCCTATAAAAACCAAAACCGTTTATTTCACCCATTCTGTTCCCTGGTTTACCCCTGAACTCCGCCTGATGAAAACTCGTGCTCACCAACTTGAAAGACTCAGCAATAAAACAGGTCTCACAGTTCACTCCCAAGCCTACAAGGACCACCTACAACACTATAAAGATGCCCTCTCCCGCGCCCGCTCCGCCTACTACTCTCAACTTATCCACTCTGGCTCCGGAAAGCCAAAAGCACTCTTCTCTACAATAAATAAACTCCTCAGCCCCCTGAACACCGCCACCCAGTCATTCACAGTAGACAACTGCATCTCCTTCCTTTCATTCTTCCAACGCAAAATTGAAAACATCTACAACAGCTTGACCACCGCCGCACCTGCCCCCCCTTATCCTGCCATCCCCTGTCTCAATTCTCCCCAGTCTCCCCTACTGACCTCTCTGAACTCCTCATAGGAATGAAAACTGCCACCTGCACTCTTGACCCCATCCCCTCCAGCTTTGTCAAGGCCTCCCTTTGTGCTCTCTCTCTCTCCACTTATCATTGCAACAATAAACTCCTCCCTGTCTACAGGCATCGTCCCACCATCCCTCAAAATTGCTGCTGTTACCCCCATTCTGAAAAAACCTGGACTAAACCCTGACACCCTAAACAACTTCAGACCCATCTCCAACCTACCCTTTGTGTCGAAAGTTTTGGAACACGCTGTAGCCACTCAACTCAAACATCACCTCTCTGCCAATGACCTGTATGAAACATTCCAATCCGGATTCCGCTCCAACCACAGTACTGGAAACTGCTCTCCTCAAAATCACCAACGACCTTCTCCTCTCCTCTGACGCTGGCAACCTCAACATTCTCATCCTCCTCGACCTGAGCGCCGCGCCGCCTTTGACACTATCGATCACACCATCCTCCTCACCCGACTTGAAACCACCTTTAACGTTACCGGCACTGCCCTCTCTTGGATTAAATCATACCTCTCTGACAGACGCCAGTTCATCTCCATCAATAACTGCAAATCCCCCACTGCTCCCCTCCCCCAAGGTGTCCCCCAAGGTTCAGTCCTTGGCCCCCTCCTCTTCATCCTTTACCTGTCCCCCCTCGGTCACTTAATCCGCCGTCATGGTCTCCAATTCCACTGCTACGCCGATGACATCCAGCTTTTCATCTCCACCAAGTCCATCTGCACCGCCACCCACTCTATCCTGACAAATTGCATCACTGAAATAAAATCCTGGCTTCAAATCAACTTCCTCAAACTTAACTATGATAAATCTGAAATAATCATCATTGGCCCAAAAACGCTCATAAAATCCACCCATAACTTTGCCCTCAACATCGACGGTATCCCAGTATCCACGTCCCCTCACATCCGGAATCTTGGCATAATCTTTGACCAATCCCTCTCCTTCGACAAATACACTAAACAGATCACAAAGACAGCCTTCTTTCACCTGAAAAACATCGCCCGTCTCCGTCCATCCCTCTCCTCCACGGCTGCAGAAACCCTCATCCACGCCTTCATCACCTCCCGTCTGGACTACTGCAATAGCCTCCTCTATGGTTCACCCTCAACAATCACCAATAAACTCCAATACATTCAGAACTCCGCTGCCCGTCTACTCACCCATTCCCGGACCCGTGACCACATCACCCCCCCCGATGGCTCCCCATCTCCCAGAGAATCCAGTACAAAATCCTCCTCTTGACCTACAAAGCCCTCCATGACCTGGCCCCATCCCCATCCTACCTGGCTGACCTCCTCTCCAGACACACTCCCACCCCCATCCGGACCAAATTCAGATCCTGGGGGGACAGGGCCTTCTCCATCGCTGCTCCCACCCTCTGGAACTCACTACCTCACACCATCAGAGACTCGTCCTCCTCCTCCTCACTCACCACATTCAAAACATCACTCAAGACCCACCTGTTCAACACTGCATTCAACATTTAACCCACAGCATTTAACCCCTGACTATCTGTTGTCCTTCTCCCTCCTTTTTGCTTTGAATATTTCCCTGTTGATTCTTGTCTTTTTTGCAATTGTTTTTATGTTTTACACTCTGTCAAAGCGTCTTTGGGCTTCCTGAAAAGCGCTATATAAAATAAATGCATTATTATTATTATTATTATTATTATTATTATTATCTATATAATAATACCGTAAGGACTCGACTTTGTTATCCCTTTTACGCCGCACCCAGTGACCCAATGCCCCGGCACTAATGGATTTACGATCTACGAACCGCGCTCTTTGTTTATCACCTACAGCCATACTCGAAAAATCTGAATTAGCCGACGTTGGGGCCCAAAAGCATCCGATTAACGGCCGATACGACGCCATCTTACGACTCCATCGTATTGGCGTCTGCTGGGTGAAGGCGCAACAAGCCGTCCGCTGATTGGACAATCCTGATCATGCATTCCGCCATTTGTGCCGGTGTCGTCGATCGCGCTGTACGCTAACCTCATCAGGTGGGTTTACCATAATGTCTTCCATATACTGTGATTACAACGAAGTGAAACTGATCAGCAGCCCATCAGTATCATATAAAGCAATAAATACCAAGGCTTCAGCTTCTGAAAGCTTAAAACAAAGTGTACTTCGCCGAGTGACGAAACGTAGGCGTAGGCCTCGGCCCTACCTATCCAGTTGTTGTTTCCGTTGTGTAAGGGGGGGAAAAAACAAACATTTTGGCCTCAGACCTTTGAGAGTACGTCGTTCCGTGAACTTTTTGAACGGGCCTCGTATGCCATGCTTCGTCAACGTTGGGTTGTTTTTAAATGATTTGAAGGATTAACTTAAGCACCTTGAATAGAGCAGTTTATTGTTCCTCAAAGACCAGTGTGTAAGTTGACTCAATATGATGGTAACTTTGCAATTCCTGCGTTGTCTCTGAATCAGCTGGCTGAGTCATATTGGCGTAGGGTCGGTCATGATCAGCCCCCCCCCTCCCCCTCCCTTTCGTTTCACCAACTCCTGCATCTGCCACCGTTCATGATTATCAAAGTAGGCTTTACCCTGTTCACGATAAGGTAGAAATCAGAGTTGTATACGAAGAGATAAAAGGATGCCATTGACTTCGAGACGGTACGTGATATTTTCAAAAGTATATCGTAGCGTTGTCATTTAATTAGCTTGCAATAAATACGTTGTTCATATACGCACTCTTCATTCTCATCTTTCTTCCTAACTCTTACTCGGACAAGCAAATCCCCTATGCCATCCATAATGGTACACTCTATCCATACACCACATCCTCCCTTCCGTGGATGTTCCACGGGTTTCGGCTAGTTATTATTATTATTATTATTATTACGTTGAAATACGTTGAAAAAGTCAAAACTTCACATGGGGTGTAGGGGAAGGCGGGGCAAGTTGAGCCAGTTTTTGTTCTTGGAATGTTAGGACTGAACTTACTGATGATCTTGCACAAATGAGTATCTTGCCTTCTAATTTAATCCTTGGGAAACATTTTGTAGCTGGTTCTTACTTTCTATCCCCACACTGAAAGTCACTGTGACATTTTGAAAAAACGGAGGCAAAATGGCTCAACTTGCCCGCCTGAGGGGTAAGTTGATCCAACCTCTGGGGTAAGTTGTACCACATAGGGGTAAGTTGATCATTGCCCCAAATAAAGATAACTAAAGTAGAAAAGCATTGTTTTGCCAGAAAAAAATATTTAATGTTGTAAAATTCTACAACACTGAACGAAATGATTACCTTGTGTTCATGGTTATAGTAATCAGTTACGAACAAATTGAGTCACTCTCATAGAAAAACAAGATTGTCAACTGTGGTAAGAAAAGTCAACTCGATCCACCTGTCACAGTTTCAAGTCACAATAAAAGAAAAGTGTCCCAAATACACCCAGAAAGGCCAACAGTCAGACTGTGGCAATTAAGGCACAATATCTTGCTCATCAATGCCAGCTTCATCATTTGGATCTGCAACTAAAAGTAAAACATGTCAGAAATCAAGTCAATTAAGCTGCCAAACTGACAAGTCACAATAATTGAACACAAGCTGTCCAGAACAACGGGCAGAACTGCCAACGCACTTAGGCTGTGGCAGCTTACGCACGATGTCTTGCAGTTCAAATCCTGCTTCATCCTTTGGGTTTGGAACAAACACTGGGTTGTCAGATCCAACTTTTCCAGCAACTTTCTGCAGGAAGACACCTTCAAACTGAAATTCCTCTCCATTCAGTACATCAACCCGAGCAATGTAATGCACAAATCTTGATTTGCCAGCACATTTGACAACTACAAAGTCACCTTCAATGATATCCTATTCACTGTCCACATCTGATTCGTCATCATACTCAACTTCTGAATCACCATCTGTCTCACTGGAACTAGGGGTGTTTGATCTTGGGGGACATGTCTTTTTCCCATTAGCTTTGAACAAGCATCTCTTTGATTTCTTGGCTGATGGCTTCCGTTTGCGATTTTCAGATAGGGCTGCAAGCTCCTGGCATACTGGGGTGTGGAGATGGTACACCCAGTGTGGTGCAGGCTCGCAATGTATCCAATGACCGGGGTACGGTAATAATATGGTATTCTGTAAGCGCTTTGAGCCTTTGGGGAAAAGCGCATTATAAATGCTAATTATTATTATCTCCACCAACATGAGTTGGCAAGTTGAGCCATGGCTCGATTTGCCCCGTAGGGTCTGGCTCAACTTACCCCAGTCTGAACTTTCTGAGATGTCTCCACATACACACATCTTCTATGCATCCATCGTATTAAAGTCTACGACAAGAATGGAGACACATACCTGGACTAACAATAATTGTCATCTGATATCCATATTATCTCCATGCTGCATATGGAAGAAACGTGAACTTACCTGTTTTACACCTTTTTACTTTTATGGCTGAAAATTGGATTTTTCCCTCTGCAACACTGGTTTCCGTTTCAATTTCAATTTAGAAAACAATATGGCACAACGTGGACTTATGCAATGGGGCATCTATACTATAGATGGCGCCACCACAAAGTCTGACTCATTCATAAATGGCTGGGAGGTGGTGCCTCACTTCAACTTACCCCGATGCTCAACTTGCCCCGCCTTCCCCTACTTACTCTTTCACGTGACTGTACAATGCATTTAGGATCGGAGGCAAGAAATAAATATACCGTACAGTGTTTTTCACCTTTTTATTGGACAAAAACCAATTATGTATATATTTCAACAAGGAGGCTCACTTTCATTTCATCACATGCAGTGTTATTTGTAAAAGTTTATGCATGCCTGCCTGCATAATAAATCTTACGCTTCCATGTAATAAGAATAATAATAATTAGTAATATAATACCGAGTGTTTAGACAATACTCAATAGTCAATACAAATGTGTTCTACTTGTGACTCGGCGCACCTCTCATATATCTAACAGTAACATGTACGCAACTACAAGGATGTAATATTGTAATGACAATATACCATCAGAACAGACAACATGTTGTTGTTGTTCAAGGAATATTATTAATATTATTGTCCAGCAATTTATGTATTTACGATTTTAGTCCAACTCCAATAGCTGATGATTTATTGGCATAAATGTGTTGCTCGATATTAATATTAATATTGTAGCGACCCATTGGTCCCCCAAGCGAGACCAGCAGCAGAATCGCCTTGCTCCAGCCGGTGACGTAACCTTGCTCCAGCCGGTGACGTAACTAGATCAATCACATGGGGGTTAAATGCATGTTCCAAGTGAGCTCCAATCGGTGGAGGCGTCGTGGTGCACCGGGCTAAGGCGGGCCACGATGACGTATACAACGATGAGATCGAGAGCTGCAAGCAAACTGCTAAAGGTTCGAACCCTCGATCCTGGGCCCCCGCAGGTGTTGCGCCGCGGAAAATGAGCCTTCAAGCCAAAGACGTCCGGACGGACGCCCCGGGCACCCGGGCCTCCACCCTTTTGAATCTAAACCAATTAATCAATAATTAATCACTGAAAAGCTAATTAATGCATTTGAAATCGTCCACCGTTCCTTGTCGTGACGTCACATTCAACCGACCGTAAAATGAAATGTTGTTGTTTTTTTGAAAGATATTTAAATAATCTCGTTGACCCTTAAGGACTTATATATATATATATAAAACCCTTCGGTTTATAATTATATATAAAATCGATGGACCATCCACAGGGTAAAGGAAAGAATAAAAGAAAAAAATATCACTTCCCGTTCCAGATCCAGGAAGTTGACCCCCAGAGGAAGAAGAAGAAGAACAACCACCCTCCGGCTCGTCACTCGTCACTCGTCACTCGTCACTCGTCACTCGTCGTCCTCGGGCACACTGCAACTGTAAGTTGTAGGTGCAGGTAGTTGCACAGTCTCTGTGGTACGCTGCTTGTAGGTGCAGGTAGTTGGACAGTCTCTGTGGTACGCTGCTTGTTGGTTTCGGCAGTTGCACAGTCGCTGTGGTACGCTGCTTGTTGGTGTAGGTAGTTGCACAGTCTCTGTGGTGCGCTGCTTGTTGGTTTCGGCAGTTGCACAGTCTCTGTGGTACGCTGCTTGTAGGTGTAGGTAGTTGCACAGTCTCTGTGGTATGCTGCTTGTATGTGTAGGTAGTTGCACAGTCTCTGTGGTATGCTGCTTGTTGGTGTAGGTAGTTGGACATTCTTTGTGGTATGCTGCTTGTATGTGTAGGTAGTTGCACAGTCTCTGTGGTATGCTGCTTGTAGGTGTAGGTAGTTGCACAGTCGCTGTGTTATGCTGCTTGTAGGTGTAGGTCGTTGCACAGTCTCTGTGGTATTCTGCTTGTAGGTGTAGGTAGTTGCACAGTCGCTGTGGTATGCTGTTTGTTGGTTTCGGTAGTTGCACAGTCTCTGTGGGATGCTGCTTGTCGGTGTTGGTCGTTGCACAGTCTCTGCGTTATGCTGCTTGTAGGTGGAGGTAGTGGGACAGTCTTTGTCGTATGCTGCTTGTAGGTGTAGGTAGTTGCACAGTCTCTGTGGTATGCTGCTTGTAGGTGTAGGTAGTTGCACAGTCTCTGTGGTATGCTGCTTGAAGGTGTAGGTAGTTGCACAGTCTCTGTTGGATGCTGCTTGTCGGTGAACATAGTTGCACAGTCGCTGTGGTGTGCTGCTTGTAGGTGGAGGTAGTGGGACAGTCTTTGTCGTATGCTGCTTGTAGGTGTACATAGTTGCACAGTCGCTGTGGTATACTGCTTGTAGGTGTAGGTAGTTGCACAGTCTCTGTGGTATGCTGCTTGTAGGTGTAGGTAGTTGCACAGTCTCTGTTGGATGCTGCTTGTCGGTGAACATAGTTGCACAGTCGCTGTGGTGTGCTGCTTGTAGGTGTAGGTCGTTGCACAGTCTCTGTGGTATGCTGCTTGTAGGTGAAGGTAGTTGCACAGTCCTGTGGTATGCTGCTTGTAGGTGTACATAGTTGCACAGTCGCTGTGGTATGCTGCTTGTAGGTGTAGGTAGTTGCACAGTCTGTGTGGTATGCTGCTTGTAGGTGGAGGTAGTTGCACAGTCTCTGTGGTATACTGCTTGTAGGTGTAGGTAGTTGCATAGTCTCTGTGGGATGCTGCTTGTAGGTGCAGGTAGTTGCACAGTCTCTGTGGTACGCTGCTTGTAGGTGTAGGTAGTTGCACAGTCTCTGTGGTGCGCTGCTTGTTGGTTTCGGCAGTTGCACAGTCTCTGTGGTATGCTGCTTGTAGGTGAAGGTAGTTGCACAGTCTCTGTGGTACGCTGCTTGTAGGTGCAGGTAGTTGGACAGTCTCTGTGGTGCGCTGCTTGTAGGTGCAGGTAGTTGCACAGTCTCTGTGGTACGCTGCTTGTAGGTGCAGGTAGTTGCACAGTCTCTGTGGTGCGCTGCTTGTTGGTTTCGGCAGTTGCACAGTCTCTGTGGTACGCTGCTTGTAGGTGCAGGTAGTTGGACAGTCTCTGTGGTACGCTGCTTGTTGGTTTCGGCAGTTGCACAGTCTCTGTGGTACGTTGCTTGTTGGTGTAGGTAGTTGCACAGTCTCTGTGGTGCGCTGCTTGTTGGTTTCGGCAGTTGCACAGTCTCTGTCGTACGCTGCTTGTTGTTGTATCTAGTTGGACAGTCTCTGTGGTATGCTGCTTGAAGGTGGAGGTAGTTGGACAGTGTCTGTGGTATGCTGCTTGTCGGTGTACATAGCTGCACAGTCGCTGTGGTATGCTGGTTGTAGGTGTAGGTAGTTGCACAGTCGCTGTGGTATGCTGCTTGTAGGTGCAGGTAGTTGCACAGTCTCTGTGGTGCGCTGCTTGTAGGTGCAGGTAGTTGCACAGTCTCTGTGGTACGCTGCTTGTAGGTGCAGGTAGTTGCACAGTCTCTGTGGTGCGCTGCTTGTTGGTTTCGGCAGTTGCACAGTCTCTGTGGTACGCTGCTTGTAGGTGCAGGTAGTTGGACAGTCTCTGTGGTACGCTGCTTGTTGGTGTCGGCAGTTGCACAGTCTCTGTGGTACGTTGCTTGTTGGTGTAGGTAGTTGCACAGTCTCTGTGGTGCGCTGCTTGTTGGTTTCGGCAGTTGCACAGTCTCTGTCGTACGCTGCTTGTTGTTGTATCTAGTTGGACAGTCTCTGTGGTATGCTGCTTGGAGGTGGAGGTAGTTGGACAGTCTCTGTGGTATGCTGCTTGTCGGTGTACATAGTTGCACAGTCGCTGTGGTATGCTGCTTGTAGGTGTAGGTAGTTGCACAGTCGCTGTGGTATGCTGCTTGTAGGTGCAGGTAGTTGCACAGTCTCTGTGGTGCGCTGCTTGTTGGTTTCGGCAGTTGCACAGTCTCTGTGGTACACTGCTTGTAGGTGCAGGTAGTTGCACAGTCTCTGTGGTACGCTGCTTGTAGGTGCAGGTAGTTGCACAGTCTCTGTGGTGCGCTGCTTGTTGGTTTCGGCAGTTGCAGTCTCTGTGGTACGCTGCTTGTAGGTGCAGGTAGTTGGACAGTCCCTGTGGTACGCTGCTTGTTGTTGTATCTAGTTGGACAGTCTCTGTGGTATGCTGCTTGGAGGTGGAGGTAGTTGGACAGTCTCTGTGGTATGCTGCTTGTCGGTGTACATAGTTGCACAGTCGCTGTGGTATGCTGCTTGTAGGTGTAGGTAGTTGCACAGTCGCTGTGGTACACTGCTTGTAGGTGCAGGTAGTTGCACAGTCTCTGTGGTGCGCTGCTTGTTGGTTTCGGCAGTTGCACAGTCTCTGTGGTACGCTGCTTGTTGTTGTATCTAGTTGGACAGTCTCTGTGGTATGCTGCTTGGAGGTGGAGGTAGTTGGACAGTCTCTGTGGTATGCTGCTTGTCAGTGTACATAGTTGCACAGTCGCTGTGGTATGCTGCTTGTAGGTGTAGGTAGTTGCACAGTCGCTGTGGTATGCTGCTTGTAGGTGTAGGTAGTTGCACAGTCTCTGTGGTATGCTGCTTGTAGGTGTAGGTAGTTGCACAGTCTGTGGGATGCTGCTTGTAGGTGTAGGTAGTTGCACAGTCGCTGTGGTATGCTGCTTGTTGGTGTACGTAGTTGCACAGTCGCTGTGGTATGCTGCTTGTATGTGTATGTAGTTGGACAGTCGCTGTGGCATGCTGCTTGTTGGTGTAGGTAGTTGCACATTCGCTGTGGTATTCTGCTTGTATGTGTAGGTAGTTGCACAGTCGCTGTGGTATGCTGCTTGGAGGTGTAGGTAGTTGCACAGTCTCTGTGGGATGCTGCTTGGAGGTGTAGGTAGTTGGACAGTTTTTGTGGGATGCTGCTTGGAGGTGTGTGTAGTTGCACAGTCTCTGTGGGATGCTGCTTGGAGTGCAGGTAGTTGGACAGTTTTTGTGATTTGGTGTTTGGAGATGTAGGTAGTTGGACAGTTTTTGTGGGATGCTGCTTGGAGGTGTGTGTAGTTGCACAGTCTCTGTGGGATGCTGCTTGGAGTGCAGGTAGTTGGACAGTTTTTGTGATTTGGTGTTTGGAGATGTAGGTAGTTGGACAGTTTTTGGTGTTTGGAGATGTAGGTAGTTGGACTGTCGCTGGTATTGTAAAGTCATATCTGGATTTTGATCAAGTTTTATTTCTCAGGTGATATGATTGTTGCCTGCCCTTGCCTTCTCTCAGCTACAACACCTTTTATTATCTCTGGGCATGCATGGTGAGGGCTTTGGTCAGTTTGCTGTTTGGAAATGTTCACCCAGATTCGAACATGGCAGCAGGTCGCATGTAAAACTAGACCGGCACTCGGTAGAGCGCATACCCCTGCCAGGCTGAACAGTTTACGTTTTGTATCCACTGACAGGTCGGATCTAGACCTGGACCTGAACTCAAAGCTAATCGGCTTGTTCTTGTCACTTACCAAACTCATCCACCAAGTTTTGTCATAAATCATCCACACCTTTTTGAAATATGATGCTGCATATCTTTTGGTCCAATCACTCAATGGTGAAGAATCACTTAAAATTTTCAAAAATTCTCGTATCCGGATTCGTATCTTCACCAAAATCGAATCGATTCGACTTCATCACACACTCAACCTGTCCACAATTTTTTGTCCGAATCTGGCCACAAACTTTTGAGATATCCTGTTCACAAACAGATACAGACCTCCATCCACCTTCGATGGCAGAGGTAGAAAGTCCAAGCGAGGGTGTGCAACCAAGAAACTCATTTTGCAATAAATGTTCGTTTCCCATTAATCGTACACTTTCTAAAATCAAATCTCACCCCTCTCCTCCAAATCTTCCCCATAACCCCTCCCCTCCAAATCTTCCCCATCACCCATCCCTTTCAAATCTCCCCCCTTGCCCCTCCCTCCTAAACTACCCCCTCACCCCTCCCCTCCTAGACTCCTCCCTCACCCCTCCCCTCCAAATCTCCCCCATATCCCATCCCTTTCAAATCCCTCCCCTTGTCCCTTCCCTCCCAAACTCCCCCCTCGCCCCTCCCCTTCAAATCTCCCCACCCTCATTTCTTCTCAATTTCCGCCCTCTCACTCCCCCTCCTCAAAGCGTCCTCCCCGATTCTTCCCCCTTCCAACTCTCACCTCCATCTCCCCCAACCTTCTGCCTCGCTCTTCCCCCTCCTCAAATAACACCTCATTGTGCCTCACCCAATCACCATCAAACCTTTTGTCCGCCCCATCCTTCTCTTTCTCCGAGCTATTCTGAAATCTCTGACACACCTTCAACAGCTCTCCCTACCTCTTCCACCTCTTCCACATCTTACCCTGCCCCTCCTCCCCCCTGTTCTGTATCCGATGCTCCCCCTTCCTCTTCATTAACGGTATGGACCTCAAACATCCGGGGTCTTCGTTCAAACTTAACTGATCTCTCCATACAGGTTGCTTCTGTCAAACCAGACATGATCTGCTTAACAGAAACTTTCCTCCTTCATGATGTCTCTGATTCCTTAGTATCTCTCCCGGGTTACTCCCTCCTCCGGTATGATAGACCTGAGCCTCGTCCTGGAGGTGGGGTTGCTATCTTTATCAAAAACTCTCGTCCTCACTCGCCCTGCACTGTACTCTCTCCACCTCACCCCCAGGAATACCTCTGGCTACGGCTTCCCCTTTGCTCCCACCTCTTGTTCATATGTGTGTTGTACCGTCCACCAAACAGTGATGACTCCATCTACATCTCGCTGTCTGATAATATGGACCAACTTCTATCTACTCATCCCAACTCTCTCTTCCTCATATGTGGTGATTTCAACTGTCGTCATTCCAGTTGGCTGGGTGTGGGTACCTCCCTCACCAGCCATGGCTCCTCAGCAAAGGACGTCTGCGACTCACTGGGACTGACACAATCTGTCAATTTCCCGACCCGGATCTCAGTCAACGGAGCGTCTTCTCTTCTCGACTTGGTACTGACTAACTTCCCTGAAAATGTCTGCTGCTCCTCTTCTGCACCAATCGGATCATCTGATCATGTCCTTGTTAAAGTGGACATCTCTCTGACCATTCTCGGGGAGCCTGCTCAGCGTCGACGAGTCTGGCATTTCACTCAGGCCAACTGGCACGGTCTTCAAGCAGCCATCAATCATCTGGACTGGTCTCCCATCTCTACCACCTCTGACATCAACTCATCCTGGGAATTCTTCCAAAGTAAATTGCTCTCCCTCATGCACAGATTTATCCCATCTCGTCTTCAGTTGTCATACCCTTCCTCCCGTCCATGGTACACGGAATCTTGTGGTGAGGCTGTTGCCCAGAAACAACTTGCCTTCGTCTCCTGGAAAGCAAATCCAACGGAAGGAAATCTCATTTCCTTTCACAAAGCCCGAAACAAGTGTGTGTCCACCCTCATGAGAGCCAGGAAACAATATCTCTCCGTTCTCAAGACCGAACTCTCTTATCTGTCTCCCTCTTCCAAAACCTGGTGGTGTCTGGTCAAATCCGTTTCTGGTGTTTGTTCCTCCTCCATCCCCTCCCTTACCTCAAACGGCTACACAGCTGACTCCGCACGTGAAAAAGCTGAATGCCTCAACTCTGTGTTTGCCTCTAAATCTTGTGTCCCAAACCCATCCCTCTCTGTACCCACCATACCCAGTCGTACCCAGCTGCTCCTGGACTCCGTGTCCTTTCCTCCTGACAAGGTGGAAAAGTTTGTCAACCCTCGACTCTGATTCTGCAACTGGACCCGACGGCATCAGCCCACGGGTCCTAAAATCCTGCTCTGCCGCTCTATCTCACCCTCTCTCTGTTCTCTTCACCCTCTCTTTTGCTCAAGGTCAACTGCCATCTGCTTGGAAATCGGCCAACATCACCGCTTTGCACAAAAAAGGTGCAAAAACAGATCCTAGCAACGACAGACCAATCAGCCTTCTCCCAATTATCAGCAAAGTCATGGAATCCATCATTGCTTCGGATATGAAATCTTTCCTCTTCTCCAATGGCTTGATCTCTGAGCATCAATTTGGTTTCAGACCAGGTCACGCTACTCTGGACATGCTGCTTCTGCTGTCTCAACAATGGATGGAGGTCCTCAATGCCAAACAGGAAATTAGAGCTGTCTCCCTCGACATATCACGTGCCTTCGATACGGTCTGGCACCCCGCTCTGCTCACCAAACTCTCCTCCTTTGGTATCCATGGAAATCTCCACGTATGGCTGGCTGACTTCCTCTCTAGTCATCGTCAACGTGTGGCCCTGAATGGGGTTCTCTCATCTCCTCTTCCTGTTCAGGCTGGAGTGCCCCAAGGCAGTGTTCTGGGCCCTGTGCTTTTTCTGGTCTTCATCAATGATCTCTCTGACTCACTTGAAAATCCTCTCTATCTTTTTGCTGATGACTCCACTCTCTGCCGCTCCATTGCTCTTCCCTCAGATCGGCAGTCTGCAGCCTCCTCACTCTCTGAAGACTTGGACAAAATCACAGACTGGTCAAACAAGTGGAACATGTCTTTCAATCCTGACAAATCCCACACTCTTACTATGTCTCTCCGAAAAGATCGACTGGACAACCCTCCCATCTACTTTCTCAACAATCCTCTCCAAGAAGTTCTGTCGCTCAAGCTTTTGGGTCTCACTATCTGCCATGATCTTTCTTGGGAAAACCACATTTCCAAGCTGGCCTCCAAAGCCAGTCGCCGACTGGGCATCCTCCGTCGTGCGAAGTCCTTCCTCGGCACACCTGAGCTCCTCACCACATACAAGGCTTTCATCCGCAGCTCAATGGAATACTGTTCTCCCCTATGGGCCGGGCCGGTGCTCTTGCCTCACACCTAGCTCGGCTTCACGCTGTTGAAACCAAAGCTTTCAGAATTATTGGAATCTCCCGCGATGAAGCTATCTCTGAGGGCCTTTCACTCACTCACCGCAAGCAGGTAGGTGGTCTTTCTGTCTTCTACCGACTCCTCTCCGGCCTTGCACCCCCAGCTCTCTCTGTGCTCTGTCCTCCAAATATTCCTACAGGTCGCACAAGATCTGCCAGCAACCCTCTGATGGTTAAACTGCCGAAATCTCGGCTCTCTGCTCACCTTCACTCTTTCATTCCTCTTTTCTCCCGCCTCTGGAACAAACTCCCTCACTCCCTTCAATCCCACTCCTCCCTCCAGGTCTTTAAAACAGCTGTTCACCACCATCTCTTATCTTCCCCCATCCAAAACCTTGATCTTTTCTACCCCCGCTAATTCACCCCAGATCCACCTTGTTTGAAATTCCAACTTCTTTCCTGGAAGTCCTGGCCGTGTCCATATGTTTTATACCTCTCCCACCCCCCCTCCCCCTTCCCATGCCCTCCCCCAAAGCCCTCGCCCTCTCTCAGATCTCTCGATGTCTCCATGTCTCTCGGTCCCTGCTCTCAAATGTTGTGATTGTGTCCTTCCCCCTCTCTCCCCATCTTGTCTACCGCTCCCGATGTTATATGTTTGTGTGTCGGTTTGTCTTTCTGTGTGATTAATGTTCGCTCTTTCACGAGCCTCGATCTTGCAAACAAACAAAAAAAAAAAAAAAAAAAAAATACAGACCTCCATCCACCTTCGATGGCAGAGGTAGAAAGTCCAAGCGAGGGTGTGCAACCATTAATTGCTCTTTCTCGTTCTGTATGTTTTTGAACGGATAGAAATGTGTTTATCCAAAATGGTTGATGAAAAGTATACGATGGACCACACGACCCTGGATCACAGCTCAACGTTGGTGGGCGGGCATCGCGAAAATGCACCCTTCCCTTAGCTGGCTCACCCGAGAAGGTTCAGTGAGGCTGCCTCTGCTCAACCCCTACCCCATCTCACAGGATGTAAGGAGGAGTATGACCCGGAGGGAACTCTGCAGATGTGTGAAGTCACATGAGATCACCAGCCAAGGGAAGGGAAGAGATGGCCCCCAGTGCCACGATCCACCACCATGAGAGCAATACCCCTTGCCCTCAACATATCCACTGACCTTGGTCGTTGTGCTCACCCCAACCACTGACGGGAACCTCAAGAACCCATAAAATTCATGCTGGACCAAAGAGTAAAACTTCAAGAAAGGAATCCAGCAATTTAGAGAACACGACCCTGCACGTGATCCACTCTCACCCTCATGGATCTTTCGGTCCTACAATCGCCGGTCGAGACCTACCAAATCGCCCAAACGTCCAAACTCTATTCAAACATGACGGTCGGATCCACTAAAGGAACCCGCTTCGCTTTCCGTCTTGTGCGCAAGTGGTCAGGAGTACGCTGGCCCATCAAATGCAGACTGAATTCACGAGAACGGCACTCAGTATAGAGCATACCTCTGCCAGGTGGATAGTTTACGTTTTGTATCCCAGAGTAGACCAGAAAATCACAATACAGAATCACATTTAATCAAAATCATCCGTCCACAACTTTTGGAGATTTCCTGCTGTATCGTTTTTCCCATTAATCGTTTTTGTCGTTTTTGGCAAATCGTTTGTGAAACAAAATCGTTTTTGGCCCAATCTCCCATTGGTGACGAATCACTTTAAAAAATGTGACTCGTCGGATCCGGATCTTCAGCAAAATTGAATCGATTCTTCCTTGTCACACACACAACCTGTGCAATCTGTTTCGTCAAAATCCGTCCATAACTTTTTGAGATATCCTGCTATGTACCGTTTCTGACCCTATCTCTCAATGATGAAGGATCACGTAAAACATTCTCGTAGCCGAATCCGGATCTTTACCAAAATCTAATCATTTCGTCTTTGTCACATACACTACCTCACTGCCAAATTTTGTCCGAATCCGTCCACAACTTTTTGAGATATCGTGTTCACAAACAAACAAACAGGGGTAAAAACATAACCCCCATCCACCTTTGGTGGCGGAGGTAACAAAGAAAGAAAATTCTTCACGATTTGACCGAATCATTTACAAGTGCAATCTTAGACGAAAGTACTTTCACCGAGGATGGAGCGGGTCAAGACCCAATGCATGTAAAATATTTCATTGATAAGTTACATTGATTTGTTTTGCAATATTTGTCAACACATGTATTTAACTTTCATTGAAATCAATGGGAAATTCCCATAACAGGTGTATAACCACAATTGACGTTATTTACTTAGTTATTGACAATAATTTGCACCCCATGTCCACTCTTGATCCAATATTCCCCAATAACATCTCACAAGAACTGAATTGATTATCTTCCTCGTACGTTCAATAACAAGCAGGGCTCCACAAGAATTAATTTGAGCGTCCTTAAATAGGACAAGTTGATCGATTTGTGGGATAAATGTTACAAACCTGTATTTGTTCAAAGAACAATAATCAAAATACATTTATCGGAGTAAAAATAGTTATTCTCTTACATCAACAGCAACTTGATCAGGATTCCTTTCTTTTCAATGTGGAATATTTTGGGGGTTTTCCCACATCTCAGAATGAGGCATTCCTGGAAATCTCCTCTGAGGTTTCTCAGAAAGGTGAGTGTCCAGGTGTACCATTTGGTAGATGGAGGGGTACGGGGTAATGTTATTGTCGTGTCTGCCCTGTCGTGAACACCGCAGGGCGACACAGATGACCAAACGAGCTTTAACTCCAAGGCGTTCAAACCTATGGCGCACCTTCATTATACGCACGGGGGAAGAGTGGGTGGTGGGGCTGGGGGGGAGAGGGGGGGGAAGTCGGGGTCCACCAGCAGTCTTTGAACCTGCAACAATTAACTCAAACCGACACACAATTAAAATGTTCAAAATATACAGGTTTATTGAAAATAAATGCCAGCAACAAAAAAATTCACGTTAAACTAATATCCTAAATGGGACGTCCCCAGACAGACTCAAATACACACATAGGGAAATATAAAAGAACGAAAGTAAAAAATGTGTGTTTGTTTAGTGGGCACATAGCTCCGATCTGCTCTTAAACCTCGTTAGGAATCGTCCAAACCCCCGCGTCCTTGGCGGGAACAGCACGCTTTGTCGTGCAGCACGCGAGCAGGAACCAGGCCTCCGTGCACAGTTCACCCCTCTAGCTGTCGAGTGCGCAGCGAGCAGGCCGCGCCCGTTCACTCGTCTCTGCTCCACACAGCACCGCCGCCTCTCCGGTTCACTCGGCATGGCCCTCAGCCATCACAAAGCCACGGCCAAGCGTGCCAGAGTCCACAAGCCACGACCGCCTTTCCTCACGATCGTCAAAACCCAAAGTTACGGATATGAAATGCTGACTGCACAGCACCAATGCCCAACGCAAGAGAGCAAAAATGCCACCGTTCGCTATGATCTCCCGGGTGTAAGGGGCAGAAAATGTCGGAACAACGTCTTTTGTCTTCTAGAGGGACAGCAAAGAGGAAAAAATGTCGGGGAGAGCGTTATTTTAAACTCAATGCTCTGACTTCATCCGTGCCTACTCCACCAATCACTAATCCCATCTTAGCAGTCCTTGCGCCAATCAATCCCGGACCAATCACTGCTCTTCAGGGCGTCGCCTCCCGGACCTCCTGTGCCTGTGTGCTCACCAGGTCGGTGGTATCAGTGGTAGTTTTCAATGTCCTGCTTCCAGTTGGTTTTTATTTAGTGTTATAAATGCGTGATTGCCTGGCTATCTGTGTGTGTTGCTGGTGTCATAAGAAACAGAGGAAAATAACAGAGGCCATTACATACAAGGGATTAATTACCCATAGTCCTTCACCAATTAACATAACCCCACCCCTCGTGATGGGAACGAAAATACGCTCTTGCACGACATACCGTCTACCGGATCCCTACTTATGATACATGGGGCTTCTTCTTCTTCATGACAATCAGAGCACACTATCTATGCAAATCTACCTGGGCTAAGGTATTGCCTACTGCCCACCCTCCCCCCACAAACGTAACATTATTTTCAAAATAAACTTTTCAAGAATTTTACCAAAACAAATTTTTTTTAACACAATGTTGGGCTTCTGCCAATTTAGATGACCTTTTGACCTCTGTCGACAGAAATTAAATTTATTGCGAAGCTATTATTTTTCTACTTTGTGCTTATACAACTTATTTCGCACGAAGATTGTTAATAAAGGAGTATAAGTTGTGGGTGGAATGGTGCCAAACTTCATTTCCTCTACTCCTGAAAAAGGAGACGTCTTAAGACTCGATCCCGGTATTTTTAAAATATCTATATATATATATTGTTACGGGTCGCGGACAAGATGTTACTTTGGGCCGAGCGGATGGTCAACCGCGACCGTTGCAGGATCCCCGATTGGCCCGACTTCCTGAACGTTGA
This sequence comes from Myxine glutinosa, assembly GCF_964187855.1. Taxonomy (NCBI): domain Eukaryota; kingdom Metazoa; phylum Chordata; class Myxini; order Myxiniformes; family Myxinidae; genus Myxine; species Myxine glutinosa. Next base: position 217,943 of record NW_027616447.1, on the reverse strand, counting down.
CCAGATCGCGCCACAGGTATTCAATCGGGAAACCTCTAAAGCGACCGAATGTAAAGAGGAAGAGAGAAGAAAACAGAGTACGGAGGAATAACAGGATTTATTATACACACAAGCAAAAAGAAAGCAGTCACGTTTATTTACAACACATAACACGCAGGTGACACAGTGCAAATACTAGCTTACCTACAGTCTTAATTAACCCAGGACAGAACAAACAAAAGACAGACTCACGCGGGGAATGACAGGAATGGCAGGAGGTGGATGGCTGGAGGTGAACGCTTGGTGGAGCCAACGCGGAGCTTGGTGGAGCCTTGGTGGAGGTGAACGCTTGGTGGAGCCAACGCGGAGCTTGGTGGAGCCTTGGTGGAGGTGAACGCTTGGTGGAGCCAACACAGAGCTTGGTGGAGCCTTGGTGGAGGTGAACGCTTGGTGGAGCCAACACGGAACTTGGTGGAGCCTTGGTGGAGGTGAACGCTTGGTGGAGCCAACGCGGAGCTTGGTGGAGCCTTGGTGGAGGTGAACGCTTGGTGGAGCCAACGCGGAGCTTGGTGGAGGGTTGGTGTGACGGGTTCTCTCTCCTTCCCTCACAAGCTTCAGGACTCTTTCTCTCTCTTTCTTAGTCCCACCCAGTCCAACAACTTCCTCTCTTGCTTAGTCCAACTCAAGGCCTTCCTGTCTTCTGATCTCCTCCCTCCTCGACTCTACTCAAAGCGCATCTCTTTTCGGAAACGCCCCGCCGTGGGTTATATAGGCCTCAACCTTTGCGAACCTCCCCCAAACGTTCTCTCTCCGCCCTCTCAAGCCAAACCCCTTGTTCATGGTTGGTCGAGTGGGGCTGGCTCACTCCTCCCCTCTATGACGAGGTGGAGGCACGCCTTTCTTCCCCAACCCTGCCTCGTGGTCAATGGCGGATGAAGGGAAAACCGCCCAAAATGCAGTTGGCAATTGGAAGGGAGGTAATTGGCAATGGGAATGGAAGTTTTGGGAGTGGGAATGAAGGGAATCTATCTCTTTCACTGGTGCAATGGAGTATTTCTATTAATGGGAGACACAGCCTTACCCTAAAACACAGAATTGAAGGAGCTGTGCTCCAACGCGAGTTGAAAGAATTGACGCGACCAAAGATGGAAATTCGTCCGAGTAGGTTTAATAAATGTATCACACTCGGGTACTCTCAAAAGCCCGTTTATCGGGCAGCAATATATATACACATTTATGTCGGGAAGTTTGTTCCCAATCGTGAAGTTCCCAAATCCGCTTCCGGTCCCTCGAGCGACGGGGCTTGCTTTGATCTCTCCACGGCATCAAAGTTTGAGTGTTTTCCCGTTCGTTTCTTTGTCAAATTTCCGCTGCGTATTTTGTTGTGTATGTGTTATTGTGTGTTTCTATTTGGTTTTGGTTTTGTAGTTGTTGCAAATTTGTGTGTAATTAGTCGTTTCTTTGTCCGCGCCTCGTGCGGCCTGGTGTCTCGTGCGGCCTCCTCGTCTCGACTTGTGCCCCGCCCCCTATATTCTCGTTTGTTCTTTCACCTCTGCTCCTGCTTTCTCAAATCCACGTTCTCACTTAGAGACTTTTCCCAGATTGTTTTCATGGTTTTGTTGAAATATTTCTTTAAATATGTTTAAACCGCAGCGGTGATCCCCCCCCCCCCCCCCCCCCCCAGGATTTCCATGTTTTAAACGTTTCCCAGTGTGTACCCTGGATAAGAATAGGTACGCCGTATCCCTGCGTGTCGTAGGAGGCGACTAAGTGGGTTGGCGTCGGGAAAGGCATCCGGCCATAAAAAAAAAAAAACATTGCCTCAAAAAGAGAACCATGACAATTACAACTACATGTGGGCAGGGTACAGCCCGAAGTGGAGATCGGTTTCTGAGGTTTGGGACATGGAATGTAGGGACAATGACAGGGAGATCAGGAGAAGTGGTGGAAGTATTGGTCAGAAGAAGAGTGGACATATGTTGTGTGCAAGAGACGAGATGGAAGGGAAGTGGTGTGAGAATGGTGAAGGGTAGGCAGGGACAGAAATACAAGTTTGTGTGGCAAGGGTGCCTGGAGGGCATGAATGGTGTTGGTGTCCTGTTTTCTGAGGAGTTTGTAGACAGTGTGGTGAGTGTGACTAGAGTGAGTGATAGGTTGATGATGGTGAAAATGATGATTGGAAAGCTCTTGGTGAACGTCATCTCGGGATATGCTCCGCAGGTTGGTCGGAGCGATGAAGAGAAGGACATGTTCTGGTGTGCGATAGAGAAGCTGATGGAAAACGTGAAAGATGAGGAAGTTGTTGTGGTAGGAGGAGACCTAAATGGACATGTGGGAAGGAGTATGGATGGTTTTGAAGGAGTTCATGGGGGTTACGGAGGATTTTGGAGTTTGCTGATGGAGCTGATTTGTTGATTTGTAATACTCAGTTCCAGAAAGAGGATAATAAGCTTGTTACATACACGTCAGGTGGGTCGACGACAACCGTTGACTACCTGATGGTGCGTAGGCGAGATAGGGGGCACCTCCGAGACACAAAGGTGATCCCGGGGGAGGAGGCTGTTTCACAGCACCACTTGGTTGTCTGCGACGTAAGGGTGAAAGGTGCGAGGAGAGCTCGGCGGGTGAAGTACCAACCGAGAATGAAGGTGTGGAGGTTGAAAGAGGTGACAGTAAGGGAGGCATTAAAAGAGAGGCTGAGTAGGGTCGAGGATGATGTGGTTGAGCTTGAAAGTGGTTGGATGTCAATGAAAGCTAGTCTGTTGGGAGCCGTTGGTGAGGTATGTGGATGGACAAAAGGACCACCAAGGCACTCGGAAACATGGTGGTGGGATGATGAAGTTGGAAAGACGATTGACAAGAAGAGGAAGAAGTTCAAGGAGTGGCAGAAGGCGAAGGGTACGGGAGCAGAAACAGCTGAGCATGAAAGTTATAAGGCAGCCAGGAAGGCTGCAAAGAAAGAGGTAGCAAAGGCGCAGGAGGCATGTAGGAAAATGTTCGGAGAACGCTTGGATTCGGAAGAGGGTCAGAGAGCGGTATTCAGGATTGCAAAGCAGATAGCGAAAGAGAGGTGTGATGTGATGGGGGTGAGCTGCTTGAAGGATGAAGTGGGACAAATCGTTGTCGACCCAGATGGAATTAAAGGAAGATGGAAAAGATATATGGAAATGCTGTTGAATACAGAGAATGAATGGGATGGCAACATAGAGAGTAACCCAGTTTTAGGACCGGCAGAGAAGATAACTGAGAAGGAAGTTGAGGAAGCGATAAAAGCAATGAAGGGTAGAAAAGCGGGAGGGCCGACGGGAGTTGTGGGAGATATGTTGAAGGCAGCAGGAAGTTGGGGTGTGAAGAGAATGACAGAGATCTGTAATCTGGTGGTGAAAGAAGGCCGCATTCCAGTGGATTGGGAACTGAGTACCCTCGTCCCTCTATACAAGGGGAAATGTGACCCTCTGGAGTGTGGCTCGTACCGAGCGATAAAGTTATTGGAGCATGGAATGAAGGTATTGGAAAGGGTGTTGTAGAGGAGGATAAGGAAGAAAGTGAAGATCGACGAAATGCAGTTTGGATTTATGCCAGGAAGAGGAACGACAGACGCGCTTTTCATTGTGAGGCAGTTGCAGGAGAAGTACATGGAGAAGAGGAAGAAGTTGTTTCTTGGGTTTGTTGATCTGGAGAAAGCATTCGATCGCGTTCCACGCAAAGTATTGACATGGGCATTGAGGAAGTTAGGAGTGGAGGAATGGTTGATCAGAGTAGTGATGGCAATGTACAAAAGAGCACGCACAGCTGTAAGGACGAAGGACGGGAACAGTGGTGAGTTTGAGGTGAAGGTGGGAGTGCATCAGGGGTCGGTACTAAGTCCACTACTATTTGTAGCTGTGATGGAGGTGCTGGCTCAGAACATAAAGGAGGGTTTACCGTGGGAGTTGTTGTATGCAGATGATCTGGTGTTGATTGCGGAAAGTATGGATGGACTGAAGGAAAAGATGAACACGTGGAAGGAATGTATGGAGACAAAAGGTCTGAAGGTGAATATCGGAAAGACGAAGGTGATGGCAAGTGGTAAAGCATGTGGTGAGGTGGAAAGAACTGGGAAGTGGCCCTGTGCTGTGTGTAGGAAGGGTGTCGGAGTGAACTCCATTCAGTGTACAATGTGCGCTGAGTGGGTTCATCAAAAATGTAGTGGTCTGAGAGGGTCATTAACCAGTGTGGCAGCTACATTCAAATGTAAGGTGTGCACAGAGGGAGCTGCAGATGGAGGAAATGTTGAGTTGGATCTTGGAGATGGCGTGAAGCTGGAAGGTGTGAAAACATTTTGCTACCTCGGAGACATGCTGAATGGAGAAGGTGGATCAGACTCGGCAACGGTTGCTCGAGTGAGATGTGCATGGAAGAAGTTTCGGGAATTGAGTGGCGTGCTGATGATGAGGGGAGTGTCGTTGAAGCTGAAGGGAAAGGTGTATGCTGCATGTGTGAGAAGTGTTATGATTTATGGGAGCGAGACATGGGTAATGAACGTAGAGCAGCAACGAAGGTTGGAAAGGGTGGAAATGCGAATGGTTCGACGGATGTGCGGAGTATCGTTGAGAGAGAGGAAGACAAATGATAAATTGCGAAAGATGATGGGAATAGAGCCTGTGATTGATGCTGTGAAGAGGAACAGGTTGAGATGGTTTGGTCATGTGTTGAGGAAGGATGAAAGTGACTGGTTGAGAAGAGTGATGGAAATGAATGTAGAAGGAAGTAGAAGACGGGGAAGACTGAGAAAGACTTGGCTAAAGATGGTGGAAGAAGAAATGCGGGCAAGGGGGTTAACAAGGAGAGATGCAGAAAATAGGGCAAAATGGAGAAGATTGTCATGGGGACCGCAAGGCTAACCCCCGCTCTAGCAGGGAAAATGGCCTTTAAAATGCATGTTGTGTTGTTGTTGTATGTCGGGAAGTTTGCCCGGCAAAAGCTATACCGGGCATGCCCGGGTATCAATGGCGAGCCTTGGAAAGGTGAGTCTGGACCTGCCCGGGCGTGTTTGGCTGCGGCCTGGCAAGTCGAGGCTGGGCGTGCCCGGGCGCTCTGGACGAGCACTGGAAAGGCGATAGCGGGCATGCCCGGACGCTCTGGGCGAGCCCTGGAAAGGCGATAGCGGGCATGCCCGGACGCTCTGGGCGAGCCCTGGAAAGGCGATAGCGGGCATGCCCGGACGCTCTGGGCGAGCCCTGGAAAGGCGATAGCGGGCATGCCCGGACGCTCTGGGCGAGCCCTGGAAAGGCGAGAGCGGGCATGCCCGGGAAAGACGAGACCGGGCGTGCCCGGGAGGTTCGGGCGTGCCCGGGAACAGTGAGTCCGGGCATGCCCGGGAGAGGCGCGTCTGGCCGTGTTCTGGCCGGTGCAAGGCGAATGTGTGCATCCAGCGGTAACCGCTACAGAATAAGATATAACTATCGAACAGGGGTATTCTATTATTGGCTGACGTGTATGCTTGTGGACTAGTTATGGGACGCCCTTTTGACCTTTACACAGCTCCGGCGGAGGCAGGAGGCGCAGAATAACAATAATAATAATAATGATAAAGCACACAATCAAAAAAAAATACAGTCCTCATATCCGCAACAATATATATAAAACATCTTTCATGATGACAGAGTATTGTGATGCAGTTTCTGATTCAGGAGACCTTAAATCACCAGAAACCATTTAAAAACATTTTATGTGCACAACTTCATGTTGTTGGACTTAAATTATCTAACTTAAATTATATTATCTTAAATAACTTAAATTATCTAAAATATATGCATCTGGCAACTGGACTATGAAATGTTTTTCCCAGAATGCTTTGCCTCCATTCCCTTTGGATTTCCTCTCATCAAAACACAGTTAAATAGTTTATTCAGGACCTGAACCCCATGTTCACCGAGGCAGGTCCATACTTCACTCATATCTCCTCAGGTCCTCCTGATTTGCTAATTTTTATCACTCTTAAATCGGCTGTCTTGTCTTGCAGTACTTTTTTGTATAAATCAAAGATTCCAGGAGCAGCGTTTGAAAAGGAGTAGGTCAGTGAGTGTTGGTACACAGTTGAAATCCCACATCCAATCTTCCTTGTCTGACATTTAAATCGTTGCGATCCATCTTTGCCATGAGGATGTGATGAGGAATATAAAGAGATTTATGCTCAGTTGGAAACTTCAGGTTAACTTTCCCCACCAAGTGAAGTTAGAATTTGTCCTATCAAGGCAAAATCTTCTTCATGGTCGTGTCAACAACATGCATTTTAAAGGCCATTTTCCCTGCTAGAGCGGGGGTTAGCCTTGCAGTCCCCATGACAATCTTCTCCATTTTGCCCTATTTTCTGCATCTCTCCTTGTTAACCCCCTTGCCCGCATTTCTTCTTCCACCATCTTTAGCCAAGTCTTTCTCGGTCTTCCCCGTCCTCTGCTTCCTTCTACATTCATTTCCATCACTCTTCTCAACCAGTCACTTTCATCCTTCCTCAACACATGACCAAACCATCTCAACCTGTTCCTCTTCACAGCATCAATCACAGGCTCTATTCCCATCATCTTTCGCAATTCATCATTTGTCTTCCTCTCTCTCACCGATACTCCGCACATCCGTCGAACCATTCGCATTTCCACCCTTTCCAACCTTCGTTGCTGCTCGACGTTCATTACCCATGTCTCGCTCCCATAAATCACAACACTTCTCACACATGCAGCATACACCTTTCCCTTCAGCTTCAACGACACTCCCCTCATCATCAGCACGCCACTCAGTTCCCGAAACTTCTTCCATGCACATCTCACTCGAGCAACCGTTGCCGAGTCTGACCCACCTTCTCCATTCAGCATGTCTCCGAGGTAGCAAAATGTTTTCACACCTTCCAGCTTCACGCCGTCTCCAAGATCCAACTCAACATTTCCTCCATCTGCAGCTCCCTCTGTGCACACCTTACATTTGAATGTAGCTGCCACACTGGTTAATGACCCTCTCAGACCACTACATTTTTGATGAACCCACTCAGCGCACATTGTACATTGAATGGAGTTCACTCCGACACCCTTCCTACACACAGCACAGGGCCACTTCCCAGTTCTTTCCACCTCACCACATGCTTTACCACTTGCCATCACCTTCGTCTTTCCGATATTCACCTTCAGACCTTTTGTCTCCATACATTCCTTCCACGTGTTCATCTTTTCCTTCAGTCCATCCATACTTTCCGCAATCAACACCAGATCATCTGCATACAACAACTCCCATGGTAAACCCTCCTTTACGTTCTGAGCCAGCACCTCCATCACAGCTACAAATAGTAGTGGACTTAGTACCGACCCCTGATGCACTCCCACCTTCACCTCAAACTCACCACTGTTCCCGTCCTTCGTCCTTACAGCTGTGCGGCTCTTTTGTACATTGCCATCACTACTCTGATCAACCATTCCTCCACTCCTAACATCCTCAATGCCCATGTCAATACTTTGCGTGGAACCCGATCGAATGCTTTCTCCAGATCAACAAACCCAAGAAACAACTTCTTCCTCTTCTCCATGTACTTCTCCTGCAACTGCCTCACAATGAAAAGCGCGTCTGTCGTTCCTCTTCCTGGCATGAATCCAAACTGCATTTCGTCGATCTTCACTTTCTTCCTTATCCTCCTCTACAACACCCTTTCCAATACCTTCATTCCATGCTCCAATAACTTTTTCGCTCGGTACGAGCCACACTCCAGAGGGTCACCTTTCCCCTTGTATAGAGGGACGAAGGTACTCAGTTCCCAATCCACTGGAATGCAGCCTTCTTTCACCACCAGATTACAGATCTCTGTCATTCTCTTCACACCCCAACTTCCTGCTGCCTTCAACATATCTCCCACAACTCCCGTCGGCCCTCCGGCTTTTCTACCCTTCATTGCTTTTATCGCTTCCTCAACTTCCTTCTCAGTTATCTTCTCTGCCGGTCCTAAAACTGGGTTACTCTCTATGTTGCCATCCCATTCATTCTCTGTATTCAACAGCATTTCCATATATCTTTTCCATCTTCCTTTATTTCCATCTGGGTCGACAACGATTTGTCCCACTTCATCCTTCAAGCAACTCACCCCCATCACATCACACCTCTCTTTCGCCATCTGCTTTGCAATCCTGAATACTGCTTTCTGACCCTCTTCCGAATCCAAGCGTTCTCCGAACATTTTCCTACATGCCTCCTGCGCCTTTGCTACCTCTTTCTTTGCAGCCTTCCTGGCTGCCTTATAACTTTCATGCTCTGCTGTTTCTGCTCCCGTACCCTTTGCCTTCTGCCACTCCTTGAACTTCTTCCTCTTCTCGTCAATCCTCTTTCCAACTTCATCATCCCACTTCCAAAATGTTACTTCCAAATGTGCCCTTGGTCCAAACAATCGGCCCTCCAACATGGCCGTCTCATTACTTCCGGCTGTTTCAAAAGAGAGGCTTCATCGGCTCTCCAGATTGTATTTTTCACTCCGTGGGCAGCTGCGACCGGGCATAAATTTGACGAACTGACTTGTTGCAAAGGTGGCATCCTTTGACGGTGCCACGTTGAAAGTCACCGGGGATGGGGGGTTCGGGTCCGGGTTCAGGCTGAAGGCTAGCCCAATAGGAGTGGTCGGCGTTTGCCCAATGATTATGGTTCAAAAATATCGTAAACGTATCGATTGCATACGTTTGATTTGACAATAATTGATTGTCCTTTCTACAGGGGAAGAAGAGGTGAACAATCCAACCCATCCCGACTTTGTCCCGTCACCGTTTCTGCAGCCAGCTGACACAAGTGGACGTGCCGACCAATCTGCCGAGAAGATGCAACGCTGCGGGGGAGCATCCAGGCGGTCAAGTGCTTGTGGTGAGTGTTCTTTGTCACAATTTTAAGGAATGCAGACACGGCACTATGGCTCAGATTAGGCAGTGGCTCAGATTAGCTACAATAATTATGGTAAATTAAAGTGACCTGAAAAAATAACTCTTAGATGCCATTTCCTGGCACTTCGAGGCACACTCTGCAATACAATATTATTATTGGGTTTGTTGGCATGTAGGTATATTAATAGTGCTTTGAATGTCACGAAACAAATGTCAGTGATTGTGACCTTGGCAATGTGGGTGTCGGTGGATTATAGTCAGATTATAATATTGCTTGGGTTTCAGGCCAATACGCAGCTACGTTGTCCCGAGGGCCGAACGGCCGAGGTCAATATTCCGCCCTCGGGACAGCATAACGCGCATTGGCCAAAAACTCGAACAATATTTCCATTCTTATTATGATGGATGAAGGCAATGGTAATGGCTCCAATAATCGCAGACAAGCCTAAACTGCGCCACTCCCTTGTGGGAGTAGGCCTACATGACATGTATATGTGGTCGTGCACAGGCCACGCCCACGCGTGGCCAATATTTAGGGTGAATGTTGTTCGTATGGCGGCCATAGGCCATATTTTAAAACTTCGTTGCACCCACCCCCACCTTGTGTAAACCGACATCCCCAATAATTTCATTAAGTGCACCCATTTGGACCACATTAGGAGGGTTGTCAAGTTGTCGCGGTGTGCGGGGGTTTACGACAATGCGATTAATGTCTGCCGGTGTCAGGGTCCAAACGCGTTTTCTTGAATTCTTAAAATCACACATCACTCTGCCAATAATGGACATAGAGGGTCGTGTGAGGTGTCAAAATGATCAGAGTACTTCCATACAATATGGAAGCTGCAACCCAGCTGTCGGTGACATCTGCGGTTACCTCTGGGTCAAGAAATCTGTAAAAATGGTGAAATGTATATTTTGTCTTACATTTTGATACATCATAAATTGTCTTCATAACACAGAGAATAACGAAGGTATTGGTTTAATGTGTACTCTAAAAGTTTCCCAGTACACTGTGCAAAATAATGATACCACACAAATATATCTGATATTAATATTTCTGAGTTTAATACCGCAAAACCGAAGTGTACCCCCTTATTTTCTTCATGGTATATGCAATATGCATACAACATAAGTTTGGATACAGTCGATGTGATATTGGCAATTACTTCAGGTATAACATCGAGATAAATATCATGATTTTCGCGACTGCATTGCACATTATCAAGACTAAAGAGACCTGAATTAAAGATGCCTTAGATTATTTTGGCCACCTGTGGAATAATACACACAAACACAAAAATACACCATAAATGTTTCATTTGGAGATACAAATGTGTTTCATAATACTAAATGTTTGTCCAACAAAATCAGAATTCACTTGAATGTCCATCATATTTTCTATTCAGTTGAATGCCCATCATGTTCATGATTTAACTGAGATGTCGAGCAAAATAAAAGTTCACTTGAATGTCCATCTTGGTAACTATCCATTTTAATGTCTATCATGTTCACAATTCACTTAAATGTCCACCATACGGTAATTACAATGCATCTGAAAGTCCATCGGTTAGTCGAATCATCTGCTTCTGAATCAGATGTCTCATCACCAGCCAGAGAGTTTGCCGGCTTTGTGCATCTTGGTCCGCATTTACATGCACCAATGCATGGAGACGGACATGCTTTTACACGAGCATCTTGACGATGCACAACTTCTCTGGCATCCACAGCTTATTAACTCGCGGCAGGCATCTGGTACAGGTACGAGGCTCATTAGCTTTGGTACTAACTTCGCGCCATCGATGTGCTATCCACATTCCTCTGGTGGAGGAAGGTCAGGATATGCCTGTCCTGCATGTGTCCAGATCAGGGCTCGATAGGTAGCTCGCATGATGTCAAATGTCAGGGCATCTTTTGTTGGCGGTCGGTAGTCATTTTCTGAATGTTGCCAAATGATATTTCAGGATAAATGATGCAACATTCCCTGAAATATTGTTGTCGTCCTTGTCTTCCTTTCAGGTTGGGCAAGAACAGTGCTGTGGTGAAGTAGCTTGAATGGAGGCCTGATCTCGATTACCTTCGGGGTGATTGATTCGTTTTGGCAGTGCCAGGACCGGTGATGTCCTGGCACCACCTTGCCTGGTGTTCATGCTCATCCACCGATGGAAATGGAAAAATGAAATCCACCTCATTCAGCGGTTTTATACATCATGAATACGTCGAACGTCGATGTTATGATTGTTGCTTGACGTGTGATTCTTGAACAGCGGTTGTTCAAAACATTTTCGTCTTCAAGAAGAATCGAGGAAAAAAGGCATTAACCGAACTGTTACCTTTTCGCTCCGTTACCTTCAAAGTTATAAATGCTTGGGCAATGGGCATTCCGCCCGCCCGCCCGTGTCCATTTTTCTTGTGCTCCCCCCATAGTGTTCCGTCTTCCCCAATATGGTCGCTCCATTGACGAAGGGTCATTTGTTACAGCCTTGTGAAATAGTTTTAAAGCTGCAGTCATTGCAAACAAAATAATTGTACCTTTAACATTTCCCAATGAGAGAGAGCAAAGATTATTCATGAAAAAAGAAATCATTTGTGCAGAGAATGATCAGTTTTTGTTTTTACTCGTATAATAACGTTCTCAGTGACGCAATGAATGTGACATGTGACATGTGACATGGATATGGATATCACCCCAGGTATTTTCTATATGTGGTGTTTGCATTTTGTGAAGAGCTTTACATGAATGAACGAATGAATGATCGAATGATCAATAAATTAGAATTTATTCGAGAATGCCTCCACATATAAAATGGCAAAAGGAAAAGTAGTGTTTCAGGTTATTGGATGAATGTGCAATTGAACGTGAAATAAATAAAAAAATGTAAAAATACTTTTGAGTTTTTTTTAAATTTAATGTTGTACTCAAAAGTGTGGATATATTGGCGAAGGAAGGGTGCTTGATTTATTTATATATACTAGCGTCCAGCGTGCGTGACTCGGCGCGCCCCGCGCGCTTCACCGCACGTCGTATCGGAGGGGTCGGCATCTTTGACCATTTCGGGGTGCTTTGGGTCTTCGGGATGTTTTGGGCCTTCGGGGTCTTTTGGGGTATTGGTGGCCTGAAGGGTCTTGGCGGAATTAACGCAATTAAGAGGGTTAATGTAGAGTGTGGTCATTTTATTTGAAGAAGAAGAAGAAGACTTTTTTTGTTTGTTTTGTTTTTTTATATACAGAATCGAGGCTCGTGAAAGAGCTAACATTTATCAAACAAAGTATATAAAAAGGGGACCGGTACACAAGATGGGGAGAGAAGGGGAGGAAGCACACAAACACAACATTTGAGAGCAGGGACATCGGGAGATGTGTGGGAGGGAGAGGGCTTGGGGGGAGGCAGGATCGGTATAAAATGCAAGGACACCAAGGACTTTCAGCAAAGAAGTTGGTATTTCAAAAAAGTGGATTTGGGGTGAAATTAGCGGGGGTAGAAAAGATCAAGGTTTTGGATTGGGGAAGATAAGAGATGGTGGCGAACAGCTGTTTTAAAGACCTGGAGGGAGGAGTGCGATTGAAGAGAGTGAGGGAGTTTGTTCCAGAGGCGGGACAAAAGAAGAATGAAGGAGTGAAGGTGAGCGGAGAGTCTTGATTTTGGCAGTTTAACCACAAGAGGGTTGCAGGCAGATCTTGTGCGACCTGTAGGAATATTTGGGGGACAGAGCACAGACAGGGCTGGGGGGTGAGGGGGCGGGCTACGCCGGAGATGAGTCGGTAGAAGACGGAAAGACCACCAACCTGCCTGCGGTGAGTAAGTGAAAGGCCCTCGGAGATGGCGTCATCGCGGGAGATTCCAATGATTCTGAACGCTTTGGTTTCAACAGCGTGAAGATGAGCTAGGTGTGAGGCAGGAGCACCGGCCCAGAGGGGAGAGCAATACTCCATTGAGCTGCGGACGAAAGCCTCGTATGTGGCGAGGAGCTCAGGTGTGCCAAGGAAGGACTTCGCACGACGGAGGATGCCCAGTCGGCGACTGGCTTTGGAGGCCGGCTTGGAAATGTGCTTTTTTTCCAGGAAAGATCATGGCACATAGTGAGACCCAACCCAAAAGCTTGAGTGACAGAACTTCTTGGAGAGGAATATTCAGAAAGTGGATGGGAGGGTTGTCCAGTCGGTCTTTTCGGAGAGACATCGTAAGAGTGTGAGATTTGTTTCGGATTGAAAGACACGTTCCACTTGTTTGCCCAGTCTGTGATTTTGTCCAGGTCTGCAGAGAGCGAGGAGGCTGCAGACTGCCGATCTGAGGGATGAGCAATGGAGCGGCACAACAGAGTGCAGTCGTCAGCAAAGAGTCAGAGAGATCATTGATGAAGACCAGAAAAAGCACAGGGCCCAGAACACTGCTTTGGGGAACTCCAGCCTGAACAGGAAGAGGAGGTGAGAGAAAGCCATTCAGGGCCACACGCTCACTACGACTAGAGAGGAAGTCCATGCGCCAGCCATGCGCGGATATTTCTATGGATACCAAAGGAGGAGAGTTTGGTGAGCGGAGCGGCGTGCCAGACCGTATCGAAGGCACGTCGTATGTCGAGGGAGACGCCTCTGATTTCCCGTTTGGCATTGAGGACCCCTCCCTCCCTCCATCCATTGTTGAGACAGCAGAAGCAGCATGTCCAGAGTGGAGTGACCTGGTCTGGAAGCAAATTGATGACCAGAGATCAAGCCATTGGAGAAGAGGAAACATTTCATATCCGAAGCAATGATGCATTCCAGGACTTTGCTGATAATAATTGGGAGAAGGCTGATTGGTCTGTAGTCGCTAGGATCTGTTTTTGTGCAAAGCGGTGATGTTGGCTGATTTCCAAGCAGATGGCAGTTGACCTTGAGCAAAAGAGAGGGTGAAGAGAACAGAGAGAGGGAGTGAAGGAGCGGAAGAACAGCATTTTCGGACCCGTGGGCTGATGCCGTCAGGTCCAGTTGCAGAATCGGAGTCGAGGGTTGACAGAAACTTTTCCACCTCGTCGGGCGGAAAGGACACGGAGCACCTGGGTACGACTGGGTACAGAGAGGGATGGGTGTGGCGCACAAGATTTAGAGGCAAACACAGAGTTGAGGCATTCAGCTTTTTCACGTGCGGAGGCAGCCGTGTAGCCGTTTGAGCTGAGGGGGGGGATGGAGGGGGAACAAACACCAGAAACAGATTTGACCAGACGCCACCAGGATTCGGAAGAGGGAGACAGACAAGACAGTTCGGTATTGAGAACGGAGAGATATTGTTTCCTGGCTCTCCTGAGGGTGGACACACACTTGTTTCGGGCTTTGTGAAAGGAAATGACATTTCCTTCCGTTGGATTTGCTTTCCAGGAGACGAAGGCAAGTTGTTTCTGGGCAACAGCCTCACCGCAACATTCCGTGCTGCACCATGGACGGGAGGAAGCGTACGACAACTGAAGACGACATGGCATAAATCTGTGCATGAGAGAGAGAGAGAGAGAGCAATTTACTTTGGAAGAATTCCCAGGATGATGTCAGTTGCTGTCAGAGGTGGTAGAGATGGGAGACCAGTCCAGATGATTGATGGCTGCTTGAAGACCGTGCCAGTTGGCCTGAGTGAAATGCCAGACTCGTCGACGCTGAGCAGAGCTCCCTGAGAATGGTCAGAGAGATGTCCACTTTAACAAGCACATGATCAGAAGAGCCGATTGGAGCAGAAGAAGAGCAGCAGACATTTTCAGGTAAGTTAGTCATAACCAAGTCCAGAAGAGAAGATGCTCCGTTGACTGAGATCCGGGTGGGGAAATTGACAGATTGTGTCAGTCCCAGTGAGTCGCAGAAGTCCTTTGCTGAGGAGCCATGGCTGGTGAGAGAGGTACCCACACCCAGCCAACTGGCATGGTGACAATTTAAATCACCACATATGAGGAAGAGAGACTTGGGATGAGTGCATAGAAGTGGGTCCATATTATCAGACAGCGACATGTAGATGGAGTCATCACCGTTTGGTGGACGGTACAACACACATATGAACAAGAGGTGGGAGCGAAGGGGAAGCCGTAGCCACAGGTATTCCAGGGGGTGAGGTGGAGAGAGTGCAGTGCAGTGCATTGCAGTGCAGGGCGACTGAGGAAGAGAGTTTTTGATAAAGACAGCAACCCCGCCTCCAGGACGAGGCTCAGGTCTATCATACCGGAGGAGGGAGTAACCTGGGAGAGATACCAAGGAATCAGAGACATCATGAAGGAGGAAAGTTTCTGTTAAGCAGATCACGTCTGCTTTGTCAGAAGCAACCTGTATGGAGAGATCGGTCAAGTTTGAACGAAGGCCCCAGATGTTTGAGGTCCATACCGTTCGTTAATGAAGAGGAAGGGGGACCATCGGATACAGAACAGGGGGGACGAGGGGTCGGGTAAGATGTGCAAGAGGTAGGGAGAGCCGTTGAAGGTGTGTCAGAGATTTCAGAATAGCTTGGAGAAAGGGAAGGATGGGGCGGACAGTCTAACTCTAATGACTGACTCTTTCTAGTGGTGGACTCGTGCACTTTGACATCGACGGTGACGAGAGCTACCTGTAGGTCCCGTGATGACATTCTGGGGTGCTCGGAAGCTTATTTCAGCATCTTGCGGTCTGCTCTCGGGCTGAACTTGCCGGGGCGGCATGGCCCGAACAAGTTGGCAGTTGTTTGGAATCTTCTCCACCTGTAGATGATCTTCCGGACAGTCGAATGATTCGTTTCAAATTGTTTGGAGATCTTTTTAAATCCCTTCCCAGACTCGTAGGCATCTATAACCTTCTTTCTGAAGGCCGCAGACAGCTCTTTTGATCTTGGCATGGTGACGCCGCACACTTCAACAACAAAGAGCAAACCAAACGAAATGTCAGATTTAAATAAGACAGGTTCCTCCAAGATCCTCTCCAACGATGTTCTAATCATTTGCACCTCAGCTGGTGCACCTGATTCTAATTTTAGGTATTTGAAGTAGTAATAAATGTAGGGGTGTACTTACTTTTTCCACATGCGAAATTTGCATTTATGTTTATTTAAAATATACAATGGACTACAAAATGTAAATATTTCATGATATTTGTTTTATTATATCATCTTTAAATATCAATATTGTTGAAATGAAGATCAAATAGCTGTATCTAAACTCTCTGGTCACGCACAGTCAGTCATGGCTGTTGTCTACCGCCCTCCCAAACCACACCCATCATTCCTGTCTGACTTCTCCTACTTTCTGACCCAGCTATGTTCCCTCTCCCCCTCAATCGTCGTCGTCCTTGGTGATTTCAATATCCACATGGACTCCACTGACTTCACTGATTTACTCACCTGCTTTAACCTCACTCAACATGTCAACTTTCCTACCCATAACCGTGGTCACATTTCGGACCTTGTCTGCTCTACTGGATTGATTTTGCACCATCTCTCTGGCTCCGACCTCACCCTCTCTGACCACTTAGCCATCACTATGACCGTCAACGTTCCCACCCCAGCACCAAGGCATTATCGCACGATCAACTTCCGTAAGCTAAACGCTCTTTCACCTACCTCATTGTCATCCACCCTCTCTGAAAAAATGTCCACTTCTCCCTTCGTTGACCTCCACACCCCTTCTGACCTCACTGACTACTACAACCGCACTCTCTCCTGCCTTGACCAACTTGCGCCTATAAAAACCAAAACCGTTTATTTCACCCATTCTGTTCCCTGGTTTACCCCTGAACTCCGCCTGATGAAAACTCGTGCTCACCAACTTGAAAGACTCAGCAATAAAACAGGTCTCACAGTTCACTCCCAAGCCTACAAGGACCACCTACAACACTATAAAGATGCCCTCTCCCGCGCCCGCTCCGCCTACTACTCTCAACTTATCCACTCTGGCTCCGGAAAGCCAAAAGCACTCTTCTCTACAATAAATAAACTCCTCAGCCCCCTGAACACCGCCACCCAGTCATTCACAGTAGACAACTGCATCTCCTTCCTTTCATTCTTCCAACGCAAAATTGAAAACATCTACAACAGCTTGACCACCGCCGCACCTGCCCCCCCTTATCCTGCCATCCCCTGTCTCAATTCTCCCCAGTCTCCCCTACTGACCTCTCTGAACTCCTCATAGGAATGAAAACTGCCACCTGCACTCTTGACCCCATCCCCTCCAGCTTTGTCAAGGCCTCCCTTTGTGCTCTCTCTCTCTCCACTTATCATTGCAACAATAAACTCCTCCCTGTCTACAGGCATCGTCCCACCATCCCTCAAAATTGCTGCTGTTACCCCCATTCTGAAAAAACCTGGACTAAACCCTGACACCCTAAACAACTTCAGACCCATCTCCAACCTACCCTTTGTGTCGAAAGTTTTGGAACACGCTGTAGCCACTCAACTCAAACATCACCTCTCTGCCAATGACCTGTATGAAACATTCCAATCCGGATTCCGCTCCAACCACAGTACTGGAAACTGCTCTCCTCAAAATCACCAACGACCTTCTCCTCTCCTCTGACGCTGGCAACCTCAACATTCTCATCCTCCTCGACCTGAGCGCCGCGCCGCCTTTGACACTATCGATCACACCATCCTCCTCACCCGACTTGAAACCACCTTTAACGTTACCGGCACTGCCCTCTCTTGGATTAAATCATACCTCTCTGACAGACGCCAGTTCATCTCCATCAATAACTGCAAATCCCCCACTGCTCCCCTCCCCCAAGGTGTCCCCCAAGGTTCAGTCCTTGGCCCCCTCCTCTTCATCCTTTACCTGTCCCCCCTCGGTCACTTAATCCGCCGTCATGGTCTCCAATTCCACTGCTACGCCGATGACATCCAGCTTTTCATCTCCACCAAGTCCATCTGCACCGCCACCCACTCTATCCTGACAAATTGCATCACTGAAATAAAATCCTGGCTTCAAATCAACTTCCTCAAACTTAACTATGATAAATCTGAAATAATCATCATTGGCCCAAAAACGCTCATAAAATCCACCCATAACTTTGCCCTCAACATCGACGGTATCCCAGTATCCACGTCCCCTCACATCCGGAATCTTGGCATAATCTTTGACCAATCCCTCTCCTTCGACAAATACACTAAACAGATCACAAAGACAGCCTTCTTTCACCTGAAAAACATCGCCCGTCTCCGTCCATCCCTCTCCTCCACGGCTGCAGAAACCCTCATCCACGCCTTCATCACCTCCCGTCTGGACTACTGCAATAGCCTCCTCTATGGTTCACCCTCAACAATCACCAATAAACTCCAATACATTCAGAACTCCGCTGCCCGTCTACTCACCCATTCCCGGACCCGTGACCACATCACCCCCCCCGATGGCTCCCCATCTCCCAGAGAATCCAGTACAAAATCCTCCTCTTGACCTACAAAGCCCTCCATGACCTGGCCCCATCCCCATCCTACCTGGCTGACCTCCTCTCCAGACACACTCCCACCCCCATCCGGACCAAATTCAGATCCTGGGGGGACAGGGCCTTCTCCATCGCTGCTCCCACCCTCTGGAACTCACTACCTCACACCATCAGAGACTCGTCCTCCTCCTCCTCACTCACCACATTCAAAACATCACTCAAGACCCACCTGTTCAACACTGCATTCAACATTTAACCCACAGCATTTAACCCCTGACTATCTGTTGTCCTTCTCCCTCCTTTTTGCTTTGAATATTTCCCTGTTGATTCTTGTCTTTTTTGCAATTGTTTTTATGTTTTACACTCTGTCAAAGCGTCTTTGGGCTTCCTGAAAAGCGCTATATAAAATAAATGCATTATTATTATTATTATTATTATTATTATTATTATCTATATAATAATACCGTAAGGACTCGACTTTGTTATCCCTTTTACGCCGCACCCAGTGACCCAATGCCCCGGCACTAATGGATTTACGATCTACGAACCGCGCTCTTTGTTTATCACCTACAGCCATACTCGAAAAATCTGAATTAGCCGACGTTGGGGCCCAAAAGCATCCGATTAACGGCCGATACGACGCCATCTTACGACTCCATCGTATTGGCGTCTGCTGGGTGAAGGCGCAACAAGCCGTCCGCTGATTGGACAATCCTGATCATGCATTCCGCCATTTGTGCCGGTGTCGTCGATCGCGCTGTACGCTAACCTCATCAGGTGGGTTTACCATAATGTCTTCCATATACTGTGATTACAACGAAGTGAAACTGATCAGCAGCCCATCAGTATCATATAAAGCAATAAATACCAAGGCTTCAGCTTCTGAAAGCTTAAAACAAAGTGTACTTCGCCGAGTGACGAAACGTAGGCGTAGGCCTCGGCCCTACCTATCCAGTTGTTGTTTCCGTTGTGTAAGGGGGGGAAAAAACAAACATTTTGGCCTCAGACCTTTGAGAGTACGTCGTTCCGTGAACTTTTTGAACGGGCCTCGTATGCCATGCTTCGTCAACGTTGGGTTGTTTTTAAATGATTTGAAGGATTAACTTAAGCACCTTGAATAGAGCAGTTTATTGTTCCTCAAAGACCAGTGTGTAAGTTGACTCAATATGATGGTAACTTTGCAATTCCTGCGTTGTCTCTGAATCAGCTGGCTGAGTCATATTGGCGTAGGGTCGGTCATGATCAGCCCCCCCCCTCCCCCTCCCTTTCGTTTCACCAACTCCTGCATCTGCCACCGTTCATGATTATCAAAGTAGGCTTTACCCTGTTCACGATAAGGTAGAAATCAGAGTTGTATACGAAGAGATAAAAGGATGCCATTGACTTCGAGACGGTACGTGATATTTTCAAAAGTATATCGTAGCGTTGTCATTTAATTAGCTTGCAATAAATACGTTGTTCATATACGCACTCTTCATTCTCATCTTTCTTCCTAACTCTTACTCGGACAAGCAAATCCCCTATGCCATCCATAATGGTACACTCTATCCATACACCACATCCTCCCTTCCGTGGATGTTCCACGGGTTTCGGCTAGTTATTATTATTATTATTATTATTACGTTGAAATACGTTGAAAAAGTCAAAACTTCACATGGGGTGTAGGGGAAGGCGGGGCAAGTTGAGCCAGTTTTTGTTCTTGGAATGTTAGGACTGAACTTACTGATGATCTTGCACAAATGAGTATCTTGCCTTCTAATTTAATCCTTGGGAAACATTTTGTAGCTGGTTCTTACTTTCTATCCCCACACTGAAAGTCACTGTGACATTTTGAAAAAACGGAGGCAAAATGGCTCAACTTGCCCGCCTGAGGGGTAAGTTGATCCAACCTCTGGGGTAAGTTGTACCACATAGGGGTAAGTTGATCATTGCCCCAAATAAAGATAACTAAAGTAGAAAAGCATTGTTTTGCCAGAAAAAAATATTTAATGTTGTAAAATTCTACAACACTGAACGAAATGATTACCTTGTGTTCATGGTTATAGTAATCAGTTACGAACAAATTGAGTCACTCTCATAGAAAAACAAGATTGTCAACTGTGGTAAGAAAAGTCAACTCGATCCACCTGTCACAGTTTCAAGTCACAATAAAAGAAAAGTGTCCCAAATACACCCAGAAAGGCCAACAGTCAGACTGTGGCAATTAAGGCACAATATCTTGCTCATCAATGCCAGCTTCATCATTTGGATCTGCAACTAAAAGTAAAACATGTCAGAAATCAAGTCAATTAAGCTGCCAAACTGACAAGTCACAATAATTGAACACAAGCTGTCCAGAACAACGGGCAGAACTGCCAACGCACTTAGGCTGTGGCAGCTTACGCACGATGTCTTGCAGTTCAAATCCTGCTTCATCCTTTGGGTTTGGAACAAACACTGGGTTGTCAGATCCAACTTTTCCAGCAACTTTCTGCAGGAAGACACCTTCAAACTGAAATTCCTCTCCATTCAGTACATCAACCCGAGCAATGTAATGCACAAATCTTGATTTGCCAGCACATTTGACAACTACAAAGTCACCTTCAATGATATCCTATTCACTGTCCACATCTGATTCGTCATCATACTCAACTTCTGAATCACCATCTGTCTCACTGGAACTAGGGGTGTTTGATCTTGGGGGACATGTCTTTTTCCCATTAGCTTTGAACAAGCATCTCTTTGATTTCTTGGCTGATGGCTTCCGTTTGCGATTTTCAGATAGGGCTGCAAGCTCCTGGCATACTGGGGTGTGGAGATGGTACACCCAGTGTGGTGCAGGCTCGCAATGTATCCAATGACCGGGGTACGGTAATAATATGGTATTCTGTAAGCGCTTTGAGCCTTTGGGGAAAAGCGCATTATAAATGCTAATTATTATTATCTCCACCAACATGAGTTGGCAAGTTGAGCCATGGCTCGATTTGCCCCGTAGGGTCTGGCTCAACTTACCCCAGTCTGAACTTTCTGAGATGTCTCCACATACACACATCTTCTATGCATCCATCGTATTAAAGTCTACGACAAGAATGGAGACACATACCTGGACTAACAATAATTGTCATCTGATATCCATATTATCTCCATGCTGCATATGGAAGAAACGTGAACTTACCTGTTTTACACCTTTTTACTTTTATGGCTGAAAATTGGATTTTTCCCTCTGCAACACTGGTTTCCGTTTCAATTTCAATTTAGAAAACAATATGGCACAACGTGGACTTATGCAATGGGGCATCTATACTATAGATGGCGCCACCACAAAGTCTGACTCATTCATAAATGGCTGGGAGGTGGTGCCTCACTTCAACTTACCCCGATGCTCAACTTGCCCCGCCTTCCCCTACTTACTCTTTCACGTGACTGTACAATGCATTTAGGATCGGAGGCAAGAAATAAATATACCGTACAGTGTTTTTCACCTTTTTATTGGACAAAAACCAATTATGTATATATTTCAACAAGGAGGCTCACTTTCATTTCATCACATGCAGTGTTATTTGTAAAAGTTTATGCATGCCTGCCTGCATAATAAATCTTACGCTTCCATGTAATAAGAATAATAATAATTAGTAATATAATACCGAGTGTTTAGACAATACTCAATAGTCAATACAAATGTGTTCTACTTGTGACTCGGCGCACCTCTCATATATCTAACAGTAACATGTACGCAACTACAAGGATGTAATATTGTAATGACAATATACCATCAGAACAGACAACATGTTGTTGTTGTTCAAGGAATATTATTAATATTATTGTCCAGCAATTTATGTATTTACGATTTTAGTCCAACTCCAATAGCTGATGATTTATTGGCATAAATGTGTTGCTCGATATTAATATTAATATTGTAGCGACCCATTGGTCCCCCAAGCGAGACCAGCAGCAGAATCGCCTTGCTCCAGCCGGTGACGTAACCTTGCTCCAGCCGGTGACGTAACTAGATCAATCACATGGGGGTTAAATGCATGTTCCAAGTGAGCTCCAATCGGTGGAGGCGTCGTGGTGCACCGGGCTAAGGCGGGCCACGATGACGTATCAACGATGAGATCGAGAGCTGCAAGCAAACTGCTAAAGGTTCGAACCCTCGATCCTGGGCCCCCGCAGGTGTTGCGCCGCGGAAAATGAGCCTTCAAGCCAAAGACGTCCGGACGGACGCCCCGGGCACCCGGGCCTCCACCCTTTTGAATCTAAACCAATTAATCAATAATTAATCACTGAAAAGCTAATTAATGCATTTGAAATCGTCCACCGTTCCTTGTCGTGACGTCACATTCAACCGACCGTAAAATGAAATGTTGTTGTTTTTTTGAAAGATATTTAAATAATCTCGTTGACCCTTAAGGACTTATATATATATATATATAAAACCCTTCGGTTTATAATTATATATAAAATCGATGGACCATCCACAGGGTAAAGGAAAGAATAAAAGAAAAAAATATCACTTCCCGTTCCAGATCCAGGAAGTTGACCCCCAGAGGAAGAAGAAGAAGAACAACCACCCTCCGGCTCGTCACTCGTCACTCGTCACTCGTCGTCCTCGGGCACACTGCAACTGTAAGTTGAAGGTGCAGGTAGTTGCACAGTCTCTGTGGTACGCTGCTTGTAGGTGCAGGTAGTTGGACAGTCTCTGTGGTACGCTGCTTGTTGGTTTCGGCAGTTGCACAGTCGCTGTGGTACGCTGCTTGTTGGTGTAGGTAGTTGCACAGTCTCTGTGGTGCGCTGCTTGTTGGTTTCGGCAGTTGCACAGTCTCTGTGGTACGCTGCTTGTAGGTGTAGGTAGTTGCACAGTCTCTGTGGTATGCTGCTTGTATGTGTAGGTAGTTGCACAGTCTCTGTGGTATGCTGCTTGTTGGTGTAGGTAGTTGGACATTCTTTGTGGTATGCTGCTTGTATGTGTAGGTAGTTGCACAGTCTCTGTGGTATGCTGCTTGTAGGTGTAGGTAGTTGCACAGTCGCTGTGTTGTGCTGCTTGTAGGTGTAGGTCGTTGCACAGTCTCTGTGGTATTCTGCTTGTAGGTGTAGGTAGTTGCACAGTCGCTGTGGTATGCTGTTTGTTGGTTTCGGTAGTTGCACAGTCTCTGTGGGATGCTGCTTGTCGGTGTTGGTCGTTGCACAGTCTCTGCGTTATGCTGCTTGTAGGTGGAGGTAGTGGGACAGTCTTTGTCGTATGCTGCTTGTAGGTGTAGGTAGTTGCACAGTCTCTGTGGTATGCTGCTTGTAGGTGTAGGTAGTTGCACAGTCTCTGTGGTATGCTGCTTGAAGGTGTAGGTAGTTGCACAGTCTCTGTTGGATGCTGCTTGTCGGTGAACATAGTTGCACAGTCGCTGTGGTGTGCTGCTTGTAGGTGGAGGTAGTGGGACAGTCTTTGTCGTATGCTGCTTGTAGGTGTACATAGTTGCACAGTCGCTGTGGTATACTGCTTGTAGGTGTAGGTAGTTGCACAGTCTCTGTGGTATGCTGCTTGTAGGTGTAGGTAGTTGCACAGTCTCTGTTGGATGCTGCTTGTCGGTGAACATAGTTGCACAGTCGCTGTGGTGTGCTGCTTGTAGGTGTAGGTCGTTGCACAGTCTCTGTGGTATGCTGCTTGTAGGTGAAGGTAGTTGCACAGTCCTGTGGTATGCTGCTTGTAGGTGTACATAGTTGCACAGTCGCTGTGGTATGCTGCTTGTAGGTGTAGGTAGTTGCACAGTCTGTGTGGTATGCTGCTTGTAGGTGGAGGTAGTTGCACAGTCTCTGTGGTATACTGCTTGTAGGTGTAGGTAGTTGCATAGTCTCTGTGGGATGCTGCTTGTAGGTGCAGGTAGTTGCACAGTCTCTGTGGTACGCTGCTTGTAGGTGTAGGTAGTTGCACAGTCTCTGTGGTGCGCTGCTTGTTGGTTTCGGCAGTTGCACAGTCTCTGTGGTATGCTGCTTGTAGGTGAAGGTAGTTGCACAGTCTCTGTGGTACGCTGCTTGTAGGTGCAGGTAGTTGGACAGTCTCTGTGGTGCGCTGCTTGTAGGTGCAGGTAGTTGCACAGTCTCTGTGGTACGCTGCTTGTAGGTGCAGGTAGTTGCACAGTCTCTGTGGTGCGCTGCTTGTTGGTTTCGGCAGTTGCACAGTCTCTGTGGTACGCTGCTTGTAGGTGCAGGTAGTTGGACAGTCTCTGTGGTACGCTGCTTATTGGTTTCGGCAGTTGCACAGTCTCTGTGGTACGTTGCTTGTTGGTGTAGGTAGTTGCACAGTCTCTGTGGTGCGCTGCTTGTTGGTTTCGGCAGTTGCACAGTCTCTGTCGTACGCTGCTTGTTGTTGTATCTAGTTGGACAGTCTCTGTGGTATGCTGCTTGAAGGTGGAGGTAGTTGGACAGTGTCTGTGGTATGCTGCTTGTCGGTGTACATAGCTGCACAGTCGCTGTGGTATGCTGCTTGTAGGTGCAGGTAGTTGCACAGTCTCTGTGGTGCGCTGCTTGTAGGTGCAGGTAGTTGCACAGTCTCTGTGGTACGCTGCTTGTAGGTGCAGGTAGTTGCACAGTCTCTGTGGTGCGCTGCTTGTTGGTTTCGGCAGTTGCACAGTCTCTGTGGTACGCTGCTTGTAGGTGCAGGTAGTTGGACAGTCTCTGTGGTACGCTGCTTGTTGGTGTCGGCAGTTGCACAGTCTCTGTGGTACGTTGCTTGTTGGTGTAGGTAGTTGCACAGTCTCTGTGGTGCGCTGCTTGTTGGTTTCGGCAGTTGCACAGTCTCTGTCGTACGCTGCTTGTTGTTGTATCTAGTTGGACAGTCTCTGTGGTATGCTGCTTGGAGGTGGAGGTAGTTGGACAGTCTCTGTGGTATGCTGCTTGTCGGTGTACATAGTTGCACAGTCGCTGTGGTATGCTGCTTGTAGGTGTAGGTAGTTGCACAGTCGCTGTGGTATGCTGCTTGTAGGTGCAGGTAGTTGCACAGTCTCTGTGGTGCGCTGCTTGTTGGTTTCGGCAGTTGCACAGTCTCTGTGGTACACTGCTTGTAGGTGCAGGTAGTTGCACAGTCTCTGTGGTACGCTGCTTGTAGGTGCAGGTAGTTGCACAGGCTCTGTGGTGCGCTGCTTGTTGGTTTCGGCAGTTGCACAGTCTCTGTGGTACGCTGCTTGTAGGTGCAGGTAGTTGGACAGTCTCTGTGGTACGCTGCTTGTTGTTGTATCTCGTTGGACAGTCTCTGTGGTATGCTGCTTGGAGGTGGAGGTAGTTGGACAGTCTCTGTGGTATGCTGCTTGTCGGTGTACATAGTTGCACAGTCGCTGTGGTATGCTGCTTGTAGGTGTAGGTAGTTGCACAGTCGCTGTGGTACACTGCTTGTAGGTGCAGGTAGTTGCACAGTCTCTGTGGTGCGCTGCTTGTTGGTTTCGGCAGTTGCACAGTCTCTGTGGTACGCTGCTTGTTGTTGTATCTAGTTGGACAGTCTCTGTGGTATGCTGCTTGGAGGTGGAGGTAGTTGGACAGTCTCTGTGGTATGCTGCTTGTCAGTGTACATAGTTGCACAGTCGCTGTGGTATGCTGCTTGTAGGTGTAGGTAGTTGCACAGTCGCTGTGGTATGCTGCTTGTAGGTGTAGGTAGTTGCACAGTCTCTGTGGTATGCTGCTTGTAGGTGTAGGTAGTTGCACAGTCTGTGGGATGCTGCTTGTAGGTGTAGGTAGTTGCACAGTCGCTGTGGTATGCTGCTTGTTGGTGTACGTAGTTGCACAGTCGCTGTGGTATGCTGCTTGTATGTGTATGTAGTTGGACAGTCGCTGTGGCATGCTGCTTGTATGTGTAGGTAGTTGCACATTCGCTGTGGTATGCTGCTTGTATGTGTAGGTAGTTGTAGTGTCGCTGTGGTATGCTGCTTGTTGGTGTAGGTAGTTGCACAGTCGCTGTGGTATGCTCCTTGTATGTGTAGGTTGTTGCACAGTCGCTGTGGTATGCTGCTTGTCGGTGTACGTAGTTGCACAGTCTCTGTGGGATGCTGCTTGTAGGTGTAGGTAGTTGCACAGTCTCTGTGGTATGCTGCTGGAAGGTGTAGGTAGTTGCACACTGCACAGTCTGTGGTATGCTGCTTGTAGGTGTACATAGTTGCACAGTCGCTGTGGTATACTGCTTGTAGGTGTAGGTAGTTGCACAGTCTCTGTGGTACGCTGCTTGTTGGTGAACATAGTTGCACAGTCGCAGTGGTGTGCTGCTTGTAGGTGTAGGTCGTTGCACAGTCTCTGTGGTATGCTGCTTGTAGGTGAAGGTAGTTGCACAGTCCTGTGGTATGCTGCTTGTAGGTGTACATAGTTGCACAGTCGCTGTGGTATGCTGCTTGTAGGTGTAGGTAGTTGCACAGTCTCTGTGGTATACTGCTTGTAGGTGTAGGTAGTTGCATAGTCTCTGTGGGATGCTGCTTGTAGGTGCAGGTAGTTGCACAGTCTCTGTGGTACGCTGCTTGTAGGTGCAGGTAGTTGCACAGTCTCTGTGGTGCGCTGCTTGTTGGTTTCGGCAGTTGCACAGTCTCTGTGGTACGCTGCTTGTAGGTGCAGGTAGTTGGACAGTCTCTGTGGTGCGCTGCTTGTAGGTGCAGGTAGTTGCACAGTCTCTGTGGTACGCTGCTTGTAGGTGCAGGTAGTTGCACAGTCTCTGTGGTGCGCTGCTTGTTGGTTTCGGCAGTTGCACAGTCTCTGTGGTACGCTGCTTGTAGGTGCAGGTAGTTGGACAGTCTCTGTGGTACGCTGCTTGTTGGTTTCGGCAGTTGCACAGTCTCTGTGGTACGTTGCTTGTTGGTGTAGGTAGTTGCACAGTCTCTGTGGTGCGCTGCTTGTTGGTTTCGGCAGTTGCACAGTCTCTGTCGTACGCTGCTTGTTGTTGTATCTAGTTGGACAGTCTCTGTAGTATGCTGCTTGAAGGTGGAGGTAGTTGGACAGTGTCTGTGGTATGCTGCTTGTCGGTGTACATAGCTGCACAGTCGCTGTGGTATGCTGGTTGTAGGTGTAGGTAGTTGCACAGTCGCTGTGGTATTCTGCTTGTAGGTGCAGGTAGTTGCACAGTCTCTGTGGTGCGCTGCTTGTAGGTGCAGGTAGTTGCACAGTCTCTGTGGTACGCTGCTTGTAGGTGCATGTGGTTGCACAGTCTCTGTGGTGCGCTGCTTGTTGGTTTCGGCAGTTGCACATTCTCTGTGGTACGCTGCTTGTAGGTGCAGGTAGTTGGACAGTCTCTGTGGTACGCTGCTTGTTGGTGTCGGCAGTTGCACAGTCTCTGTGGTACGTTGCTTGTTGGTGTAGGTAGTTGCACAGTCTCTGTGGTGCGCTGCTTGTTGGTTTCGGCAGTTGCACAGTCTCTGTCGTACGCTGCTTGTTGTTGTATCTAGTTGGACAGTCTCTGTGGTATGCTGCTTGGAGGTGGAGGTAGTTGGACAGTCTCTGTGGTATGCTGCTTGTCGGTGTACATAGTTGCACAGTCGCTGTGGTATGCTGCTTGTAGGTGTAGGTAGTTGCACAGTCGCTGTGGTATGCTGCTTGTAGGTGCAGGTAGTTGCACAGTCTCTGTGGTGCGCTGCTTGTTGGTTTCGGCAGTTGCACAGTCTCTGTGGTACACTGCTTGTAGGTGCAGGTAGTTGCACAGTCTCTGTGGTACGCTGCTTGTAGGTGCAGGTAGTTGCACAGTCTCTGTGGTGCGCTGCTTGTTGGTTTCGGCAGTTGCACAGTCTCTGTGGTATGCTGCTTGTAGGTGCAGGTAGTTG
This sequence comes from Myxine glutinosa, assembly GCF_964187855.1. NCBI lineage: Eukaryota > Metazoa > Chordata > Myxini > Myxiniformes > Myxinidae > Myxine > Myxine glutinosa. The sequence continues at coordinate 189,979 of NW_027616447.1, read as the reverse complement.
GACAGTCTCTGTGGTACGCTGCTTGTTGGTTTCGGCAGTTGCACAGTCTCTGTCGTACGCTGCTTGTTGTTGTATCTAGTTGGACAGTCTCTGTGGTATGCTGCTTGGAGGTGGAGGTAGTTGGACAGTCTCTGTGGTATGCTGCTTGTCGGTGTACATAGTTGCACAGTCGCTGTGGTATGCTGCTTGTAGGTGTAGGTAGCTGCACAGTCGCTGTGGTATGCTGCTTGTAGGTGCAGGTAGTTGCACAGTCTCTGTGGTATGCTGCTTGTAGGTGCAGGTAGTTGCACAGTCTCTGTGGTGCGCTGCTTGTTGGTTTCGGCAGTTGCACAGTCTCTGTGGTACACTGCTTGTAGGTGCAGGTAGTTGCACAGTCTCTGTGGTACGCTGCTTGTAGGTGCAGGTAGTTGCACAGTCTCTGTGGTGCGCTGCTTGTTGGTTTCGGCAGTTGCACAGTCTCTGTGGTACGCTGCTTGTTCTTGTATCTAGTTGGACAGTCTCTGTGGTATGCTGCTTGGAGGTGGAGGTAGTTGGACAGTCTCTGTGGTATGCTGCTTGTCAGTGTACATAGTTGCACAGTCGCTGTGGTATGCTGCTTGTAGGTGTAGGTAGTTGCACAGTCGCTGTGGTATGCTGCTTGTAGGTGTAGGTAGTTGCACAGTCTGTGGGATGCTGCTTGTAGGTGTAGGTAGTTGCACAGTCGCTGTGGTATGCTGCTTGTTGGTGTACGTAGTTGCACAGTCGCTGTGGTATGCTGCTTGTATGTGTATGTAGTTGGACAGTCGCTGTGGCATGCTGCTTGTTGGTGTAGGTAGTTGCACATTCGCTGTGGTATTCTGCTTGTATGTGTAGGTAGTTGCACAGTCGCTGTGGTATGCTGCTTGTATGTGTAGGTAGTTGCACATTCGCTGTGGTATGCTGCTTGTATGTGTAGGTAGTTGTAGTGTCGCTGTGGTATGCTGCTTGTTGGTGTAGGTAGTTGCACAGTCGCTGTGGTATGCTCCTTGTATGTGTAGGTTGTTGCACAGTCGCTGTGGTATGCTGCTTGTAGGTGTACGTAGTTGCACAGTCTCTGTGGGATGCTGCTTGTAGGTGTAGGTAGTTGCACAGTCTCTGTGGTATGCTGCTGGAAGGTGTAGGTAGTTGCACACTGCACAGTCTCTGTGGTATGCTGCTTGTAGGTGTACATAGTTGCACAGTCGCTGTGGTATACTGCTTGTAGGTGTACGTAGTTGCACAGTCTCTGTGGGATGCTGCTTGTATGTGTATGTAGTTGGACAGTCGCTGTGGCATGCTGCTTGTTGGTGTAGGTAGTTGCACATTCGCTGTGGTATGCTGCTTGTATGTGAAGGTAGTTGCACAGGCGCTGTGGTATGCTGCTTGTATGTGTAGGTAGTTGCACATTCGCTGTGGTATGCTGCTTGTATGTGTAGGTAGTTGCAGTGTCGCTGTGGTATGCTGCTTGTTGGTGTAGGTAGTTGCACAGTCTCTGTGGTATGCTGCTTGTAGGTGAAGGTAGTTGCACAGTCTCTGTGGTATTCTGCTTGGAGGTGTACATAGTTGCACAGTCGCTGTGGTATGCTGCTTGTAGGTGTAGGTAGTTGCACAGTCGCTGTGGTATGCTGCTTGTAGGTGTACATAGTTGCACAGTCCCTGTGGTATGCTGCTTGTAGGTGTAGGTAGTTGCACAGTGTCTGTGGTATACTGCTTGTAGGTGTAGGTAGTTGCACAGTCTCTGGTATGCTGCTTGTAGGTGTAGGTAGTTGCAGTCCCTGTGGGATGCTGCTTGTAGGTGTATGTAGTTGGACAGTCGCTGTGATATGCTGCTTGTTGGTGTAGGTAGTTGCACATTCGCTTTGGTATGCTGCTTGTATGTGTAGGTAGTTGCTCAGTCGCTGTGGTATGCTGCTTGTATGTGTAGGTAGTTTCACAGTGTCTGTGGGATGCTGCTTGGAGGTGTGTGTAGTTGTACAGTCTCTGTGTTATGCTGCTTGTATGTGTAGGTAGTTGTACAGTCGCTGTGGTATGCTGCTTGTATGTGTAGGTAGTTTCACAGTGTCTGTGGTACGCTGCTTGGAGGTGTGTGTAGTTGCACAGTCTCTGTGGGATGCTGCTTGGAGGTGTAGGTAGTTGCACAGTCTCTGTGGGATGCTGCTTGGAGGTGTAGGTAGTTGCACAGTCTCTGTGGGATGCTGCTTGGAGGTGTAGGTAGTTGGACAGTTTTTGTGGGATGCTGCTTGGAGGTGTGTGTAGTTGCACAGTCTCTGTGGGATGCTGCTTGGAGTGCAGGTAGTTGGACAGTTTTTGTGATTTGGTGTTTGGAGATGTAGGTAGTTGGACAGTTTTTGTGGGATGCTGCTTGGAGGTGTGTGTAGTTGCACAGTCTCTGTGGGATGCTGCTTGGAGTGCAGGTAGTTGGACAGTTTTTGTGATTTGGTGTTTGGAGATGTAGGTAGTTGGACAGTTTTTGGTGTTTGGAGATGTAGGTAGTTGGACTGTCGCTGGTATTGTAAAGTCATATCTGGATTTTGATCAAGTTTTATTTCTCAGGTGATATGATTGTTGCCTGCCCTTGCCTTCTCTCAGCTACAACACCTTTTATTATCTCTGGGCATGCATGGTGAGGGCTTTGGTCAGTTTGCTGTTTGGAAATGTTCACCCAGATTCGAACATGGCAGCAGGTCGCATGTAAAACTAGACCGGCACTCGGTAGAGCGCATACCCCTGCCAGGCTGAACAGTTTACGTTTTGTATCCACTGACAGGTCGGATCTAGACCTGGACCTGAACTCAAAGCTAATCGGCTTGTTCTTGTCACTTACCAAACTCATCCACCAAGTTTTGTCATAAATCATCCACACCTTTTTGAAATATGATGCTGCATATCTTTTGGTCCAATCACTCAATGGTGAAGAATCACTTAAAATTTTCAAAAATTCTCGTATCCGGATTCGTATCTTCACCAAAATCGAATCGATTCGACTTCATCACACACTCAACCTGTCCACAATTTTTTGTCCGAATCTGGCCACAAACTTTTGAGATATCCTGTTCACAAACAGATACAGACCTCCATCCACCTTCGATGGCAGAGGTAGAAAGTCCAAGCGAGGGTGTGCAACCAAGAAACTCATTTTGCAATAAATGTTCGTTTCCCATTAATCGTACACTTTCTAAAATCAAATCTCACCCCTCTCCTCCAAATCTTCCCCATAACCCCTCCCCTCCAAATCTTCCCCATCACCCATCCCTTTCAAATCTCCCCCCTTGCCCCTCCCTCCTAAACTACCCCCTCACCCCTCCCCTCCTAGACTCCTCCCTCACCCCTCCCCTCCAAATCTCCCCCATATCCCATCCCTTTCAAATCCCTCCCCTTGTCCCTTCCCTCCCAAACTCCCCCCTCGCCCCTCCCCTTCAAATCTCCCCACCCTCATTTCTTCTCAATTTCCGCCCTCTCACTCCCCCTCCTCAAAGCGTCCTCCCCGATTCTTCCCCCTTCCAACTCTCACCTCCATCTCCCCCAACCTTCTGCCTCGCTCTTCCCCCTCCTCAAATAACACCTCATTGTGCCTCACCCAATCACCATCAAACCTTTTGTCCGCCCCATCCTTCTCTTTCTCCGAGCTATTCTGAAATCTCTGACACACCTTCAACAGCTCTCCCTACCTCTTCCACCTCTTCCACATCTTACCCTGCCCCTCCTCCCCCCTGTTCTGTATCCGATGCTCCCCCTTCCTCTTCATTAACGGTATGGACCTCAAACATCCGGGGTCTTCGTTCAAACTTAACTGATCTCTCCATACAGGTTGCTTCTGTCAAACCAGACATGATCTGCTTAACAGAAACTTTCCTCCTTCATGATGTCTCTGATTCCTTAGTATCTCTCCCGGGTTACTCCCTCCTCCGGTATGATAGACCTGAGCCTCGTCCTGGAGGTGGGGTTGCTATCTTTATCAAAAACTCTCGTCCTCACTCGCCCTGCACTGTACTCTCTCCACCTCACCCCCAGGAATACCTCTGGCTACGGCTTCCCCTTTGCTCCCACCTCTTGTTCATATGTGTGTTGTACCGTCCACCAAACAGTGATGACTCCATCTACATCTCGCTGTCTGATAATATGGACCAACTTCTATCTACTCATCCCAACTCTCTCTTCCTCATATGTGGTGATTTCAACTGTCGTCATTCCAGTTGGCTGGGTGTGGGTACCTCCCTCACCAGCCATGGCTCCTCAGCAAAGGACGTCTGCGACTCACTGGGACTGACACAATCTGTCAATTTCCCGACCCGGATCTCAGTCAACGGAGCGTCTTCTCTTCTCGACTTGGTACTGACTAACTTCCCTGAAAATGTCTGCTGCTCCTCTTCTGCACCAATCGGATCATCTGATCATGTCCTTGTTAAAGTGGACATCTCTCTGACCATTCTCGGGGAGCCTGCTCAGCGTCGACGAGTCTGGCATTTCACTCAGGCCAACTGGCACGGTCTTCAAGCAGCCATCAATCATCTGGACTGGTCTCCCATCTCTACCACCTCTGACATCAACTCATCCTGGGAATTCTTCCAAAGTAAATTGCTCTCCCTCATGCACAGATTTATCCCATCTCGTCTTCAGTTGTCATACCCTTCCTCCCGTCCATGGTACACGGAATCTTGTGGTGAGGCTGTTGCCCAGAAACAACTTGCCTTCGTCTCCTGGAAAGCAAATCCAACGGAAGGAAATCTCATTTCCTTTCACAAAGCCCGAAACAAGTGTGTGTCCACCCTCATGAGAGCCAGGAAACAATATCTCTCCGTTCTCAAGACCGAACTCTCTTATCTGTCTCCCTCTTCCAAAACCTGGTGGTGTCTGGTCAAATCCGTTTCTGGTGTTTGTTCCTCCTCCATCCCCTCCCTTACCTCAAACGGCTACACAGCTGACTCCGCACGTGAAAAAGCTGAATGCCTCAACTCTGTGTTTGCCTCTAAATCTTGTGTCCCAAACCCATCCCTCTCTGTACCCACCATACCCAGTCGTACCCAGCTGCTCCTGGACTCCGTGTCCTTTCCTCCTGACAAGGTGGAAAAGTTTGTCAACCCTCGACTCTGATTCTGCAACTGGACCCGACGGCATCAGCCCACGGGTCCTAAAATCCTGCTCTGCCGCTCTATCTCACCCTCTCTCTGTTCTCTTCACCCTCTCTTTTGCTCAAGGTCAACTGCCATCTGCTTGGAAATCGGCCAACATCACCGCTTTGCACAAAAAAGGTGCAAAAACAGATCCTAGCAACGACAGACCAATCAGCCTTCTCCCAATTATCAGCAAAGTCATGGAATCCATCATTGCTTCGGATATGAAATCTTTCCTCTTCTCCAATGGCTTGATCTCTGAGCATCAATTTGGTTTCAGACCAGGTCACGCTACTCTGGACATGCTGCTTCTGCTGTCTCAACAATGGATGGAGGTCCTCAATGCCAAACAGGAAATTAGAGCTGTCTCCCTCGACATATCACGTGCCTTCGATACGGTCTGGCACCCCGCTCTGCTCACCAAACTCTCCTCCTTTGGTATCCATGGAAATCTCCACGTATGGCTGGCTGACTTCCTCTCTAGTCATCGTCAACGTGTGGCCCTGAATGGGGTTCTCTCATCTCCTCTTCCTGTTCAGGCTGGAGTGCCCCAAGGCAGTGTTCTGGGCCCTGTGCTTTTTCTGGTCTTCATCAATGATCTCTCTGACTCACTTGAAAATCCTCTCTATCTTTTTGCTGATGACTCCACTCTCTGCCGCTCCATTGCTCTTCCCTCAGATCGGCAGTCTGCAGCCTCCTCACTCTCTGAAGACTTGGACAAAATCACAGACTGGTCAAACAAGTGGAACATGTCTTTCAATCCTGACAAATCCCACACTCTTACTATGTCTCTCCGAAAAGATCGACTGGACAACCCTCCCATCTACTTTCTCAACAATCCTCTCCAAGAAGTTCTGTCGCTCAAGCTTTTGGGTCTCACTATCTGCCATGATCTTTCTTGGGAAAACCACATTTCCAAGCTGGCCTCCAAAGCCAGTCGCCGACTGGGCATCCTCCGTCGTGCGAAGTCCTTCCTCGGCACACCTGAGCTCCTCACCACATACAAGGCTTTCATCCGCAGCTCAATGGAATACTGTTCTCCCCTATGGGCCGGGCCGGTGCTCTTGCCTCACACCTAGCTCGGCTTCACGCTGTTGAAACCAAAGCTTTCAGAATTATTGGAATCTCCCGCGATGAAGCTATCTCTGAGGGCCTTTCACTCACTCACCGCAAGCAGGTAGGTGGTCTTTCTGTCTTCTACCGACTCCTCTCCGGCCTTGCACCCCCAGCTCTCTCTGTGCTCTGTCCTCCAAATATTCCTACAGGTCGCACAAGATCTGCCAGCAACCCTCTGATGGTTAAACTGCCGAAATCTCGGCTCTCTGCTCACCTTCACTCTTTCATTCCTCTTTTCTCCCGCCTCTGGAACAAACTCCCTCACTCCCTTCAATCCCACTCCTCCCTCCAGGTCTTTAAAACAGCTGTTCACCACCATCTCTTATCTTCCCCCATCCAAAACCTTGATCTTTTCTACCCCCGCTAATTCACCCCAGATCCACCTTGTTTGAAATTCCAACTTCTTTCCTGGAAGTCCTGGCCGTGTCCATATGTTTTATACCTCTCCCACCCCCCCTCCCCCTTCCCATGCCCTCCCCCAAAGCCCTCGCCCTCTCTCAGATCTCTCGATGTCTCCATGTCTCTCGGTCCCTGCTCTCAAATGTTGTGATTGTGTCCTTCCCCCTCTCTCCCCATCTTGTCTACCGCTCCCGATGTTATATGTTTGTGTGTCGGTTTGTCTTTCTGTGTGATTAATGTTCGCTCTTTCACGAGCCTCGATCTTGCAAACAAACAAAAAAAAATAATAAAAAAAAATACAGACCTCCATCCACCTTCGATGGCAGAGGTAGAAAGTCCAAGCGAGGGTGTGCAACCATTAATTGCTCTTTCTCGTTCTGTATGTTTTTGAACGGATAGAAATGTGTTTATCCAAAATGGTTGATGAAAAGTATACGATGGACCACACGACCCTGGATCACAGCTCAACGTTGGTGGGCGGGCATCGCGAAAATGCACCCTTCCCTTAGCTGGCTCACCCGAGAAGGTTCAGTGAGGCTGCCTCTGCTCAACCCCTACCCCATCTCACAGGATGTAAGGAGGAGTATGACCCGGAGGGAACTCTGCAGATGTGTGAAGTCACATGAGATCACCAGCCAAGGGAAGGGAAGAGATGGCCCCCAGTGCCACGATCCACCACCATGAGAGCAATACCCCTTGCCCTCAACATATCCACTGACCTTGGTCGTTGTGCTCACCCCAACCACTGACGGGAACCTCAAGAACCCATAAAATTCATGCTGGACCAAAGAGTAAAACTTCAAGAAAGGAATCCAGCAATTTAGAGAACACGACCCTGCACGTGATCCACTCTCACCCTCATGGATCTTTCGGTCCTACAATCGCCGGTCGAGACCTACCAAATCGCCCAAACGTCCAAACTCTATTCAAACATGACGGTCGGATCCACTAAAGGAACCCGCTTCGCTTTCCGTCTTGTGCGCAAGTGGTCAGGAGTACGCTGGCCCATCAAATGCAGACTGAATTCACGAGAACGGCACTCAGTATAGAGCATACCTCTGCCAGGTGGATAGTTTACGTTTTGTATCCCAGAGTAGACCAGAAAATCACAATACAGAATCACATTTAATCAAAATCATCCGTCCACAACTTTTGGAGATTTCCTGCTGTATCGTTTTTCCCATTAATCGTTTTTGTCGTTTTTGGCAAATCGTTTGTGAAACAAAATCGTTTTTGGCCCAATCTCCCATTGGTGACGAATCACTTTAAAAAATGTGACTCGTCGGATCCGGATCTTCAGCAAAATTGAATCGATTCTTCCTTGTCACACACACAACCTGTGCAATCTGTTTCGTCAAAATCCGTCCATAACTTTTTGAGATATCTTGCTATGTACCGTTTCTGACCCTATCTCTCAATGATGAAGGATCACGTAAAACATTCTCGTAGCCGAATCCGGATCTTTACCAAAATCTAATCATTTCGTCTTTGTCACATACACTACCTCACTGCCAAATTTTGTCCGAATCCGTCCACAACTTTTTGAGATATCGTGTTCACAAACAAACAAACAGGGGTAAAAACATAACCCCCATCCACCTTTGGTGGCGGAGGTAACAAAGAAAGAAAATTCTTCACGATTTGACCGAATCATTTACAAGTGCAATCTTAGACGAAAGTACTTTCACCGAGGATGGAGCGGGTCAAGACCCAATGCATGTAAAATATTTCATTGATAAGTTACATTGATTTGTTTTGCAATATTTGTCAACACATGTATTTAACTTTCATTGAAATCAATGGGAAATTCCCATAACAGGTGTATAACCACAATTGACGTTATTTACTTAGTTATTGACAATAATTTGCACCCCATGTCCACTCTTGATCCAATATTCCCCAATAACATCTCACAAGAACTGAATTGATTATCTTCCTCGTACGTTCAATAACAAGCAGGGCTCCACAAGAATTAATTTGAGCGTCCTTAAATAGGACAAGTTGATCGATTTGTGGGATAAATGTTACAAACCTGTATTTGTTCAAAGAACAATAATCAAAATACATTTATCGGAGTAAAAATAGTTATTCTCTTACATCAACAGCAACTTGATCAGGATTCCTTTCTTTTCAATGTGGAATATTTTGGGGGTTTTCCCACATCTCAGAATGAGGCATTCCTGGAAATCTCCTCTGAGGTTTCTCAGAAAGGTGAGTGTCCAGGTGTACCATTTGGTAGATGGAGGGGTACGGGGTAATGTTATTGTCGTGTCTGCCCTGTCGTGAACACCGCAGGGCGACACAGATGACCAAACGAGCTTTAACTCCAAGGCGTTCAAACCTATGGCGCACCTTCATTATACGCACGGGGGAAGAGTGGGTGGTGGGGCTGGGGGGGAGAGGGGGGGGGAAGTCGGGGTCCACCAGCAGTCTTTGAACCTGCAACAATTAACTCAAACCGACACACAATTAAAATGTTCAAAATATACAGGTTTATTGAAAATAAATGCCAGCAACAAAAAAATTCACGTTAAACTAATATCCTAAATGGGACGCCCCCAGACAGACTCAAATACACACATAGGGAAATATAAAAGAACGAAAGTAAAAAATGTGTGTTTGTTTAGTGGGCACATAGCTCCGATCTGCTCTTAAACCTCGTTAGGAATCGTCCAAACCCCCGCGTCCTTGGCGGGAACAGCACGCTTTGTCGTGCAGCACGCGAGCAGGAACCAGGCCTCCGTGCACAGTTCACCCCTCTAGCTGTCGAGTGCGCAGCGAGCAGGCCGCGCCCGTTCACTCGTCTCTGCTCCACACAGCACCGCCGCCTCTCCGGTTCACTCGGCATGGCCCTCAGCCATCACAAAGCCACGGCCAAGCGTGCCAGAGTCCACAAGCCACGACCGCCTTTCCTCACGATCGTCAAAACCCAAAGTTACGGATATGAAATGCTGACTGCACAGCACCAATGCCCAACGCAAGAGAGCAAAAATGCCACCGTTCGCTATGATCTCCCGGGTGTAAGGGGCAGAAAATGTCGGAACAACGTCTTTTGTCTTCTAGAGGGACAGCAAAGAGGAAAAAATGTCGGGGAGAGCGTTATTTTAAACTCAATGCTCTGACTTCATCCGTGCCTACTCCACCAATCACTAATCCCATCTTAGCAGTCCTTGCGCCAATCAATCCCGGACCAATCACTGCTCTTCAGGGCGTCGCCTCCCGGACCTCCTGTGCCTGTGTGCTCACCAGGTCGGTGGTATCAGTGGTAGTTTTCAATGTCCTGCTTCCAGTTGGTTTTTATTTAGTGTTATAAATGCGTGATTGCCTGGCTATCTGTGTGTGTTGCTGGTGTCATAAGAAACAGAGGAAAATAACAGAGGCCATTACATACAAGGGATTAATTACCCATAGTCCTTCACCAATTAACATAACCCCACCCCTCGTGATGGGAACGAAAATACGCTCTTGCACGACATACGGTCTACCGGATCCCTACTTATGATACATGGGGCTTCTTCTTCTTCATGACAATCAGAGCACACTATCTATGCAAATCTACCTGGGCTAAGGTATTGCCTACTGCCCACCCTCCCCCCACAAACGTAACATTATTTTCAAAATAAACTTTTCAAGAATTTTACCAAAACAAATTTTTTTTAACACAATGTTGGGCTTCTGCCAATTTAGATGACCTTTTGACCTCTGTCGACAGAAATTAAATTTATTGCGAAGCTATTATTTTTCTACTTTGTGCTTATACAACTTATTTCGCACGAAGATTGTTAATAAAGGAGTATAAGTTGTGGGTGGAATGGTGCCAAACTTCATTTCCTCTACTCCTGAAAAAGGAGACGTCTTAAGACTCGATCCCGGTATTTTTAAAATATCTATATATATATATTGTTACGGGTCGCGGACAAGATGTTACTTTGGGCCGAGCGGATGGTCAACCGCGACCGTTGCAGGATCCCCGATTGGCCCGACTTCCTGAACGTTGACCAGATCGCGCCACAGGTATTCAATCGGGAAACCTCTAAAGCGACCGAATGTAAAGAGGAAGAGAGAAGAAAACAGAGTACGGAGGAATAACAGGATTTATTATACACACAAGCAAAAAGAAAGCAGTCACGTTTATTTACAACACATAAGACGCAGGTGACACAGTGCAAATACTAGCTTACCTACAGTCTTAATTAACCCAGGACAGAACAAACAAAAGACAGACTCACGCGGGGAATGACAGGAATGGCAGGAGGTGGATGGCTGGAGGTGAACGCTTGGTGGAGCCAACGCGGAGCTTGGTGGAGCCTTGGTGGAGGTGAACGCTTGGTGGAGCCAACGCGGAGCTTGGTGGAGCCTTGGTGGAGGTGAACGCTTGGTGGAGCCAACACAGAGCTTGGTGGAGCCTTGGTGGAGGTGAACGCTTGGTGGAGCCAACACGGAACTTGGTGGAGCCTTGGTGGAGGTGAACGCTTGGTGGAGCCAACGCGGAGCTTGGTGGAGCCTTGGTGGAGGTGAACGCTTGGTGGAGCCAACGCGGAGCTTGGTGGAGGGTTGGTGTGACGGGTTCTCTCTCCTTCCCTCACAAGCTTCAGGACTCTTTCTCTCTCTTTCTTAGTCCCACCCAGTCCAACAACTTCCTCTCTTGCTTAGTCCAACTCAAGGCCTTCCTGTCTTCTGATCTCCTCCCTCCTCGACTCTACTCAAAGCGCATCTCTTTTCGGAAACGCCCCGCCGTGGGTTATATAGGCCCCGCCCCTCAACCTTTGCGAACCTCCCCCAAACGTTCTCTCTCCGCCCTCTCAAGCCAAACCCCTTGTTCATGGTTGGTCGAGTGGGGCTGGCTCACTCCTCCCCTCTATGACGAGGTGGAGGCACGCCTTTCTTCCCCAACCCTGCCTCGTGGTCAATGGCGGATGAAGGGAAAACCGCCCAAAATGCAGTTGGCAATTGGAAGGGAGGTAATTGGCAATGGGAATGGAAGTTTTGGGAGTGGGAATGAAGGGAATCTATCTCTTTCACTGGTGCAATGGAGTATTTCTATTAATGGGAGACACAGCCTTACCCTAAAACACAGAATTGAAGGAGCTGTGCTCCAACGCGAGTTGAAAGAATTGACGCGACCAAAGATGGAAATTCGTCCGAGTAGGTTTAATAAATGTATCACACTCGGGTACTCTCAAAAGCCCGTTTATCGGGCAGCAATATATATACACATTTATGTCGGGAAGTTTGTTCCCAATCGTGAAGTTCCCAAATCCGCTTCCGGTCCCTCGAGCGACGGGGCTTGCTTTGATCTCTCCACGGCATCAAAGTTTGAGTGTTTTCCCGTTCGTTTCTTTGTCAAATTTCCGCTGCGTATTTTGTTGTGTATGTGTTATTGTGTGTTTCTATTTGGTTTTGGTTTTGTAGTTGTTGCAAATTTGTGTGTAATTAGTCGTTTCTTTGTCCGCGCCTCGTGCGGCCTGGTGTCTCGTGCGGCCTCCTCGTCTCGACTTGTGCCCCGCCCCCTATATTCTCGTTTGTTCTTTCACCTCTGCTCCTGCTTTCTCAAATCCACGTTCTCACTTAGAGACTTTTCCCAGATTGTTTTCATGGTTTTGTTGAAATATTTCTTTAAATATGTTTAAACCGCAGCGGTGATCCCCCCCCCCCCCCCCCCCAGGATTTCCATGTTTTAAACGTTTCCCAGTGTGTACCCTGGATAAGAATAGGTACGCCGTATCCCTGCGTGTCGTAGGAGGCGACTAAGTGGGTTGGCGTCGGGAAAGGCATCCGGCCATAAAAAAAAAAAACATTGCCTCAAAAAGAGAACCATGACAATTACAACTACATGTGGGCAGGGTACAGCCCGAAGTGGAGATCGGTTTCTGAGGTTTGGGACATGGAATGTAGGGACAATGACAGGGAGATCAGGAGAAGTGGTGGAAATATTGGTCAGAAGAAGAGTGGACATATGTTGTGTGCAAGAGACGAGATGGAAGGGAAGTGGTGTGAGAATGGTGAAGGGTAGGCAGGGACAGAAATACAAGTTTGTGTGGCAAGGGTGCCTGGAGGGCATGAATGGTGTTGGTGTCCTGTTTTCTGAGGAGTTTGTAGACAGTGTGGTGAGTGTGACTAGAGTGAGTGATAGGTTGATGATGGTGAAAATGATGATTGGAAAGCTCTTGGTGAACGTCATCTCGGGATATGCTCCGCAGGTTGGTCGGAGCGATGAAGAGAAGGACATGTTCTGGTGTGCGATAGAGAAGCTGATGGAAAACGTGAAAGATGAGGAAGTTGTTGTGGTAGGAGGAGACCTAAATGGACATGTGGGAAGGAGTATGGATGGTTTTGAAGGAGTTCATGGGGGTTACGGAGGATTTTGGAGTTTGCTGATGGAGCTGATTTGTTGATTTGTAATACTCAGTTCCAGAAAGAGGATAATAAGCTTGTTACATACACGTCAGGTGGGTCGACGACAACCGTTGACTACCTGATGGTGCGTAGGCGAGATAGGGGGCACCTCCGAGACACAAAGGTGATCCCGGGGGAGGAGGCTGTTTCACAGCACCACTTGGTTGTCTGCGACGTAAGGGTGAAAGGTGCGAGGAGAGCTCGGCGGGTGAAGTACCAACCGAGAATGAAGGTGTGGAGGTTGAAAGAGGTGACAGTAAGGGAGGCATTAAAAGAGAGGCTGAGTAGGGTCGAGGATGATGTGGTTGAGCTTGAAAGTGGTTGGATGTCAATGAAAGCTAGTCTGTTGGGAGCCGTTGGTGAGGTATGTGGATGGACAAAAGGACCACCAAGGCACTCGGAAACATGGTGGTGGGATGATGAAGTTGGAAAGACGATTGACAAGAAGAGGAAGAAGTTCAAGGAGTGGCAGAAGGCGAAGGGTACGGGAGCAGAAACAGCTGAGCATGAAAGTTATAAGGCAGCCAGGAAGGCTGCAAAGAAAGAGGTAGCAAAGGCGCAGGAGGCATGTAGGAAAATGTTCGGAGAACGCTTGGATTCGGAAGAGGGTCAGAGAGCGGTATTCAGGATTGCAAAGCAGATAGCGAAAGAGAGGTGTGATGTGATGGGGGTGAGCTGCTTGAAGGATGAAGTGGGACAAATCGTTGTCGACCCAGATGGAATTAAAGGAAGATGGAAAAGATATATGGAAATGCTGTTGAATACAGAGAATGAATGGGATGGCAACATAGAGAGTAACCCAGTTTTAGGACCGGCAGAGAAGATAACTGAGAAGGAAGTTGAGGAAGCGATAAAAGCAATGAAGGGTAGAAAAGCGGGAGGGCCGACGGGAGTTGTGGGAGATATGTTGAAGGCAGCAGGAAGTTGGGGTGTGAAGAGAATGACAGAGATCTGTAATCTGGTGGTGAAAGAAGGCCGCATTCCAGTGGATTGGGAACTGAGTACCCTCGTCCCTCTATACAAGGGGAAATGTGACCCTCTGGAGTGTGGCTCGTACCGAGCGATAAAGTTATTGGAGCATGGAATGAAGGTATTGGAAAGGGTGTTGTAGAGGAGGATAAGGAAGAAAGTGAAGATCGACGAAATGCAGTTTGGATTTATGCCAGGAAGAGGAACGACAGACGCGCTTTTCATTGTGAGGCAGTTGCAGGAGAAGTACATGGAGAAGAGGAAGAAGTTGTTTCTTGGGTTTGTTGATCTGGAGAAAGCATTCGATCGGGTTCCACGCAAAGTATTGACATGGGCATTGAGGAAGTTAGGAGTGGAGGAATGGTTGATCAGAGTAGTGATGGCAATGTACAAAAGAGCACGCACAGCTGTAAGGACGAAGGACGGGAACAGTGGTGAGTTTGAGGTGAAGGTGGGAGTGCATCAGGGGTCGGTACTAAGTCCACTACTATTTGTAGCTGTGATGGAGGTGCTGGCTCAGAACATAAAGGAGGGTTTACCGTGGGAGTTGTTGTATGCAGATGATCTGGTGTTGATTGCGGAAAGTATGGATGGACTGAAGGAAAAGATGAACACGTGGAAGGAATGTATGGAGACAAAAGGTCTGAAGGTGAATATCGGAAAGACGAAGGTGATGGCAAGTGGTAAAGCATGTGGTGAGGTGGAAAGAACTGGGAAGTGGCCCTGTGCTGTGTGTAGGAAGGGTGTCGGAGTGAACTCCATTCAGTGTACAATGTGCGCTGAGTGGGTTCATCAAAAATGTAGTGGTCTGAGAGGGTCATTAACCAGTGTGGCAGCTACATTCAAATGTAAGGTGTGCACAGAGGGAGCTGCAGATGGAGGAAATGTTGAGTTGGATCTTGGAGATGGCGTGAAGCTGGAAGGTGTGAAAACATTTTGCTACCTCGGAGACATGCTGAATGGAGAAGGTGGATCAGACTCGGCAACGGTTGCTCGAGTGAGATGTGCATGGAAGAAGTTTCGGGAATTGAGTGGCGTGCTGATGATGAGGGGAGTGTCGTTGAAGCTGAAGGGAAAGGTGTATGCTGCATGTGTGAGAAGTGTTATGATTTATGGGAGCGAGACATGGGTAATGAACGTAGAGCAGCAACGAAGGTTGGAAAGGGTGGAAATGCGAATGGTTCGACGGATGTGCGGAGTATCGTTGAGAGAGAGGAAGACAAATGATAAATTGCGAAAGATGATGGGAATAGAGCCTGTGATTGATGCTGTGAAGAGGAACAGGTTGAGATGGTTTGGTCATGTGTTGAGGAAGGATGAAAGTGACTGGTTGAGAAGAGTGATGGAAATGAATGTAGAAGGAAGTAGAAGACGGGGAAGACTGAGAAAGACTTGGCTAAAGATGGTGGAAGAAGAAATGCGGGCAAGGGGGTTAACAAGGAGAGATGCAGAAAATAGGGCAAAATGGAGAAGATTGTCATGGGGACCGCAAGGCTAACCCCCGCTCTAGCAGGGAAAATGGCCTTTAAAATGCATGTTGTGTTGTTGTTGTATGTCGGGAAGTTTGCCCGGCAAAAGCTATACCGGGCATGCCCGGGTATCAAGGGCGAGCCTTGGAAAGGTGAGTCTGGACCTGCCCGGGCGTGTTTGGCTGCGGCCTGGCAAGTCGAGGCTGGGCGTGCCCGGGCGCTCTGGACGAGCACTGGAAAGGCGATAGCGGGCATGCCCGGACGCTCTGGGCGAGCCCTGGAAAGGCGATAGCGGGCATGCCCGGACGCTCTGGGCGAGCCCTGGAAAGGCGATAGCGGGCATGCCCGGACGCTCTGGGCGAGCCCTGGAAAGGCGATAGCGGGCATGCCCGGACGCTCTGGGCGAGCCCTGGAAAGGCGAGAGCGGGCATGCCCGGGAAAGACGAGACCGGGCGTGCCCGGGAGGTTCGGGCGTGCCCGGGAACAGTGAGTCCGGGCATGCCCGGGAGAGGCGCGTCTGGCCGTGTTCTGGCCGGTGCAAGGCGAATGTGTGCATCCAGCGGTAACCGCTACAGAATAAGATATAACTATCGAACAGGGGTATTCTATTATTGGCTGACGTGTATGCTTGTGGACTAGTTATGGGACGCCCTTTTGACCTTTACACAGCTCCGGCGGAGGCAGGAGGCGCAGAATAACAATAATAATAATAATGATAAAGCACACAATCAAAAAAAAATACAGTCCTCATATCCGCAACAATATATATAAAACATCTTTCATGATGACAGAGTATTGTGATGCAGTTTCTGATTCAGGAGACCTTAAATCACCAGAAACCATTTAAAAACATTTTATGTGCACAACTTCATGTTGTTGGACTTAAATTATCTAACTTAAATTATATTATCTTAAATAACTTAAATTATCTAAAATATATGCATCTGGCAACTGGACTATGAAATGTTTTTCCCAGAATGCTTTGCCTCCATTCCCTTTGGATTTCCTCTCATCAAAACACAGTTAAATAGTTTATTCAGGACCTGAACCCCATGTTCACCGAGGCAGGTCCATACTTCACTCATATCTCCTCAGGTCCTCCTGATTTGCTAATTTTTATCACTCTTAAATCGGCTGTCTTGTCTTGCAGTACTTTTTTGTATAAATCAAAGATTCCAGGAGCAGCGTTTGAAAAGGAGTAGGTCAGTGAGTGTTGGTACACAGTTGAAATCCCACATCCAATCTTCCTTGTCTGACATTTAAATCGTTGCGATCCATCTTTGCCATGAGGATGTGATGAGGAATATAAAGAGATTTATGCTCAGTTGGAAACTTCAGGTTAACTTTCCCCACCAAGTGAAGTTAGAATTTGTCCTATCAAGGCAAAATCTTCTTCATGGTCGTGTCAACAACATGCATTTTAAAGGCCATTTTCCCTGCTAGAGCGGGGGTTAGCCTTGCAGTCCCCATGACAATCTTCTCCATTTTGCCCTATTTTCTGCATCTCTCCTTGTTAACCCCCTTGCCCGCATTTCTTCTTCCACCATCTTTAGCCAAGTCTTTCTCGGTCTTCCCCGTCCTCTGCTTCCTTCTACATTCATTTCCATCACTCTTCTCAACCAGTCACTTTCATCCTTCCTCAACACATGACCAAACCATCTCAACCTGTTCCTCTTCACAGCATCAATCACAGGCTCTATTCCCATCATCTTTCGCAATTCATCATTTGTCTTCCTCTCTCTCACCGATACTCCACACATCCGTCGAACCATTCGCATTTCCACCCTTTCCAACCTTCGTTGCTGCTCGACGTTCATTACCCATGTCTCGCTCCCATAAATCACAACACTTCTCACACATGCAGCATACACCTTTCCCTTCAGCTTCAACGACACTCCCCTCATCATCAGCACGCCACTCAGTTCCCGAAACTTCTTCCATGCACATCTCACTCGAGCAACCGTTGCCGAGTCTGACCCACCTTCTCCATTCAGCATGTCTCCGAGGTAGCAAAATGTTTTCACACCTTCCAGCTTCACGCCGTCTCCAAGATCCAACTCAACATTTCCTCCATCTGCAGCTCCCTCTGTGCACACCTTACATTTGAATGTAGCTGCCACACTGGTTAATGACCCTCTCAGACCACTACATTTTTGATGAACCCACTCAGCGCACATTGTACATTGAATGGAGTTCACTCCGACACCCTTCCTACACACAGCACAGGGCCACTTCCCAGTTCTTTCCACCTCACCACATGCTTTACCACTTGCCATCACCTTCGTCTTTCCGATATTCACCTTCAGACCTTTTGTCTCCATACATTCCTTCCACGTGTTCATCTTTTCCTTCAGTCCATCCATACTTTCCGCAATCAACACCAGATCATCTGCATACAACAACTCCCATGGTAAACCCTCCTTTACGTTCTGAGCCAGCACCTCCATCACAGCTACAAATAGTAGTGGACTTAGTACCGACCCCTGATGCACTCCCACCTTCACCTCAAACTCACCACTGTTCCCGTCCTTCGTCCTTACAGCTGTGCGGCTCTTTTGTACATTGCCATCACTACTCTGATCAACCATTCCTCCACTCCTAACATCCTCAATGCCCATGTCAATACTTTGCGTGGAACCCGATCGAATGCTTTCTCCAGATCAACAAACCCAAGAAACAACTTCTTCCTCTTCTCCATGTACTTCTCCTGCAACTGCCTCACAATGAAAAGCGCGTCTGTCGTTCCTCTTCCTGGCATGAATCCAAACTGCATTTCGTCGATCTTCACTTTCTTCCTTATCCTCCTCTACAACACCCTTTCCAATACCTTCATTCCATGCTCCAATAACTTTTTCGCTCGGTACGAGCCACACTCCAGAGGGTCACCTTTCCCCTTGTATAGAGGGACGAAGGTACTCAGTTCCCAATCCACTGGAATGCAGCCTTCTTTCACCACCAGATTACAGATCTCTGTCATTCTCTTCACACCCCAACTTCCTGCTGCCTTCAACATATCTCCCACAACTCCCGTCGGCCCTCCGGCTTTTCTACCCTTCATTGCTTTTATCGCTTCCTCAACTTCCTTCTCAGTTATCTTCTCTGCCGGTCCTAAAACTGGGTTACTCTCTATGTTGCCATCCCATTCATTCTCTGTATTCAACAGCATTTCCATATATCTTTTCCATCTTCCTTTATTTCCATCTGGGTCGACAACGATTTGTCCCACTTCATCCTTCAAGCAACTCACCCCCATCACATCACACCTCTCTTTCGCCATCTGCTTTGCAATCCTGAATACTGCTTTCTGACCCTCTTCCGAATCCAAGCGTTCTCCGAACATTTTCCTACATGCCTCCTGCGCCTTTGCTACCTCTTTCTTTGCAGCCTTCCTGGCTGCCTTATAACTTTCATGCTCTGCTGTTTCTGCTCCCGTACCCTTTGCCTTCTGCCACTCCTTGAACTTCTTCCTCTTCTCGTCAATCCTCTTTCCAACTTCATCATCCCACTTCCAAAATGTTACTTCCAAATGTGCCCTTGGTCCAAACAATCGGCCCTCCAACATGGCCGTCTCATTACTTCCGGCTGTTTCAAAAGAGAGGCTTCATCGGCTCTCCAGATTGTATTTTTCACTCCGTGGGCAGCTGCGACCGGGCATAAATTTGACGAACTGACTTGTTGCAAAGGTGGCATCCTTTGACGGTGCCACGTTGAAAGTCACCGGGGATGGGGGGTTCGGGTCCGGGTTCAGGCTGAAGGCTAGCCCAATAGGAGTGGTCGGCGTTTGCCCAATGATTATGGTTCAAAAATATCGTAAACGTATCGATTGCATACGTTTGATTTGACAATAATTGATTGTCCTTTCTACAGGGGAAGAAGAGGTGAACAATCCAACCCATCCCGACTTTGTCCCGTCACCGTTTCTGCAGCCAGCTGACACAAGTGGACGTGCCGACCAATCTGCCGAGAAGATGCAACGCTGCGGGGGAGCATCCAGGCGGTCAAGTGCTTGTGGTGAGTGTTCTTTGTCACAATTTTAAGGAATGCAGACACGGCACTATGGCTCAGATTAGGCAGTGGCTCAGATTAGCTACAATAATTATGGTAAATTAAAGTGACCTGAAAAAATAACTCTTAGATGCCATTTCCTGGCACTTCGAGGCACACTCTGCAATACAATATTATTATTGGGTTTGTTGGCATGTAGGTATATTAATAGTGCTTTGAATGTCACGAAACAAATGTCAGTGATTGTGACCTTGGCAATGTGGGTGTCGGTGGATTATAGTCAGATTATAATATTGCTTGGGTTTCAGGCCAATACGCAGCTACGTTGTCCCGAGGGCCGAACGGCCGAGGTCAATATTCCGCCCTCGGGACAGCATAACGCGCATTGGCCAAAAACTCGAACAATATTTCCATTCTTATTATGATGGATGAAGGCAATGGTAATGGCTCCAATAATCGCAGACAAGCCTAAACTGCGCCACTCCCTTGTGGGAGTAGGCCTACATGACATGTATATGTGGTCGTGCACAGGCCACGCCCACGCGTGGCCAATATTTAGGGTGAATGTTGTTCGTATGGCGGCCATAGGCCATATTTTAAAACTTCGTTGCACCCACCCCCACCTTGTGTAAACCGACATCCCCAATAATTTCATTAAGTGCACCCATTTGGACCACATTAGGAGGGTTGTCAAGTTGTCGCGGTGTGCGGGGGTTTACGACAATGCGATTAATGTCTGCCGGTGTCAGGGTCCAAACGCGTTTTCTTGAATTCTTAAAATCACACATCACTCTGCCAATAATGGACATAGAGGGTCGTGTGAGGTGTCAAAATGATCAGAGTACTTCCATACAATATGGAAGCTGCAACCCAGCTGTCGGTGACATCTGCGGTTACCTCTGGGTCAAGAAATCTGTAAAAATGGTGAAATGTATATTTTGTCTTACATTTTGATACATCATAAATTGTCTTCATAACACAGAGAATAACGAAGGTATTGGTTTAATGTGTACTCTAAAAGTTTCCCAGTACACTGTGCAAAATAATGATACCACACAAATATATCTGATATTAATATTTCTGAGTTTAATACCGCAAAACCGAAGTGTACCCCCTTATTTTCTTCATGGTATATGCAATATGCATACAACATAAGTTTGGATACAGTCGATGTGATATTGGCAATTACTTCAGGTATAACATCGAGATAAATATCATGATTTTCGCGACTGCATTGCACATTATCAAGACTAAAGAGACCTGAATTAAAGATGCCTTAGATTATTTTGGCCACCTGTGGAATAATACACACAAACACAAAAATACACCATAAATGTTTCATTTGGAGATACAAATGTGTTTCATAATACTAAATGTTTGTCCAACAAAATCAGAATTCACTTGAATGTCCATCATATTTTCTATTCAGTTGAATGCCCATCATGTTCATGATTTAACTGAGATGTCGAGCAAAATAAAAGTTCACTTGAATGTCCATCTTGGTAACTATCCATTTTAATGTCTATCATGTTCACAATTCACTTAAATGTCCACCATACGGTAATTACAATGCATCTGAAAGTCCATCGGTTAGTCGAATCATCTGCTTCTGAATCAGATGTCTCATCACCAGCCAGAGAGTTTGCCGGCTTTGTGCATCTTGGTCCGCATTTACATGCACCAATGCATGGAGACGGACATGCTTTTACACGAGCATCTTGACGATGCACAACTTCTCTGGCATCCACAGCTTATTAACTCGCGGCAGGCATCTGGTACAGGTACGAGGCTCATTAGCTTTGGTACTAACTTCGCGCCATCGATGTGCTATCCACATTCCTCTGGTGGAGGAAGGTCAGGATATGCCTGTCCTGCATGTGTCCAGATCAGGGCTCGATAGGTAGCTCGCATGATGTCAAATGTCAGGGCATCTTTTGTTGGCGGTCGGTAGTCATTTTCTGAATGTTGCCAAATGATATTTCAGGATAAATGATGCAACATTCCCTGAAATATTGTTGTCGTCCTTGTCTTCCTTTCAGGTTGGGCAAGAACAGTGCTGTGGTGAAGTAGCTTGAATGGAGGCCTGATCTCGATTACCTTCGGGGTGATTGATTCGTTTTGGCAGTGCCAGGACCGGTGATGTCCTGGCACCACCTTGCCTGGTGTTCATGCTCATCCACCGATGGAAATGGAAAAATGAAATCCACCTCATTCAGCGGTTTTATACATCATGAATACGTCGAACGTCGATGTTATGATTGTTGCTTGACGTGTGATTCTTGAACAGCGGTTGTTCAAAACATTTTCGTCTTCAAGAAGAATCGAGGAAAAAAGGCATTAACCGAACTGTTACCTTTTCGCTCCGTTACCTTCAAAGTTATAAATGCTTGGGCAATGGGCATTCCGCCCGCCCGCCCGTGTCCATTTTTCTTGTGCTCCCCCCATAGTGTTCCGTCTTCCCCAATATGGTCGCTCCATTGACGAAGGGTCATTTGTTACAGCCTTGTGAAATAGTTTTAAAGCTGCAGTCATTGCAAACAAAATAATTGTACCTTTAACATTTCCCAATGAGAGAGAGCAAAGATTATTCATGAAAAAAGAAATCATTTGTGCAGAGAATGATCAGTTTTTGTTTTTACTCGTATAATAACGTTCTCAGTGACGCAATGAATGTGACATGTGACATGTGACATGGATATGGATATCACCCCAGGTATTTTCTATATGTGGTGTTTGCATTTTGTGAAGAGCTTTACATGAATGAACGAATGAATGATCGAATGATCAATAAATTAGAATTTATTCGAGAATGCCTCCACATATAAAATGGCAAAAGGAAAAGTAGTGTTTCAGGTTATTGGATGAATGTGCAATTGAACGTGAAATAAATCAAAAAATGTAAAAATACTTTTGAGTTTTTTTTAAATTTAATGTTGTACTCAAAAGTGTGGATATATTGGCGAAGGAAGGGTGCTTGATTTATTTATATATACTAGCGTCCAGCGTGCGTGACTCGGCGCGCCCCGCGCGCTTCACCGCACGTCGTATCGGAGGGGTCGGCATCTTTGACCATTTCGGGGTGCTTTGGGTCTTCGGGATGTTTTGGGCCTTCGGGGTCTTTTGGGGTATTGGTGGCCTGAAGGGTCTTGGCGGAATTAACGCAATTAAGAGGGTTAATGTAGAGTGTGGTCATTTTATTTGAAGAAGAAGAAGAAGACTTTTTTTTGTTTGTTTTGTTTTTTTATATACAGAATCGAGGCTCGTGAAAGAGCTAACATTTATCAAACAAAGTATATAAAAAGGGGACCGGTACACAAGATGGGGAGAGAAGGGGAGGAAGCACACAAACACAACATTTGAGAGCAGGGACATCGGGAGATGTGTGGGAGGGAGAGGGCTTGGGGGGAGGCAGGATCGGTATAAAATGCAAGGACACCAAGGACTTTCAGCAAAGAAGTTGGTATTTCAAAAAAGTGGATTTGGGGTGAAATTAGCGGGGGTAGAAAAGATCAAGGTTTTGGATTGGGGAAGATAAGAGATGGTGGCGAACAGCTGTTTTAAAGACCTGGAGGGAGGAGTGCGATTGAAGAGAGTGAGGGAGTTTGTTCCAGAGGCGGGACAAAAGAAGAATGAAGGAGTGAAGGTGAGCGGAGAGTCTTGATTTTGGCAGTTTAACCACAAGAGGGTTGCAGGCAGATCTTGTGCGACCTGTAGGAATATTTGGGGGACAGAGCACAGACAGGGCTGGGGGGTGAGGGGGCGGGCTACGCCGGAGATGAGTCGGTAGAAGACGGAAAGACCACCAACCTGCCTGCGGTGAGTAAGTGAAAGGCCCTCGGAGATGGCGTCATCGCGGGAGATTCCAATGATTCTGAACGCTTTGGTTTCAACAGCGTGAAGATGAGCTAGGTGTGAGGCAGGAGCACCGGCCCAGAGGGGAGAGCAATACTCCATTGAGCTGCGGACGAAAGCCTCGTATGTGGCGAGGAGCTCAGGTGTGCCAAGGAAGGACTTCGCACGACGGAGGATGCCCAGTCGGCGACTGGCTTTGGAGGCCGGCTTGGAAATGTGCTTTTTTTCCAGGAAAGATCATGGCACATAGTGAGACCCAACCCAAAAGCTTGAGTGACAGAACTTCTTGGAGAGGAATATTCAGAAAGTGGATGGGAGGGTTGTCCAGTCGGTCTTTTCGGAGAGACATCGTAAGAGTGTGAGATTTGTTTCGGATTGAAAGACACGTTCCACTTGTTTGCCCAGTCTGTGATTTTGTCCAGGTCTGCAGAGAGCGAGGAGGCTGCAGACTGCCGATCTGAGGGATGAGCAATGGAGCGGCACAACAGAGTGCAGTCGTCAGCAAAGAGTCAGAGAGATCATTGATGAAGACCAGAAAAAGCACAGGGCCCAGAACACTGCTTTGGGGAACTCCAGCCTGAACAGGAAGAGGAGGTGAGAGAAAGCCATTCAGGGCCACACGCTCACTACGACTAGAGAGGAAGTCCATGCGCCAGCCATGCGCGGATATTTCTATGGATACCAAAGGAGGAGAGTTTGGTGAGCGGAGCGGCGTGCCAGACCGTATCGAAGGCACGTCGTATGTCGAGGGAGACGCCTCTGATTTCCCGTTTGGCATTGAGGACCCCTCCCTCCCTCCATCCATTGTTGAGACAGCAGAAGCAGCATGTCCAGAGTGGAGTGACCTGGTCTGGAAGCAAATTGATGACCAGAGATCAAGCCATTGGAGAAGAGGAAACATTTCATATCCGAAGCAATGATGCATTCCAGGACTTTGCTGATAATAATTGGGAGAAGGCTGATTGGTCTGTAGTCGCTAGGATCTGTTTTTGTGCAAAGCGGTGATGTTGGCTGATTTCCAAGCAGATGGCAGTTGACCTTGAGCAAAAGAGAGGGTGAAGAGAACAGAGAGAGGGAGTGAAGGAGCGGAAGAACAGCATTTTCGGACCCGTGGGCTGATGCCGTCAGGTCCAGTTGCAGAATCGGAGTCGAGGGTTGACAGAAACTTTTCCACCTCGTCGGGCGGAAAGGACACGGAGCACCTGGGTACGACTGGGTACAGAGAGGGATGGGTGTGGCGCACAAGATTTAGAGGCAAACACAGAGTTGAGGCATTCAGCTTTTTCACGTGCGGAGGCAGCCGTGTAGCCGTTTGAGCTGAGGGGGGGGATGGAGGGGGAACAAACACCAGAAACAGATTTGACCAGACGCCACCAGGATTCGGAAGAGGGAGACAGACAAGACAGTTCGGTATTGAGAACGGAGAGATATTGTTTCCTGGCTCTCCTGAGGGTGGACACACACTTGTTTCGGGCTTTGTGAAAGGAAATGACATTTCCTTCCGTTGGATTTGCTTTCCAGGAGACGAAGGCAAGTTGTTTCTGGGCAACAGCCTCACCGCAACATTCCGTGCTGCACCATGGACGGGAGGAAGCGTACGACAACTGAAGACGACATGGCATAAATCTGTGCATGAGAGAGAGAGAGAGAGAGCAATTTACTTTGGAAGAATTCCCAGGATGATGTCAGTTGCTGTCAGAGGTGGTAGAGATGGGAGACCAGTCCAGATGATTGATGGCTGCTTGAAGACCGTGCCAGTTGGCCTGAGTGAAATGCCAGACTCGTCGACGCTGAGCAGAGCTCCCTGAGAATGGTCAGAGAGATGTCCACTTTAACAAGCACATGATCAGAAGAGCCGATTGGAGCAGAAGAAGAGCAGCAGACATTTTCAGGTAAGTTAGTCATAACCAAGTCCAGAAGAGAAGATGCTCCGTTGACTGAGATCCGGGTGGGGAAATTGACAGATTGTGTCAGTCCCAGTGAGTCGCAGAAGTCCTTTGCTGAGGAGCCATGGCTGGTGAGAGAGGTACCCACACCCAGCCAACTGGCATGGTGACAATTTAAATCACCACATATGAGGAAGAGAGACTTGGGATGAGTGCATAGAAGTGGGTCCATATTATCAGACAGCGACATGTAGATGGAGTCATCACCGTTTGGTGGACGGTACAACACACATATGAACAAGAGGTGGGAGCGAAGGGGAAGCCGTAGCCACAGGTATTCCAGGGGGTGAGGTGGAGAGAGTGCAGTGCAGTGCATTGCAGTGCAGGGCGACTGAGGAAGAGAGTTTTTGATAAAGACAGCAACCCCGCCTCCAGGACGAGGCTCAGGTCTATCATACCGGAGGAGGGAGTAACCTGGGAGAGATACCAAGGAATCAGAGACATCATGAAGGAGGAAAGTTTCTGTTAAGCAGATCACGTCTGCTTTGTCAGAAGCAACCTGTATGGAGAGATCGGTCAAGTTTGAACGAAGGCCCCAGATGTTTGAGGTCCATACCGTTCGTTAATGAAGAGGAAGGGGGACCATCGGATACAGAACAGGGGGGACGAGGGGTCGGGTAAGATGTGCAAGAGGTAGGGAGAGCCGTTGAAGGTGTGTCAGAGATTTCAGAATAGCTTGGAGAAAGGGAAGGATGGGGCGGACAGTCTAACTCTAATGACTGACTCTTTCTAGTGGTGGACTCGTGCACTTTGACATCGACGGTGACGAGAGCTACCTGTAGGTCCCGTGATGACATTCTGGGGTGCTCGGAAGCTTATTTCAGCATCTTGAGGTCTGCTCTCGGGCTGAACTTGCCGGGGCGGCATGGCCCGAACAAGTTGGCAGTTGTTTGGAATCTTCTCCACCTGTAGATGATCTTCCGGACAGTCGAATGATTCGTTTCAAATTGTTTGGAGATCTTTTTAAATCCCTTCCCAGACTCGTAGGCATCTATAACCTTCTTTCTGAAGGCCGCAGACAGCTCTTTTGATCTTGGCATGGTGACGCCGCACACTTCAACAACAAAGAGCAAACCAAACGAAATGTCAGATTTAAATAAGACAGGTTCCTCCAAGATCCTCTCCAACGATGTTCTAATCATTTGCACCTCAGCTGGTGCACCTGATTCTAATTTTAGGTATTTGAAGTAGTAATAAATGGAGGGGTGTACTTACTTTTTCCACATGCGAAATTTGCATTTATGTTTATTTAAAATATACAATGGACTACAAAATGTAAATATTTCATGATATTTGTTTTATTATATCATCTTTAAATATCAATATTGTTGAAATGAAGATCAAATAGCTGTATCTAAACTCTCTGGTCACGCACAGTCAGTCATGGCTGTTGTCTACCGCCCTCCCAAACCACACCCATCATTCCTGTCTGACTTCTCCTACTTTCTGACCCAGCTATGTTCCCTCTCCCCCTCAATCGTCGTCGTCCTTGGTGATTTCAATATCCACATGGACTCCACTGACTTCACTGATTTACTCACCTGCTTTAACCTCACTCAACATGTCAACTTTCCTACCCATAACCGTGGTCACATTTCGGACCTTGTCTGCTCTACTGGATTGATTTTGCACCATCTCTCTGGCTCCGACCTCACCCTCTCTGACCACTTAGCCATCACTATGACCGTCAACGTTCCCACCCCAGCACCAAGGCATTATCGCACGATCAACTTCCGTAAGCTAAACGCTCTTTCACCTACCTCATTGTCATCCACCCTCTCTGAAAAAATGTCCACTTCTCCCTTCGTTGACCTCCACACCCCTTCTGACCTCACTGACTACTACAACCGCACTCTCTCCTGCCTTGACCAACTTGCGCCTATAAAAACCAAAACCGTTTATTTCACCCATTCTGTTCCCTGGTTTACCCCTGAACTCCGCCTGATGAAAACTCGTGCTCACCAACTTGAAAGACTCAGCAATAAAACAGGTCTCACAGTTCACTCCCAAGCCTACAAGGACCACCTACAACACTATAAAGATGCCCTCTCCCGCGCCCGCTCCGCCTACTACTCTCAACTTATCCACTCTGGCTCCGGAAAGCCAAAAGCACTCTTCTCTACAATAAATAAACTCCTCAGCCCCCTGAACACCGCCACCCAGTCATTCACAGTAGACAACTGCATCTCCTTCCTTTCATTCTTCCAACGCAAAATTGAAAACATCTACAACAGCTTGACCACCGCCGCACCTGCCCCCCCTTATCCTGCCATCCCCTGTCTCAATTCTCCCCAGTCTCCCCTACTGACCTCTCTGAACTCCTCATAGGAATGAAAACTGCCACCTGCACTCTTGACCCCATCCCCTCCAGCTTTGTCAAGGCCTCCCTTTGTGCTCTCTCTCTCTCCACTTATCATTGCAACAATAAACTCCTCCCTGTCTACAGGCATCGTCCCACCATCCCTCAAAATTGCTGCTGTTACCCCCATTCTGAAAAAACCTGGACTAAACCCTGACACCCTAAACAACTTCAGACCCATCTCCAACCTACCCTTTGTGTCGAAAGTTTTGGAACACGCTGTAGCCACTCAACTCAAACATCACCTCTCTGCCAATGACCTGTATGAAACATTCCAATCCGGATTCCGCTCCAACCACAGTACTGGAAACTGCTCTCCTCAAAATCACCAACGACCTTCTCCTCTCCTCTGACGCTGGCAACCTCAACATTCTCATCCTCCTCGACCTGAGCGCCGCGCCGCCTTTGACACTATCGATCACACCATCCTCCTCACCCGACTTGAAACCACCTTTAACGTTACCGGCACTGCCCTCTCTTGGATTAAATCATACCTCTCTGACAGACGCCAGTTCATCTCCATCAATAACTGCAAATCCCCCACTGCTCCCCTCCCCCAAGGTGTCCCCCAAGGTTCAGTCCTTGGCCCCCTCCTCTTCATCCTTTACCTGTCCCCCCTCGGTCACTTAATCCGCCGTCATGGTCTCCAATTCCACTGCTACGCCGATGACATCCAGCTTTTCATCTCCACCAAGTCCATCTGCACCGCCACCCACTCTATCCTGACAAATTGCATCACTGAAATAAAATCCTGGCTTCAAATCAACTTCCTCAAACTTAACTATGATAAATCTGAAATAATCATCATTGGCCCAAAAACGCTCATAAAATCCACCCATAACTTTGCCCTCAACATCGACGGTATCCCAGTATCCACGTCCCCTCACATCCGGAATCTTGGCATAATCTTTGACCAATCCCTCTCCTTCGACAAATACACTAAACAGATCACAAAGACAGCCTTCTTTCACCTGAAAAACATCGCCCGTCTCCGTCCATCCCTCTCCTCCACGGCTGCAGAAACCCTCATCCACGCCTTCATCACCTCCCGTCTGGACTACTGCAATAGCCTCCTCTATGGTTCACCCTCAACAATCACCAATAAACTCCAATACATTCAGAACTCCGCTGCCCGTCTACTCACCCATTCCCGGACCCGTGACCACATCACCCCCCCCCCCCGATGGCTCCCCATCTCCCAGAGAATCCAGTACAAAATCCTCCTCTTGACCTACAAAGCCCTCCATGACCTGGCCCCATCCCCATCCTACCTGGCTGACCTCCTCTCCAGACACACTCCCACCCCCATCCGGACCAAATTCAGATCCTGGGGGGACAGGGCCTTCTCCATCGCTGCTCCCACCCTCTGGAACTCACTACCTCACACCATCAGAGACTCGTCCTCCTCCTCCTCACTCACCACATTCAAAACATCACTCAAGACCCACCTGTTCAACACTGCATTCAACATTTAACCCACAGCATTTAACCCCTGACTATCTGTTGTCCTTCTCCCTCCTTTTTGCTTTGAATATTTCCCTGTTGATTCTTGTCTTTTTTGCAATTGTTTTTATGTTTTACACTCTGTCAAAGCGTCTTTGGGCTTCCTGAAAAGCGCTATATAAAATAAATGCATTATTATTATTATTATTATTATTATTATTATTATCTATATAATAATACCGTAAGGACTCGACTTTGTTATCCCTTTTACGCCGCACCCAGTGACCCAATGCCCCGGCACTAATGGATTTACGATCTACGAACCGCGCTCTTTGTTTATCACCTACAGCCATACTCGAAAAATCTGAATTAGCCGACGTTGGGGCCCAAAAGCATCCGATTAACGGCCGATACGACGCCATCTTACGACTCCATCGTATTGGCGTCTGCTGGGTGAAGGCGCAACAAGCCGTCCGCTGATTGGACAATCCTGATCATGCATTCCGCCATTTGTGCCGGTGTCGTCGATCGCGCTGTACGCTAACCTCATCAGGTGGGTTTACCATAATGTCTTCCATATACTGTGATTACAACGAAGTGAAACTGATCAGCAGCCCATCAGTATCATATAAAGCAATAAATACCAAGGCTTCAGCTTCTGAAAGCTTAAAACAAAGTGTACTTCGCCGAGTGACGAAACGTAGGCGTAGGCCTCGGCCCTACCTATCCAGTTGTTGTTTCCGTTGTGTAAGGGGGGGAAAAAACAAACATTTTGGCCTCAGACCTTTGAGAGTACGTCGTTCCGTGAACTTTTTGAACGGGCCTCGTATGCCATGCTTCGTCAACGTTGGGTTGTTTTTAAATGATTTGAAGGATTAACTTAAGCACCTTGAATAGAGCAGTTTATTGTTCCTCAAAGACCAGTGTGTAAGTTGACTCAATATGATGGTAACTTTGCAATTCCTGCGTTGTCTCTGAATCAGCTGGCTGAGTCATATTGTCGTAGGGTCGGTCATGATCAGCCCCCCCCCCTCCCCCTCCCTTTCGTTTCACCAACTCCTGCATCTGCCACCGTTCATGATTATCAAAGTAGGCTTTACCCTGTTCACGATAAGGTAGAAATCAGAGTTGTATACGAAGAGATAAAAGGATGCCATTGACTTCGAGACGGTACGTGATATTTTCAAAAGTATATCGTAGCGTTGTCATTTAATTAGCTTGCAATAAATACGTTGTTCATATACGCACTCTTCATTCTCATCTTTCTTCCTAACTCTTACTCGGACAAGCAAATCCCCTATGCCATCCATAATGGTACACTCTATCCATACACCACATCCTCCCTTCCGTGGATGTTCCACGGGTTTCGGCTAGTTATTATTATTATTATTATTATTACGTTGAAATACGTTGAAAAAGTCAAAACTTCACATGGGGTGTAGGGGAAGGCGGGGCAAGTTGAGCCAGTTTTTGTTCTTGGAATGTTAGGACTGAACTTACTGATGATCTTGCACAAATGAGTATCTTGCCTTCTAATTTAATCCTTGGGAAACATTTTGTAGCTGGTTCTTACTTTCTATCCCCACACTGAAAGTCACTGTGACATTTTGAAAAAACGGAGGCAAAATGGCTCAACTTGCCCGCCTGAGGGGTAAGTTGATCCAACCTCTGGGGTAAGTTGTACCACATAGGGGTAAGTTGATCATTGCCCCAAATAAAGATAACTAAAGTAGAAAAGCATTGTTTTGCCAGAAAAAAATATTTAATGTTGTAAAATTCTACAACACTGAACGAAATGATTACCTTGTGTTCATGGTTATAGTAATCAGTTACGAACAAATTGAGTCACTCTCATAGAAAAACAAGATTGTCAACTGTGGTAAGAAAAGTCAACTCGATCCACCTGTCACAGTTTCAAGTCACAATAAAAGAAAAGTGTCCCAAATACACCCAGAAAGGCCAACAGTCAGACTGTGGCAATTAAGGCACAATATCTTGCTCATCAATGCCAGCTTCATCATTTGGATCTGCAACTAAAAGTAAAACATGTCAGAAATCAAGTCAATTAAGCTGCCAAACTGACAAGTCACAATAATTGAACACAAGCTGTCCAGAACAACGGGCAGAACTGCCAACGCACTTAGGCTGTGGCAGCTTACGCACGATGTCTTGCAGTTCAAATCCTGCTTCATCCTTTGGGTTTGGAACAAACACTGGGTTGTCAGATCCAACTTTTCCAGCAACTTTCTGCAGGAAGACACCTTCAAACTGAAATTCCTCTCCATTCAGTACATCAACCCGAGCAATGTAATGCACAAATCTTGATTTGCCAGCACATTTGACAACTACAAAGTCACCTTCAATGATATCCTATTCACTGTCCACATCTGATTCGTCATCATACTCAACTTCTGAATCACCATCTGTCTCACTGGAACTAGGGGTGTTTGATCTTGGGGGACATGTCTTTTTCCCATTAGCTTTGAACAAGCATCTCTTTGATTTCTTGGCTGATGGCTTCCGTTTGCGATTTTCAGATAGGGCTGCAAGCTCCTGGCATACTGGGGTGTGGAGATGGTACACCCAGTGTGGTGCAGGCTCGCAATGTATCCAATGACCGGGGTACGGTAATAATATGGTATTCTGTAAGCGCTTTGAGCCTTTGGGGAAAAGCGCATTATAAATGCTAATTATTATTATCTCCACCAACATGAGTTGGCAAGTTGAGCCATGGCTCGATTTGCCCCGTAGGGTCTGGCTCAACTTACCCCAGTCTGAACTTTCTGAGATGTCTCCACATACACACATCTTCTATGCATCCATCGTATTAAAGTCTACGACAAGAATGGAGACACATACCTGGACTAACAATAATTGTCATCTGATATCCATATTATCTCCATGCTGCATATGGAAGAAACGTGAACTTACCTGTTTTACACCTTTTTACTTTTATGGCTGAAAATTGGATTTTTCCCTCTGCAACACTGGTTTCCGTTTCAATTTCAATTTAGAAAACAATATGGCACAACGTGGACTTATGCAATGGGGCATCTATACTATAGATGGCGCCACCACAAAGTCTGACTCATTCATAAATGGCTGGGAGGTGGTGCCTCACTTCAACTTACCCCGATGCTCAACTTGCCCCGCCTTCCCCTACTTACTCTTTCACGTGACTGTACAATGCATTTAGGATCGGAGGCAAGAAATAAATATACCGTACAGTGTTTTTCACCTTTTTATTGGACAAAAACCAATTATGTATATATTTCAACAAGGAGGCTCACTTTCATTTCATCACATGCAGTGTTATTTGTAAAAGTTTATGCATGCCTGCCTGCATAATAAATCTTACGCTTCCATGTAATAAGAATAATAATAATTAGTAATATAATACCGAGTGTTTAGACAATACTCAATAGTCAATACAAATGTGTTCTACTTGTGACTCGGCGCACCTCTCATATATCTAACAGTAACATG
Source organism: Myxine glutinosa (assembly GCF_964187855.1). Classification (NCBI taxonomy): domain Eukaryota; kingdom Metazoa; phylum Chordata; class Myxini; order Myxiniformes; family Myxinidae; genus Myxine; species Myxine glutinosa. The sequence goes on along the minus strand of NW_027616447.1, from coordinate 157,431 downwards.
TACGCAACTACAAGGATGTAATATTGTAATGACAATATACCATCAGAACAGACAACATGTTGTTGTTGTTCAAGGAATATTATTAATATTATTGTCCAGCAATTTATGTATTTACGATTTTAGTCCAACTCCAATAGCTGATGATTTATTGGCATAAATGTGTTGCTCGATATTAATATTAATATTGTAGCGACCCATTGGTCCCCCAAGCGAGACCAGCAGCAGAATCGCCTTGCTCCAGCCGGTGACGTAACCTTGCTCCAGCCGGTGACGTAACTAGATCAATCACATGGGGGTTAAATGCATGTTCCAAGTGAGCTCCAATCGGTGGAGGCGTCGTGGTGCACCGGGCTAAGGCGGGCCACGATGACGTACCAACGATGAGATCGAGAGCTGCAAGCAAACTGCTAAAGGTTCGAACCCTCGATCCTGGGCCCCCGCAGGTGTTGCGCCGCGGAAAATGAGCCTTCAAGCCAAAGACGTCCGGACGGACGCCCCGGGCACCCGGGCCTCCACCCTTTTGAATCTAAACCAATTAATCAATAATTAATCACTGAAAAGCTAATTAATGCATTTGAAATCGTCCACCGTTCCTTGTCGTGACGTCACATTCAACCGACCGTAAAATGAAATGTTGTTGTTTTTTTGAAAGATATTTAAATAATCTCGTTGACCCTTAAGGACTTATATATATATATATATAAAACCCTTCGGTTTATAATTATATATAAAATCGATGGACCATCCACAGGGTAAAGGAAAGAATAAAAGAAAAAAATATCACTTCCCGTTCCAGATCCAGGAAGTTGACCCCCAGAGGAAGAAGAAGAAGAACAACCACCCTCCGGCTCGTCACTCGTCACTCGTCACTCGTCGTCCTCGGGCACACTGCAACTGTAAGTTGAAGGTGCAGGTAGTTGCACAGTCTCTGTGGTACGCTGCTTGTAGGTGCAGGTAGTTGGACAGTCTCTGTGGTACGCTGCTTGTTGGTTTCGGCAGTTGCACAGTCGCTGTGGTACGCTGCTTGTTGGTGTAGGTAGTTGCACAGTCTCTGTGGTGCGCTGCTTGTTGGTTTCGGCAGTTGCACAGTCTCTGTGGTACGCTGCTTGTAGGTGTAGGTAGTTGCACAGTCTCTGTGGTATGCTGCTTGTATGTGTAGGTAGTTGCACAGTCTCTGTGGTATGCTGCTTGTTGGTGTAGGTAGTTGGACATTCTTTGTGGTATGCTGCTTGTATGTGTAGGTAGTTGCACAGTCTCTGTGGTATGCTGCTTGTAGGTGTAGGTAGTTGCACAGTCGCTGTGTTGTGCTGCTTGTAGGTGTAGGTCGTTGCACAGTCTCTGTGGTATTCTGCTTGTAGGTGTAGGTAGTTGCACAGTCGCTGTGGTATGCTGTTTGTTGGTTTCGGTAGTTGCACAGTCTCTGTGGGATGCTGCTTGTCGGTGTTGGTCGTTGCACAGTCTCTGCGTTATGCTGCTTGTAGGTGGAGGTAGTGGGACAGTCTTTGTCGTATGCTGCTTGTAGGTGTAGGTAGTTGCACAGTCTCTGTGGTATGCTGCTTGTAGGTGTAGGTAGTTGCACAGTCTCTGTGGTATGCTGCTTGAAGGTGTAGGTAGTTGCACAGTCTCTGTTGGATGCTGCTTGTCGGTGAACATAGTTGCACAGTCGCTGTGGTGTGCTGCTTGTAGGTGGAGGTAGTGGGACAGTCTTTGTCGTATGCTGCTTGTAGGTGTACATAGTTGCACAGTCGCTGTGGTATACTGCTTGTAGGTGTAGGTAGTTGCACAATTCTCTGTGGTATGCTGCTTGTAGGTGTAGGTAGTTGCACAGTCTCTGTTGGATGCTGCTTGTCGGTGAACATAGTTGCACAGTCGCTGTGGTGTGCTGCTTGTAGGTGTAGGTCGTTGCACAGTCCTGTGGTATGCTGCTTGTAGGTGTACATAGTTGCACAGTCGCTGTGGTATGCTGCTTGTAGGTGTAGGTAGTTGCACAGTCTGTGTGGTATGCTGCTTGTAGGTGGAGGTAGTTGCACAGTCTCTGTGGTATACTGCTTGTAGGTGTAGGTAGTTGCATAGTCTCTGTGGGATGCTGCTTGTAGGTGCAGGTAGTTGCACAGTCTCTGTGGTACGCTGCTTGTAGGTGTAGGTAGTTGCACAGTCTCTGTGGTGCGCTGCTTGTTGGTTTCGGCAGTTGCACAGTCTCTGTGGTATGCTGCTTGTAGGTGAAGGTAGTTGCACAGTCTCTGTGGTACGCTGCTTGTAGGTGCAGGTAGTTGGACAGTCTCTGTGGTGCGCTGCTTGTAGGTGCAGGTAGTTGCACAGTCTCTGTGGTACGCTGCTTGTAGGTGCAGGTAGTTGCACAGTCTCTGTGGTGCGCTGCTTGTTGGTTTCGGCAGTTGCACAGTCTCTGTGGTACGCTGCTTGTAGGTGCAGGTAGTTGGACAGTCTCTGTGGTACGCTGCTTGTTGGTTTCGGCAGTTGCACAGTCTCTGTGGTACGTTGCTTGTTGGTGTAGGTAGTTGCACGGTCTCTGTGGTGCGCTGCTTGTTGGTTTCGGCAGTTGCACAGTCTCTGTCGTACGCTGCTTGTTGTTGTATCTAGTTGGACAGTCTCTGTGGTATGCTGCTTGAAGGTGGAGGTAGTTGGACAGTGTCTGTGGTATGCTGCTTGTCGGTGTACATAGCTGCACAGTCGCTGTGGTATGCTGGTTGTAGGTGTAGGTAGTTGCACAGTCGCTGTGGTATGCTGCTTGTAGGTGCAGGTAGTTGCACAGTCTCTGTGGTGCGCTGCTTGTAGGTGCAGGTAGTTGCACAGTCTCTGTGGTACGCTGCTTGTAGGTGCAGGTAGTTGCACAGTCTCTGTGGTGCGCTGCTTGTTGGTTTCGGCAGTTGCACAGTCTCTGTGGTACGCTGCTTGTAGGTGCAGGTAGTTGGACAGTCTCTGTGGTACGCTGCTTGTTGGTGTCGGCAGTTGCACAGTCTCTGTGGTACGTTGCTTGTTGGTGTAGGTAGTTGCACAGTCTCTGTGGTGCGCTGCTTGTTGGTTTCGGCAGTTGCACAGTCTCTGTCGTACGCTGCTTGTTGTTGTATCTAGTTGGACAGTCTCTGTGGTATGCTGCTTGGAGGTGGAGGTAGTTGGACAGTCTCTGTGGTATGCTGCTTGTCGGTGTACATAGTTGCACAGTCGCTGTGGTATGCTGCTTGTAGGTGTAGGTAGTTGCACAGTCGCTGTGGTATGCTGCTTGTAGGTGCAGGTAGTTGCACAGTCTCTGTGGTGCGCTGCTTGTTGGTTTCGGCAGTTGCACAGTCTCTGTGGTACACTGCTTGTAGGTGCAGGTAGTTGCACAGTCTCTGTGGTACGCTGCTTGTAGGTGCAGGTAGTTGCACAGTCTCTGTGGTGCGCTGCTTGTTGGTTTCGGCAGTTGCACAGTCTCTGTGGTACGCTGCTTGTAGGTGCAGGTAGTTGGACAGTCTCTGTGGTACGCTGCTTGTTGTTGTATCTCGTTGGACAGTCTCTGTGGTATGCTGCTTGGAGGTGGAGGTAGTTGGACAGTCTCTGTGGTATGCTGCTTGTCGGTGTACATAGTTGCACAGTCGCTGTGGTATGCTGCTTGTAGGTGTAGGTAGTTGCACAGTCGCTGTGGTACACTGCTTGTAGGTGCAGGTAGTTGCACAGTCTCTGTGGTGCGCTGCTTGTTGGTTTCGGCAGTTGCACAGTCTCTGTGGTACGCTGCTTGTTGTTGTATCTAGTTGGACAGTCTCTGTGGTATGCTGCTTGGAGGTGGAGGTAGTTGGACAGTCTCTGTGGTATGCTGCTTGTCAGTGTACATAGTTGCACAGTCGCTGTGGTATGCTGCTTGTAGGTGTAGGTAGTTGCACAGTCGCTGTGGTATGCTGCTTGTAGGTGTAGGTAGTTGCACAGTCTCTGTGGTATGCTGCTTGTAGGTGTAGGTAGTTGCACAGTCTGTGGGATGCTGCTTGTAGGTGTAGGTAGTTGCACAGTCGCTGTGGTATGCTGCTTGTTGGTGTACGTAGTTGCACAGTCGCTGTGGTATGCTGCTTGTATGTGTATGTAGTTGGACAGTCGCTGTGGCATGCTGCTTGTTGGTGTAGGTAGTTGCACATTCGCTGTGGTATTCTGCTTGTATGTGTAGGTAGTTGCACAGTCGCTGTGGTATGCTGCTTGTATGTGTAGGTAGTTGCACATTCGCTGTGGTATGCTGCTTGTATGTGTAGGTAGTTGTAGTGTCGCTGTGGTATGCTGCTTGTTGGTGTAGGTAGTTGCACAGTCGCTGTGGTATGCTCCTTGTATGTGTAGGTTGTTGCACAGTCGCTGTGGTATGCTGCTTGTCGGTGTACGTAGTTGCACAGTCTCTGTGGGATGCTGCTTGTAGGTGTAGGTAGTTGCACAGTCTCTGTGGTATGCTGCTGGAAGGTGTAGGTAGTTGCACACTGCACAGTCTGTGGTATGCTGCTTGTAGGTGTACATAGTTGCACAGTCGCTGTGGTATACTGCTTGTAGGTGTAGGTAGTTGCACAGTCTCTGTGGTACGCTGCTTGTTGGTGAACATAGTTGCACAGTCGCAGTGGTGTGCTGCTTGTAGGTGTAGGTCGTTGCACAGTCTCTGTGGTATGCTGCTTGTAGGTGAAGGTAGTTGCACAGTCCTGTGGTATGCTGCTTGTAGGTGTACATAGTTGCACAGTCGCTGTGGTATGCTGCTTGTAGGTGTAGGTAGTTGCACAGTCTCTGTGGTATACTGCTTGTAGGTGTAGGTAGTTGCATAGTCTCTGTGGGATGCTGCTTGTAGGTGCAGGTAGTTGCACAGTCTCTGTGGTACGCTGCTTGTAGGTGCAGGTAGTTGCACAGTCTCTGTGGTGCGCTGCTTGTTGGTTTCGGCAGTTGCACAGTCTCTGTGGTACGCTGCTTGTAGGTGCAGGTAGTTGGACAGTCTCTGTGGTGCGCTGCTTGTAGGTGCAGGTAGTTGCACAGTCTCTGTGGTACGCTGCTTGTAGGTGCAGGTAGTTGCACAGTCTCTGTGGTGCGCTGCTTGTTGGTTTCGGCAGTTGCACAGTCTCTGTGGTACGCTGCTTGTAGGTGCAGGTAGTTGGACAGTCTCTGTGGTACGCTGCTTGTTGGTTTCGGCAGTTGCACAGTCTCTGTGGTACGTTGCTTGTTGGTGTAGGTAGTTGCACAGTCTCTGTGGTGCGCTGCTTGTTGGTTTCGGCAGTTGCACAGTCTCTGTCGTACGCTGCTTGTTGTTGTATCTAGTTGGACAGTCTCTGTAGTATGCTGCTTGAAGGTGGAGGTAGTTGGACAGTGTCTGTGGTATGCTGCTTGTCGGTGTACATAGCTGCACAGTCGCTGTGGTATGCTGGTTGTAGGTGTAGGTAGTTGCACAGTCGCTGTGGTATTCTGCTTGTAGGTGCAGGTAGTTGCACAGTCTCTGTGGTGCGCTGCTTGTAGGTGCAGGTAGTTGCACAGTCTCTGTGGTACGCTGCTTGTAGGTGCATGTGGTTGCACAGTCTCTGTGGTGCGCTGCTTGTTGGTTTCGGCAGTTGCACATTCTCTGTGGTACGCTGCTTGTAGGTGCAGGTAGTTGGACAGTCTCTGTGGTACGCTGCTTGTTGGTTTCGGCAGTTGCACAGTCTCTGTGGTACGTTGCTTGTTGGTGTAGGTAGTTGCACAGTCTCTGTGGTGCGCTGCTTGTTGGTTTCGGCAGTTGCACAGTCTCTGTCGTACGCTGCTTGTTGTTGTATCTAGTTGGACAGTCTCTGTGGTATGCTGCTTGGAGGTGGAGGTAGTTGGACAGTCTCTGTGGTATGCTGCTTGTCGGTGTACATAGTTGCACAGTCGCTGTGGTATGCTGCTTGTAGGTGTAGGTAGTTGCACAGTCGCTGTGGTATGCTGCTTGTAGGTGCAGGTAGTTGCACAGTCTCTGTGGTGCGCTGCTTGTTGGTTTCGGCAGTTGCACAGTCTCTGTGGTACACTGCTTGTAGGTGCAGGTAGTTGCACAGTCTCTGTGGTACGCTGCTTGTAGGTGCAGGTAGTTGCACAGTCTCTGTGGTGCGCTGCTTGTTGGTTTCGGCAGTTACACAGTCTCTGTGGTATGCTGCTTGTAGGTGCAGGTAGTTGGACAGTCTCTGTGGTACGCTGCTTGTTGGTTTCGGCAGTTGCACAGTCTCTGTCGTACGCTGCTTGTTGTTGTATCTAGTTGGACAGTCTCTGTGGTATGCTGCTTGGAGGTGGAGGTAGTTGGACAGTCTCTGTGGTATGCTGCTTGTCGGTGTACATAGTTGCACAGTCGCTGTGGTATGCTGCTTGTAGGTGTAGGTAGCTGCACAGTCGCTGTGGTATGCTGCTTGTAGGTGCAGGTAGTTGCACAGTCTCTGTGGTATGCTGCTTGTAGGTGCAGGTAGTTGCACAGTCTCTGTGGTGCGCTGCTTGTTGGTTTCGGCAGTTGCACAGTCTCTGTGGTACACTGCTTGTAGGTGCAGGTAGTTGCACAGTCTCTGTGGTACGCTGCTTGTAGGTGCAGGTAGTTGCACAGTCTCTGTGGTGCGCTGCTTGTTGGTTTCGGCAGTTGCACAGTCTCTGTGGTACGCTGCTTGTTCTTGTATCTAGTTGGACAGTCTCTGTGGTATGCTGCTTGGAGGTGGAGGTAGTTGGACAGTCTCTGTGGTATGCTGCTTGTCAGTGTACATAGTTGCACAGTCGCTGTGGTATGCTGCTTGTAGGTGTAGGTAGTTGCACAGTCGCTGTGGTATGCTGCTTGTAGGTGTAGGTAGTTGCACAGTCTGTGGGATGCTGCTTGTAGGTGTAGGTAGTTGCACAGTCGCTGTGGTATGCTGCTTGTTGGTGTACGTAGTTGCACAGTCGCTGTGGTATGCTGCTTGTATGTGTATGTAGTTGGACAGTCGCTGTGGCATGCTGCTTGTTGGTGTAGGTAGTTGCACATTCGCTGTGGTATTCTGCTTGTATGTGTAGGTAGTTGCACAGTCGCTGTGGTATGCTGCTTGTATGTGTAGGTAGTTGCACATTCGCTGTGGTATGCTGCTTGTATGTGTAGGTAGTTGTAGTGTCGCTGTGGTATGCTGCTTGTTGGTGTAGGTAGTTGCACAGTCGCTGTGGTATGCTCCTTGTATGTGTAGGTTGTTGCACAGTCGCTGTGGTATGCTGCTTGTAGGTGTACGTAGTTGCACAGTCTCTGTGGGATGCTGCTTGTAGGTGTAGGTAGTTGCACAGTCTCTGTGGTATGCTGCTGGAAGGTGTAGGTAGTTGCACACTGCACAGTCTCTGTGGTATGCTGCTTGTAGGTGTACATAGTTGCACAGTCGCTGTGGTATACTGCTTGTAGGTGTACGTAGTTGCACAGTCTCTGTGGGATGCTGCTTGTATGTGTATGTAGTTGGACAGTCGCTGTGGCATGCTGCTTGTTGGTGTAGGTAGTTGCACATTCGCTGTGGTATGCTGCTTGTATGTGAAGGTAGTTGCACAGGCGCTGTGGTATGCTGCTTGTATGTGTAGGTAGTTGCACATTCGCTGTGGTATGCTGCTTGTATGTGTAGGTAGTTGCAGTGTCGCTGTGGTATGCTGCTTGTTGGTGTAGGTAGTTGCACAGTCTCTGTGGTATGCTGCTTGTAGGTGAAGGTAGTTGCACAGTCTCTGTGGTATTCTGCTTGGAGGTGTACATAGTTGCACAGTCGCTGTGGTATGCTGCTTGTAGGTGTAGGTAGTTGCACAGTCGCTGTGGTATGCTGCTTGTAGGTGTACATAGTTGCACAGTCCCTGTGGTATGCTGCTTGTAGGTGTAGGTAGTTGCACAGTGTCTGTGGTATACTGCTTGTAGGTGTAGGTAGTTGCACAGTCTCTGGTATGCTGCTTGTAGGTGTAGGTAGTTGCAGTCCCTGTGGGATGCTGCTTGTAGGTGTATGTAGTTGGACAGTCGCTGTGATATGCTGCTTGTTGGTGTAGGTAGTTGCACATTCGCTTTGGTATGCTGCTTGTATGTGTAGGTAGTTGCTCAGTCGCTGTGGTATGCTGCTTGTATGTGTAGGTAGTTTCACAGTGTCTGTGGGATGCTGCTTGGAGGTGTGTGTAGTTGTACAGTCTCTGTGTTATGCTGCTTGTATGTGTAGGTAGTTGTACAGTCGCTGTGGTATGCTGCTTGTATGTGTAGGTAGTTTCACAGTGTCTGTGGTACGCTGCTTGGAGGTGTGTGTAGTTGCACAGTCTCTGTGGGATGCTGCTTGGAGGTGTAGGTAGTTGCACAGTCTCTGTGGGATGCTGCTTGGAGGTGTAGGTAGTTGCACAGTCTCTGTGGGATGCTGCTTGGAGGTGTAGGTAGTTGGACAGTTTTTGTGGGATGCTGCTTGGAGGTGTGTGTAGTTGCACAGTCTCTGTGGGATGCTGCTTGGAGTGCAGGTAGTTGGACAGTTTTTGTGATTTGGTGTTTGGAGATGTAGGTAGTTGGACAGTTTTTGTGGGATGCTGCTTGGAGGTGTGTGTAGTTGCACAGTCTCTGTGGGATGCTGCTTGGAGTGCAGGTAGTTGGACAGTTTTTGTGATTTGGTGTTTGGAGATGTAGGTAGTTGGACAGTTTTTGGTGTTTGGAGATGTAGGTAGTTGGACTGTCGCTGGTATTGTAAAGTCATATCTGGATTTTGATCAAGTTTTATTTCTCAGGTGATATGATTGTTGCCTGCCCTTGCCTTCTCTCAGCTACAACACCTTTTATTATCTCTGGGCATGCATGGTGAGGGCTTTGGTCAGTTTGCTGTTTGGAAATGTTCACCCAGATTCGAACATGGCAGCAGGTCGCATGTAAAACTAGACCGGCACTCGGTAGAGCGCATACCCCTGCCAGGCTGAACAGTTTACGTTTTGTATCCACTGACAGGTCGGATCTAGACCTGGACCTGAACTCAAAGCTAATCGGCTTGTTCTTGTCACTTACCAAACTCATCCACCAAGTTTTGTCATAAATCATCCACACCTTTTTGAAATATGATGCTGCATATCTTTTGGTCCAATCACTCAATGGTGAAGAATCACTTAAAATTTTCAAAAATTCTCGTATCCGGATTCGTATCTTCACCAAAATCGAATCGATTCGACTTCATCACACACTCAACCTGTCCACAATTTTTTGTCCGAATCTGGCCACAAACTTTTGAGATATCCTGTTCACAAACAGATACAGACCTCCATCCACCTTCGATGGCAGAGGTAGAAAGTCCAAGCGAGGGTGTGCAACCAAGAAACTCATTTTGCAATAAATGTTCGTTTCCCATTAATCGTACACTTTCTAAAATCAAATCTCACCCCTCTCCTCCAAATCTTCCCCATAACCCCTCCCCTCCAAATCTTCCCCATCACCCATCCCTTTCAAATCTCCCCCCTTGCCCCTCCCTCCTAAACTACCCCCTCACCCCTCCCCTCCTAGACTCCTCCCTCACCCCTCCCCTCCAAATCTCCCCCATATCCCATCCCTTTCAAATCCCTCCCCTTGTCCCTTCCCTCCCAAACTCCCCCCTCGCCCCTCCCCTTCAAATCTCCCCACCCTCATTTCTTCTCAATTTCCGCCCTCTCACTCCCCCTCCTCAAAGCGTCCTCCCCGATTCTTCCCCCTTCCAACTCTCACCTCCATCTCCCCCAACCTTCTGCCTCGCTCTTCCCCCTCCTCAAATAACACCTCATTGTGCCTCACCCAATCACCATCAAACCTTTTGTCCGCCCCATCCTTCTCTTTCTCCGAGCTATTCTGAAATCTCTGACACACCTTCAACAGCTCTCCCTACCTCTTCCACCTCTTCCACATCTTACCCTGCCCCTCCTCCCCCCTGTTCTGTATCCGATGCTCCCCCTTCCTCTTCATTAACGGTATGGACCTCAAACATCCGGGGTCTTCGTTCAAACTTAACTGATCTCTCCATACAGGTTGCTTCTGTCAAACCAGACATGATCTGCTTAACAGAAACTTTCCTCCTTCATGATGTCTCTGATTCCTTAGTATCTCTCCCGGGTTACTCCCTCCTCCGGTATGATAGACCTGAGCCTCGTCCTGGAGGTGGGGTTGCTATCTTTATCAAAAACTCTCGTCCTCACTCGCCCTGCACTGTACTCTCTCCACCTCACCCCCAGGAATACCTCTGGCTACGGCTTCCCCTTTGCTCCCACCTCTTGTTCATATGTGTGTTGTACCGTCCACCAAACAGTGATGACTCCATCTACATCTCGCTGTCTGATAATATGGACCAACTTCTATCTACTCATCCCAACTCTCTCTTCCTCATATGTGGTGATTTCAACTGTCGTCATTCCAGTTGGCTGGGTGTGGGTACCTCCCTCACCAGCCATGGCTCCTCAGCAAAGGACGTCTGCGACTCACTGGGACTGACACAATCTGTCAATTTCCCGACCCGGATCTCAGTCAACGGAGCGTCTTCTCTTCTCGACTTGGTACTGACTAACTTCCCTGAAAATGTCTGCTGCTCCTCTTCTGCACCAATCGGATCATCTGATCATGTCCTTGTTAAAGTGGACATCTCTCTGACCATTCTCGGGGAGCCTGCTCAGCGTCGACGAGTCTGGCATTTCACTCAGGCCAACTGGCACGGTCTTCAAGCAGCCATCAATCATCTGGACTGGTCTCCCATCTCTACCACCTCTGACATCAACTCATCCTGGGAATTCTTCCAAAGTAAATTGCTCTCCCTCATGCACAGATTTATCCCATCTCGTCTTCAGTTGTCATACCCTTCCTCCCGTCCATGGTACACGGAATCTTGTGGTGAGGCTGTTGCCCAGAAACAACTTGCCTTCGTCTCCTGGAAAGCAAATCCAACGGAAGGAAATCTCATTTCCTTTCACAAAGCCCGAAACAAGTGTGTGTCCACCCTCATGAGAGCCAGGAAACAATATCTCTCCGTTCTCAAGACCGAACTCTCTTATCTGTCTCCCTCTTCCAAAACCTGGTGGTGTCTGGTCAAATCCGTTTCTGGTGTTTGTTCCTCCTCCATCCCCTCCCTTACCTCAAACGGCTACACAGCTGACTCCGCACGTGAAAAAGCTGAATGCCTCAACTCTGTGTTTGCCTCTAAATCTTGTGTCCCAAACCCATCCCTCTCTGTACCCACCATACCCAGTCGTACCCAGCTGCTCCTGGACTCCGTGTCCTTTCCTCCTGACAAGGTGGAAAAGTTTGTCAACCCTCGACTCTGATTCTGCAACTGGACCCGACGGCATCAGCCCACGGGTCCTAAAATCCTGCTCTGCCGCTCTATCTCACCCTCTCTCTGTTCTCTTCACCCTCTCTTTTGCTCAAGGTCAACTGCCATCTGCTTGGAAATCGGCCAACATCACCGCTTTGCACAAAAAAGGTGCAAAAACAGATCCTAGCAACGACAGACCAATCAGCCTTCTCCCAATTATCAGCAAAGTCATGGAATCCATCATTGCTTCGGATATGAAATCTTTCCTCTTCTCCAATGGCTTGATCTCTGAGCATCAATTTGGTTTCAGACCAGGTCACGCTACTCTGGACATGCTGCTTCTGCTGTCTCAACAATGGATGGAGGTCCTCAATGCCAAACAGGAAATTAGAGCTGTCTCCCTCGACATATCACGTGCCTTCGATACGGTCTGGCACCCCGCTCTGCTCACCAAACTCTCCTCCTTTGGTATCCATGGAAATCTCCACGTATGGCTGGCTGACTTCCTCTCTAGTCATCGTCAACGTGTGGCCCTGAATGGGGTTCTCTCATCTCCTCTTCCTGTTCAGGCTGGAGTGCCCCAAGGCAGTGTTCTGGGCCCTGTGCTTTTTCTGGTCTTCATCAATGATCTCTCTGACTCACTTGAAAATCCTCTCTATCTTTTTGCTGATGACTCCACTCTCTGCCGCTCCATTGCTCTTCCCTCAGATCGGCAGTCTGCAGCCTCCTCACTCTCTGAAGACTTGGACAAAATCACAGACTGGTCAAACAAGTGGAACATGTCTTTCAATCCTGACAAATCCCACACTCTTACTATGTCTCTCCGAAAAGATCGACTGGACAACCCTCCCATCTACTTTCTCAACAATCCTCTCCAAGAAGTTCTGTCGCTCAAGCTTTTGGGTCTCACTATCTGCCATGATCTTTCTTGGGAAAACCACATTTCCAAGCTGGCCTCCAAAGCCAGTCGCCGACTGGGCATCCTCCGTCGTGCGAAGTCCTTCCTCGGCACACCTGAGCTCCTCACCACATACAAGGCTTTCATCCGCAGCTCAATGGAATACTGTTCTCCCCTATGGGCCGGGCCGGTGCTCTTGCCTCACACCTAGCTCGGCTTCACGCTGTTGAAACCAAAGCTTTCAGAATTATTGGAATCTCCCGCGATGAAGCTATCTCTGAGGGCCTTTCACTCACTCACCGCAAGCAGGTAGGTGGTCTTTCTGTCTTCTACCGACTCCTCTCCGGCCTTGCACCCCCAGCTCTCTCTGTGCTCTGTCCTCCAAATATTCCTACAGGTCGCACAAGATCTGCCAGCAACCCTCTGATGGTTAAACTGCCGAAATCTCGGCTCTCTGCTCACCTTCACTCTTTCATTCCTCTTTTCTCCCGCCTCTGGAACAAACTCCCTCACTCCCTTCAATCCCACTCCTCCCTCCAGGTCTTTAAAACAGCTGTTCACCACCATCTCTTATCTTCCCCCATCCAAAACCTTGATCTTTTCTACCCCCGCTAATTCACCCCAGATCCACCTTGTTTGAAATTCCAACTTCTTTCCTGGAAGTCCTGGCCGTGTCCATATGTTTTATACCTCTCCCACCCCCCCTCCCCCTTCCCATGCCCTCCCCCAAAGCCCTCGCCCTCTCTCAGATCTCTCGATGTCTCCATGTCTCTCGGTCCCTGCTCTCAAATGTTGTGATTGTGTCCTTCCCCCTCTCTCCCCATCTTGTCTACCGCTCCCGATGTTATATGTTTGTGTGTCGGTTTGTCTTTCTGTGTGATTAATGTTCGCTCTTTCACGAGCCTCGATCTTGCAAACAAACAAAAAAAAAAAAAAAAAAAAAATACAGACCTCCATCCACCTTCGATGGCAGAGGTAGAAAGTCCAAGCGAGGGTGTGCAACCATTAATTGCTCTTTCTCGTTCTGTATGTTTTTGAACGGATAGAAATGTGTTTATCCAAAATGGTTGATGAAAAGTATACGATGGACCACACGACCCTGGATCACAGCTCAACGTTGGTGGGCGGGCATCGCGAAAATGCACCCTTCCCTTAGCTGGCTCACCCGAGAAGGTTCAGTGAGGCTGCCTCTGCTCAACCCCTACCCCATCTCACAGGATGTAAGGAGGAGTATGACCCGGAGGGAACTCTGCAGATGTGTGAAGTCACATGAGATCACCAGCCAAGGGAAGGGAAGAGATGGCCCCCAGTGCCACGATCCACCACCATGAGAGCAATACCCCTTGCCCTCAACATATCCACTGACCTTCGTCGTTGTGCTCACCCCAACCACTGACGGGAACCTCAAGAACCCATAAAATTCATGCTGGACCAAAGAGTAAAACTTCAAGAAAGGAATCCAGCAATTTAGAGAACACGACCCTGCACGTGATCCACTCTCACCCTCATGGATCTTTCGGTCCTACAATCGCCGGTCGAGACCTACCAAATCGCCCAAACGTCCAAACTCTATTCAAACATGACGGTCGGATCCACTAAAGGAACCCGCTTCGCTTTCCGTCTTGTGCGCAAGTGGTCAGGAGTACGCTGGCCCATCAAATGCAGACTGAATTCACGAGAACGGCACTCAGTATAGAGCATACCTCTGCCAGGTGGATAGTTTACGTTTTGTATCCCAGAGTAGACCAGAAAATCACAATACAGAATCACATTTAATCAAAATCATCCGTCCACAACTTTTGGAGATTTCCTGCTGTATCGTTTTTCCCATTAATCGTTTTTGTCGTTTTTGGCAAATCGTTTGTGAAACAAAATCGTTTTTGGCCCAATCTCCCATTGGTGACGAATCACTTTAAAAAATGTGACTCGTCGGATCCGGATCTTCAGCAAAATTGAATCGATTCTTCCTTGTCACACACACAACCTGTGCAATCTGTTTCGTCAAAATCCGTCCATAACTTTTTGAGATATCTTGCTATGTACCGTTTCTGACCCTATCTCTCAATGATGAAGGATCACGTAAAACATTCTCGTAGCCGAATCCGGATCTTTACCAAAATCTAATCATTTCGTCTTTGTCACATACACTACCTCACTGCCAAATTTTGTCCGAATCCGTCCACAACTTTTTGAGATATCGTGTTCACAAACAAACAAACAGGGGTAAAAACATAACCCCCATCCACCTTTGGTGGCGGAGGTAACAAAGAAAGAAAATTCTTCACGATTTGACCGAATCATTTACAAGTGCAATCTTAGACGAAAGTACTTTCACCGAGGATGGAGCGGGTCAAGACCCAATGCATGTAAAATATTTCATTGATAAGTTACATTGATTTGTTTTGCAATATTTGTCAACACATGTATTTAACTTTCATTGAAATCAATGGGAAATTCCCATAACAGGTGTATAACCACAATTGACGTTATTTACTTAGTTATTGACAATAATTTGCACCCCATGTCCACTCTTGATCCAATATTCCCCAATAACATCTCACAAGAACTGAATTGATTATCTTCCTCGTACGTTCAATAACAAGCAGGGCTCCACAAGAATTAATTTGAGCGTCCTTAAATAGGACAAGTTGATCGATTTGTGGGATAAATGTTACAAACCTGTATTTGTTCAAAGAACAATAATCAAAATACATTTATCGGAGTAAAAATAGTTATTCTCTTACATCAACAGCAACTTGATCAGGATTCCTTTCTTTTCAATGTGGAATATTTTGGGGGTTTTCCCACATCTCAGAATGAGGCATTCCTGGAAATCTCCTCTGAGGTTTCTCAGAAAGGTGAGTGTCCAGGTGTACCATTTGGTAGATGGAGGGGTACGGGGTAATGTTATTGTCGTGTCTGCCCTGTCGTGAACACCGCAGGGCGACACAGATGACCAAACGAGCTTTAACTCCAAGGCGTTCAAACCTATGGCGCACCTTCATTATACGCACGGGGGAAGAGTGGGTGGTGGGGCTGGGGGGGAGAGGGGGGGGAAGTCGGGGTCCACCAGCAGTCTTTGAACCTGCAACAATTAACTCAAACCGACACACAATTAAAATGTTCAAAATATACAGGTTTATTGAAAATAAATGCCAGCAACAAAAAAATTCACGTTAAACTAATATCCTAAATGGGACGTCCCCAGACAGACTCAAATACACACATAGGGAAATATAAAAGAACGAAAGTAAAAAATGTGTGTTTGTTTAGTGGGCACATAGCTCCGATCTGCTCTTAAACCTCGTTAGGAATCGTCCAAACCCCCGCGTCCTTGGCGGGAACAGCACGCTTTGTCGTGCAGCACGCGAGCAGGAACCAGGCCTCCGTGCACAGTTCACCCCTCTAGCTGTCGAGTGCGCAGCGAGCAGGCCGCGCCCGTTCACTCGTCTCTGCTCCACACAGCACCGCCGCCTCTCCGGTTCACTCGGCATGGCCCTCAGCCATCACAAAGCCACGGCCAAGCGTGCCAGAGTCCACAAGCCACGACCGCCTTTCCTCACGATCGTCAAAACCCAAAGTTACGGATATGAAATGCTGACTGCACAGCACCAATGCCCAACGCAAGAGAGCAAAAATGCCACCGTTCGCTATGATCTCCCGGGTGTAAGGGGCAGAAAATGTCGGAACAACGTCTTTTGTCTTCTAGAGGGACAGCAAAGAGGAAAAAATGTCGGGGAGAGCGTTATTTTAAACTCAATGCTCTGACTTCATCCGTGCCTACTCCACCAATCACTAATCCCATCTTAGCAGTCCTTGCGCCAATCAATCCCGGACCAATCACTGCTCTTCAGGGCGTCGCCTCCCGGACCTCCTGTGCCTGTGTGCTCACCAGGTCGGTGGTATCAGTGGTAGTTTTCAATGTCCTGCTTCCAGTTGGTTTTTATTTAGTGTTATAAATGCGTGATTGCCTGGCAGTAGTGTAATAATGTTGCTTCTGGGACACCTCCGTTTAACATGGGAAATCCCTATCTAATGTCATTTACCCCCTTGTCTTTTTCAAAAATCATAAACACCTCTATTTCTCCCACCCTCATCTTTATGAACCTTTTGTCTGTAGTACCTATCCTTAATGTTGTTCATTAGACCACTCAAACACTACAAATATTTGTTTTCTCTTATAGACCTATCATCCTTCTTCTACATATCATCTGGCAGATTAATCTTTGACCCATTCACTTCCATATTAATTCTTTCCCTCCCTCATTGACCCTAAACACCTATATTTCTCTCACCCTGTTCTTTACGAACCTTCTAACCTTTTGACATGCTATCCTTATTCATTAGACCACTTAAACACCTGTGATCCTTCTGACCTTATGGACCTTTTAACCTTTTACTCTTAATATCATCTGGTGAATATAACCCACTCAAACAACGACCCTACAAATATTTGTTTATGCGTGGGAAATAATTTAATTCTCTTGCCACTCTCTTCACCATCTAATATATTAACAAAAAAGATGATTGAGTTTGGTTCTTTATTAAGATATTTTAACTGAGCTAAGATAAAATGGTAAACCTCCCTCAATGTTCTTATTTGAGCGCCTCCAGTGCCACACACTTTTTGGTAGGCTCTGCCCACCTTTTGTTAAGCTCCGTCCACTTTTTGGAAAAACCCCGCCCACTTTTTGGTAAGCCACGCCCACCTTTTACTAAGCCCCGCCCACTTTTTGTTAAGCCACGCCCACTTTTGCTATACCCCGCCCACTTTTGCTAAGCTCCGCCCACTTTTGCTAAGTCCCACCCACTTTATAAACTCTTCAGCATTGTATCATTTCCAGGTAATACATAACATCATTTTCAGGGAATTTCCATCACATCATTTCCAGTTAAGACACGCCCAGGGAATTTCCACAGGAAATGACACACACCCAGCCCTTCTTATAAAAGGCACCGACCACACAGGCTTTTTCAAACACGCTTTCTGCTTCACTTGAGAATGGACTCCTATGCCGAAATGGAATGGGATAACTTTGCTATTCCTTGGAGTCCTACTACCTGTGTAGCGCTCAACCTTCAGATTGATGAACTGGACTCGAACCTCTTGTCGATGGAGGAAATTGTATCTGAGCTACGAAATGAAAATTCTACTTTTAACACAACTTGGGATAAAGTTATTTTTTTGTTTGAAGATCTTTTGAACAACCAAGACCCACAGAACGAGTTCTACCTTGATGACCCAGCCAAAGAGTTATACCTTGGAGATCCACAAAATCCTGAAAAAGAGTTCTACCATGATGATACTTATTGTGAGTTATCAAAACAAAACCCACTGAACGAGTTCTACCTTGATGACCCAGCCAAAGAGTTATACCTTGGAGACTCACTAAATTTGGGAAAAACAAATTATGAGGTCTGCCTAGATGGTTCTAACTGTGGAGCCTACCTTGGAGACTCACTAAATTTGGGAAAAACAAATTATGAGGTCTGCCTAGATGGTTCTAACTGTGGAGCCTACCTTGGAGACTCACTAAATTTGGGAAAAACAAATTATGAGGTTTGCCTAGATGGTTCTAACTGTGGAGCCTACCTTGGAGACTCACTAAATTTGGGAAAAACTAATTATGAGGTCTGCCTAGATGGTTCTAACTGTGGAGCCTACCTTGGAGACTCACTAAATTTGGGAAAAACAAATTATGAGGTTTGCCTAGATGGTTCTAACTGTGGAGCCTACCTTGGAGACTCACTAAATTTGGGAAAAACTAATTATGAGGTCTGCCTAGATGGTTCTAACTGTGGAGCCTACCTTGGAGACTCACTAAATTTGGGAAAAACAAATTATGAGGTTTGCCTAGATGGTTCTAACTGTGGAGCCTACCTTGGAGACTCACTAAATTTGGGAAAAACTAATTATGAGGTCTGCCTAGATGGTTCTAACTGTGGAGCCTACCTTGGAGACTCACTAAATTTCATAAAATTAGGAAAAGAGTTTTACCTTGGAGACTTTGAAAACTGGTTTCGTTTTGGAGACTCGGAATGGGGGTTTTGTTTTGATGACTCGGAATGTGATACCTATCTTGGAGGCTCAACAGGAATGTGGTTATACCTTGGGAACTTGGAAAGTTGGTTTTATTTTGGAGACTCTACCTGTGGGGTTCCTCTTGGAGACTCTTTGGATTCTAAAGCAATGAACAATGTTCTTTATTTAATGACGCTTGATTTAAGCAATATCAAGAAAGTTCGAGGAAGAAAATGCTGGAAAATTCTTTCTTCCCATTTCTACTTCTTCAAACTTAAAAGCCTTGAAAGACAGAATTGGAGGAAGAGGAAAAAAAAAAAGAAATACGTATTTAAAAAAGAAGAAAAGAAAGATTATGTTAGGGTTTGGGTGGGATTTTGAATGTGAGGGTTAGGGATGGGGTTGGGTTAGGGTTGGGATTTTGAATGTGAGGGTTAGGGTTGGGGTTGGGTTAGGGATGGGGTTGGGTTAGGGATGGGGTTGGGTTAGGGATGGGTTGGGTTAGGGTTGGGATTTTGAATGTGAGGGTTAGGGTTGGGGTTGGGTTAGGGATGGGATTGGGTTAGGGTTGGGATTTTGAATGTGAGGGTTAGGGATGGGGTTGGGTTAGGGATGGGGTTGGGTTGGGGATGGGGTTGGGTTAGGGATGGGGTTGGGTTAGGGATGGGGTTGGGTTAGGGATGGGGTTGGGTTGGGGATGGGGTTGGGTTAGGGATGGGGTTGGGTTAGGGATGGGTTGGGTTAGGGATGGGTTTGGGTTAGGGATGGGGTTGGGTTAGGGTTTGTATATTATTATGACTCACTCGCACATACACACACACACAAAAGTTAAGCCCCAACTAAAAAGTTGTGGGATTCTGTGTTTGGGGTTCACAGATTTAAAAACGTATCCCCATTATACACACACAAAAGTTAAGCCCCAACTAAAAAGTTGTGGGATTCTGTGTTTGGGGTTCACAGATTTAAAAACGTATCCCCATTATACACACACAAAAGTTAAGCCCCAACTAAAAAGTTGTGGGATTCTGTGTTTGGGGTTCACAGATTTAAAAACGTATCCCCATTATACACACACAAAAGTTAAGCCCCAACTAAAAAGTTGTGGGATTCTGTGTTTGGGGTTCACAGATTTAAAAACGTATCCCCATTACATTTTATTTATTTATTTATTATTTTCAAGGGTATTATCTGCTTACTTGTGTTTTTTGTAATTCTTGTGAGTAAAATGAACCCAAGATTTCTTCTCCATTTAAATCATATAATTTGTAGGTCCAAGGGACTGTATCCATTACATCAATGATTTTAAATAATTCACGAGTCCATTTTTGTGTATAACCTTTCTCAAAATGACTTTTCCATTTGTATATTCTTACAATATCACCAACTTTAAACTTGGGCTTTCTCAAATTAATCTCCTTTTCATATTCTAATTTTGTAAATGTTTCTGATGGTTTTGATTGTGTTGATGAATGAACTGTATTATTGTAATTATCTACAATATCCTGAATTAAATACACCCATTTTTGAGAACCGAGTTGTGTGAATTTTTTATATAATTTCTCTTTTAAAGTACGATTAAAACGCTCAATAACAACTGCCTTTCCTTCATTAAAGGTGCTGTATAATTTAATACCCTTCCCCTTAAGAAATTTCATGAATATTTTGTTATAGAACTCTGTTCCCTCATCAGTCCATAACTTCTTTGGTTTCCTTTTATCCCGATCAAATATTAGCTTAAAGGCTAACATTAAAGTATCACCCCTTTTATTTTTTAAAGGGACAACCCAGGCAAATCTACTCCTCAAATCAATAACGGTTAAAGCATACCTGTATCCCCTGTCATTATTCAATTCAATTAAATCAGCGGACCATATGTGGTCAGTGTATTTAGAATAAACCTTCCTTCTTTTAAACTTTGTGATTATAGGTTTGTGTAATTCTTCAGCCAAAAGCTCCTCAGTCTTGATGGCATCATTAGAGCCTAATAGTTTTTTGAGGAATAACCAAGACCAAGTTTCAATTTAGCATTTATCAAATTTCTCACAATAAACCTATCAACTTTCTCTCTCAACGTTGGATTTTGTATCAAAGACAAATTATACAACATTTCGCTGTCGGCTTTATGTTTTTCAGTCAACGTAGTGGTTTTCCCATAAGCAATATCATGCTTCATACACACTTCGTCAACCCTATTTGTAGGTTTAGACCAAGGTTTAGGATTGTCAGCCTCATCTAATCTTTTATCCAAGTTTGTTCCTGGACCACAGAAAGAATACCCTGGAAGGTGTAATTCCCCTGGAATTCCAGTTGTTGTAAATTTACTTCCTGACAGAAACTTTTGTATGTCTCCTCCTCTTTTAGGAGAGATGAATTGGCACTTTTTAGAGCCACATACTTGACATATTCCTTTTTGATAAACTCTATTATTTTTAGCTTTAACATAAGAGATATTTTTAGATTTAGTTTTCTTTTTACATTTGAGACAATAACTCATATTTATTTATCAGAAAAATTCCGACAGAGTATCAAAACCTTTTTGGTTTTCAACATATACATTTCAATCTTTATTTTTAAAACATAAAGAATCCTAAGGAATGCCTTCACTCTCTCCTCCATTTATTTACAAATAAAAACTAACTAAAGTCAATGACACCAACATCATCAATCACATAATCTTTTCCTTCTTCTTCTTCTTCTTCTTCACCACTTTCTCGTTTAAATCTCTGAAATTGAAGACATTGACGTTCTTATTTTTGAAACCATTATCTTCATAAGAGTTGTTAATTCTTTAATTTCCTCTTCGGTGCGTTGAGATTGATTTATTTGCTTTAATACACTCAATCTTTTATGAATCTCAGTGATTTCCATCTTTTTATATTTTTCCTCCCTCTCTCTTTGCTCCCTCTCCTCCTCCTCCATTTTCTCCCTCTCCTCCTTCTCCTTTTTCTCCCTTTTCTCCCTTTCCTCCTTCTCCCTTTTCTCCCTTTCCTCCTTCTCCTTTTTCTCCCTCTCCTCCTTCTCCTCCTTTTTCTCCCTCTCCTCCTTCTCCTCCCTCTCCCTTTCCTCCTTCTCCTTTTTCTCTCTTTCCTCCTTCTCTTCTTCAACTCCTTCCTCATCCCTTGCTACCCTTGAGTTTGAACCCCAAAGAATATTATACATATACTCATCTGGATTTTGAGATATTCTTGTATCTATAATTATTTTTCTCATAATAGGATACCAATAAGATTTGTTGACGATTTCTAAAAGAGTTTTATATTTCATAACTTTGAGAAGTTCATTTTTATTTAATATTTTAAACAAGTCTCTATTTGTGGGTTTAACAATATCAGTATAAGGCCAGTTTTTTATGACAAAATTCCCATGTATATGCTCCAAATCATAAGGTATGTAATACCGAGCACCCTTTTCTTGTAGGTATCCTTGAATACAAAAATTATAATTCTCTTGTAGTCTTCTTCCTGCCATTTATGTATCAGAAATATATGTGAGATTAATATTATGACAGGTAATACCACCCCATCTTCCCACTACCAAATCGGTTTGTATTCCTCGGCTTTCTATCCTTATCTCATTACCTTCCTTCTTTGTCATGCGAACCATCGCTATACTATCATATATTTTTATTTTCTTAAAATCACGTATTTGTTGTTTACTAATTGTACTTCCACATAAATCCTTATCTTCACCAAGTGGATAATATTCTTCTTTACGAGACTGATTTAAATCATGTAGGTCTTCTATGTTTATTGAAAAAGACCAATTATACCCTAAATCAGGCATATCATACCCCCATTTATTAATTCGCATATTAACTAAATGTCCTTCTTTATAAAATTTAATTGTAAGCAGGTAGTTAAATTCAATGAGGAAAGGTGTATGGTCAGTATAACCAGGTGTTGTGGTTGTAAATTTTACTTGTTTCACAAAACGTGCTGTTTTCTTTAAAGATATATATTGTGATAAATCACTGAATCTAATCAAGTCATTCGCATCTGTAGGGTTTGGATAATTGATTAATTTATAAGTATTCTTCATATTAATATTTTTACTTACACTATATTTTTGTCGTTCAGCCTGTGCCTTTGTATAATAATTTGATAAATCAATATCCTGAGAGGATTTTCCAAAGATAGAACCATCTTTTCCAACATAGGTCATTTATATTAGATAAAAAATGATATCATAAAAATTTTCATTATTGTTGAGTTGAAATAATACATATAAACATAATTGGCCACAACATTTAGAATTAATTTCTTGAACTTGGAATGTTTGATAAACACCATTCTGTAAGAATTGTATTACTTCAACAGGTGGTGGCATACCATAACTATCAAAATAATATTTATCCTGACTATTATGAATACAAACCCAATGAGAACCATTCTGTGTGTCTAAATTCATAATAATATTCTTTGTATTCTTATTTATATGTGTTAATTCATCTCTCATACAAATAACCACATTATCAATTTTTAGTGTTTTACAATACTTAGCTAGTTCTATATTTGACGTTGTATTCTTTCCAAATTGTTTAAACCATTTATCCATTTATTTATGAGAAAGATACAATCCATTACCCCGTTTAGTTAGTTTAACACCCGCTTGAGCGATAGAGGAAAGCATATCTCCAACCAACAATCTAGCTTTATCAGGTAGACTTTCAAGTTTTTGAGCAAAATCTACAATTACACCACTTCCACTAATTTGTTTCTCCAACTCCTTGTTATGTCTTTCCAATTCTTTTTGAGCTTTTAGTTGTGCCTTCCTTTCGTTAGCAGTTTTTACCGCTGCTGAAATACCACCAGTCAATGCTCCCGCCGCACTTAAACCAGCAAATAAAGGAATTAGAAACGGGAGAAATCCTCCTCTTGACTCATCTATTGAATATTTCTTTAACATAGGTTTCGTCATTTTAATTTTAAGTGATCCAACATCATTTAGTGTTTTTACTTGTGTGTGTGTGAGTAAAACATCAATTCTTACAGCTCCTTTTCTTTGAATTGTATTAACATTAATAATACAAGGCTTTTGATTTTGAATACAAGATGTTAATTTATTAAGATTGATTTGATTAACATATACCCCAACCATTTATTTATGAGAAAAAACCTATGTGATATTAATCATAACACCATTATCTGTATTAATCTGTAATTCTGTTTCCTCCAAAAGCAAACAATATGCATTAACCTCTTCACTCTCCCCTCTTTCAATGTATAGAGAAGTATCCACTCGATTAGACTTTATAGTTTCCTTTTGAGAACTCAGGTCAATTGCGTAGATTGTATAAAGTTTTTGAAACGCAACCATATCCAAAATAGGATCATTATTACCATTACTTTCACACACCTTTTGGTAGGACTTGTAGGCTTCCGCATAATCATTTTTTTCCCAATCAATTTCCAATCTATCTCGCGGATAAAATGTGCCATCAAGAGAAACCCGAAGTTGTTTCACCTTAGCATTATCACTCAGCGCATTATTCTTATTAGTACCGTCCTCTCCATCTGGTTTTTTAAAAATGAGCCAGAGGTATCGTGGCTTTCCTTGAAGAACACCCAAATTCCAAGTGTAGGTAGTGTGTTCCAGTTTAACGTGTTGACATCTTCTTTTAAGGTATGATACATTTAGCGGTTTCTTTGAGTTAAGTCTTCTATTTAACATCTCTTCCGTTTTAAGATTAGGAGTATATTCACTGATATACCAACACAAATCATTAATAACAAATTTATTGTTGTCTCCAAAAGCATTTTCATCCCCAAAAAGCAACCTATTTACATTATCATTCCTTTGTAGTTGAAATCTAATTTTAAGACCATACAAAACTTTATCATAATCGCAAAATCCAAATATACCTTTAAGAGGTACTGCTACGGTAAAACTATTCACTGCTTTTGTTTCATCATTATACATTGACTTCCTTTGACTATAACCAGGGTCTGCGTTTGTACCCGTTGACATATCAGGAATAAAACCTTCAACAGCTCCCTTACCCATTCTATCACTAAACGAATATAGTGTAAATTTCATCATTTCAGATGTAGCAGAGACATAATCAACCGCTTCAACCTCTTGTGTTCCAATATACAGGCGGACACTGTCAAACATTTTCCAGAAGAAATCATTTACGAGTGTAGCATTAGTATTATTCGCAGCCTTAGTGAATTTAAATTTACACAGCAAGAAACTATCAGCTATATTCAAGTAAGTTTGTTGATTATTTATTTCAAAACTTTTTGTTCCGTTTGAATTCCAGTCTGTTCCTGTTATAGCATTTACCTTAAAATAGTCTTCCTTTTTAGTGGAGTTTGAAATGATAATCGTATCATCCAAATCATAGATACTATCAATCGCTTCCATACTTGTATTTATATAGCATTAAAATTGTTGAAACCCTGACCCAAGTATTTTAATGATTTTTTGTCGTTCTTGTGAAGATAGTTGAGTTTTACCTTTTTTTATTTCTTTGATTGCTTGTAATTTATGAGACTCCTTTTGAGCATCTTTTATACTCTTTATAGCACCCGCAACGGAGCCCACGGCAGAAGCAGTTGAACCAATTAGGTCTTTATGTTTAAGGATGGTTGAACCAATACCCATTAGAGTATCAATTATCCCATCTCCTTTATTTCGAAATTGATGACCTACACCTCGTTGTCTCTTAGGTTTATAGTATCCTCTACCCACATACCTTGTATAGTCTGGTGAAAGGAACATGCCCTCCCCTGTAATTATTTTATATTTTCCCAACTCGTGTTTTCTCACAATAACCATTATTTATTTATTGAAAAACTTCACGTAGGTGAATTCTGATGGATATAATTTCATCATTAAAGGATATCATACGATTATCTTGGTCGGTTATCCTAAAATTTACTCTGTATATGGTTTTTCCTGACACAGGTAAATAGACAAGATTTTTTGGTTCCATATTAAATTTATAACCAATCGGGGTTGAGTATGCACTGAATGAAAATATTGTATTTGTTCTTATTCCATCGTTATAAGCACCATCAATCAAATCACAATGAATTAATACTGAATTTATACCGGAGGATATTTGGATAACATTATCACTGTAAAACGTCCCGTTATTTTCAATCTTTTTTGAAGAGAAACCCAATAGCTCTCTAAACGAATTTTCAATCGTGAAATCAACTTTATAATTATTTTTAAGTTTAATAGTTGATTTTGAAGTGTGTTTTTGAATATCTATTACAATATTTTTTGGTTCATCACCTTTTTCTTTCATAAGGCGAGAGACTTCTGAAGATATTTGAGAAATCTCGTAAGCTCCAGGTGAAACAGTTATAGTTTTATATCCACTTCCTGGATTATAACTAAACTTGCTGTTTTTCTCTGTGATATTAAACAAGGTATTATAAGTTTCCATCGACAATAAAGATGCCTCATATGAGGTAAGGGGGTCAAGTTGTAGTGGGTAAGGGAATGAAGCTGTGTAATCGCTCGTTGTGAAATTAAAACTAAGAATTGTGCTTCTCATCTTATTTAATATCTAATAAAATATCTTTGTATTGACATTTATTAATTATTTTCATATTCATCAACTGATCTAAAATGGCTGAGGATTCATTAAAACAATTGTTGTTTCCAGCCTTCTTACTACCTAACAACAATAATAGCCTATTAACTAATTGTGATGGGTCATTTGGAAGAAAACTAACACCTGAACCAAGTTTACTTAAAGCATCAATAATATGTTTCTCCTTCTCATTCTTCTTACTTTTACCAGCAACAGAAACTCCATAATCAAGTGCATTTAACAACTCAATATATACCCTATCTTCCTCTCTTTCCATATCAAGTGGTTCCTCAAAATATTTTGAACCGCTGAATCCGGGGTTTGTTAGAAGAAACATTAATCTTGGAGTTAATTTAACATTTGGTTGAGTAGAACTCAAGAACATCAATTCATCATTAAATATCAATACCTTTTCTTCCACAAGATGAAACACTGCTGGTTCTTCTGTTGGAATGAGACCTGCTCTGGTTTTTGAACCCGCCGAATATTCATTGTTTTGAAGAGCTTCCACAACATAATTAGGGGGTTGATTTACCTGCTCAAGTTTCCGAAATAATCCCTCGTCATCATATTCTAATTCACCAAGTTCTTGTTTTGTTATCTGACTAAAATCTTTGAGCATTTGAAGTTTTTTCGGAGTAAATTCTACCGTGGGAACTGTAGGTGAGTGTTGAGTTTTCAAAAGTGGTTTAAAGAATTTCTCTTGTTTTCTTTCAAAGGCTTCTTCACCAGTTAGTTTCTGTCTCCGTTTCTTCTTTATCTCTTCCTGTTGTTTAACAACTTTTGAAACTAATTGTTGATGTTCCTTAAACTTTCTTTCTCTTTCTTCGGTATTCATTTTCTGTATTTATTTATTGAAAAATATCATTTAGTATCTCATCTTGTTTCACAACAATATATTTATATTTTCCAATCGTGTGTTTCATATAATTTTCAAATTCTTTTTTACTACATAACGTAGAGCAATTATCTCTCCAAAAATTATTTACATCTATTGAATTTAACTTAAATAAAATAAAAGTATTGGCATTGTTTCTTATTGAGCGTCGAGGGAGTTGAAAATATGATTGACTAAGATATATACAATTACAAGAAGAATGTCTCCCTCTTGTATAGTAGCTATCCATTACTGTTTGGTTTCTCTCATTAACACAATCATCAAAGATGACGAGGTTCTTTTTTGATTTATCTAAATCTTGAGGTGAAGGTATATCATCCGTATTATCACTGAGAATACAAGTTATGGGTTTCGATTTTGATTTCTGTGTATCACAAAATAATTGTATTATATCTTCAATATTATAATCATTCAGTTTGTTTTGAAGTTTAAATAAACCGATAATGTCTTCCTTTTTAAGACCTGCATTAAAACCCTGTGAGAGTAGTTGATACTCGGGTTGAAAACTTGACTTTGTAAAAATTATTAAATTATCATAATCTAAAAAATTAGGACCAAGGAGCATCTTTAAAAGTAAACAGGTTTTCCCACATCCGCTTGAACCAACTATTAGACATCTCAATGAATTTGGAATGTTTTTATGGTTATTAAACTTTATCTTATTTTCCCAAACGGGTAAAAAATCATTCATTTATATATTTGGAAAACAAGTCATCTAACTTTTTTTGAGCTATTTTAGAAACTCTATATTTTATCCTGAGTTCGGGTTTAATTTCAAAATAATTCATTATTTTATTTATATAGTATCTTGTATTAACATTTCCATTAAAATTATTTTGAATAATAAATATCATTAAACCCTTATACATTTCCTCAATACAAAGAGTCTCTTTCCTTGTAAGAAATGGTGTATTATCACCATAATGCTTAACATTCATCTCTCTTATTAATCTTGTAAAGTAATTCATTTTTGGTTCTAATTTAAAAGAGTTATATGTTTTTTTATATTTCTTATTATCATTAATTAGAATATAATCACAGAATAAACATTGTTTATATGAACCCTCATTATTAAGCCCTATTCTATCACAAGCTGGACAATTCTCTAATTTATCATATGGAGAGTCTGGAAATTCTAAATATCCTTCAGAACTTATCATATTTATATAGTAAATTTTTACTTAAACTAAACGCAAGTTTATTCATTAATAAATACAATGTTTCAAAGCACAAAAGACAAATTTCAATCAATCTCTACTTCGGTGGAAGATATAGAAAAATATGTCAAAGATGTTAAATTGAACAAAGATAAATATGGAAATTTTTGGGTAAAACCAGTTATGGAAAATAACATGAGCCCCTCTATTTCATTTAAAGGAAGAGCTCTAACTATACCTGGAAAGACATCCATTAAAGTAAATCTAACAAAAGTTTCTCCTCTACTCCTGGCAATTTATTCAAAGCTTGAAAAAGTGATTGACCACGATACTTTGAAAAAGAATGATAAGACCATTAATAATTCTAGAGGAGACATTTGTATTTTCTTTAATAATCCAAAGGGTGTAGATCTAAGTAAAATGAATGATGTTAATATTTCTGGTGAAATGTCATTTCGTTCTATGATAGTTAGAGATTATTTAAAGATAACTTTTGATATTAAAAATGTAGAGATTGAATCCGTTAATGAAAGAAAGTATATTGGTATAGATGAAAGAAAGTATATTGGTATAGATGGAAAGGTTTTTTCTGCTAATTAAATATGAGTCATTACAGCAGTGAAGATTTTACTATTTCATTGAACTCGGACGATAGTGATGATAGTATTTCATTGAACTCGGACGATGGTGATGATAGTATTTCATTGAACACAGATGATAGTTATGATACTAATAGTTTGTGCTCAAATGATAGTTATGAGAGTAGCTTTATTGATGACTCTGAGTATGATTCTGAGTATTCATGTGATAGTTATGACTTAGATGATTCTGAGTGAAAAAGTGTTTTAGTTTAAGCACAGCGATATATATAAAACGGAGCTGTAAAGCTCAAAAGTGTTTTATTTTAAGCACAGTGATATATATAAAACACCACGTTTTCTCACGCTATAAATATGGTTTATTGTGATACTTGCGAGAAGGAAGTAAAATATTATAAACAACATATTCTCACCGCAAAACATACATACAACATTTTAAACAAACTTTCCCCTCTTCCACCTGAAACAAAACACTGTTCTACATGTAATAAAAATATCCTCAAGAAAGGCTTCAAAATACATCTTAAAACAAATCTACATTTATCAAATTTTATCACAACTAAAAACTCTGATGGAGCATTCAAAGGACATATTAAAATAAGAGTCTTTAACTTCAAACCTCCTGAACCAGAGTCTATAGTTGATGCTGTAGAAATAGTTAAACCTGCTGTTCAAACGTTGATTGAAAAAACACTAAAGGAAATGAAACCACTTAAATTTTATATGGGAGTAAAATTAGAAATGACAAAGGATGAAGGAGTTATAGATGCACCATACATGAGAACTGAGCCACACTTTATATCTTCATATCAAGATTTTAAAACATCAGGAGTCTATGATGAACTTATTAAACAAGAGCAAGATGTGGATAATTCAATCGTAGGAAGTGGATTCAATATAGGAAAAATTATTTACATAGACATTCATATTCTTAAATCAGATCCTCTAAAAGCTTCTTCTTACATTGATTTACCCAGTGTTATCAAAAATAGAAAAGCAGTTATCAATATCAAAAATAAAGACAATAAATGTTTTCTCTGGTCTATTTTAGCACACTTACATCCTCCACATTTTCATGATGAAAGAGTATCTCATTATAAAAAATATGAGAATACATTAAATACGAAAGATCTAAAGTTTCCGATGACTTTAAATGATATTCCTAAATTTGAAAAGATGAATAATTTATCAGTTAATGTTTATGGTCTAACAGAAACAAACAACATTCAGGTTTTAAAGCTTTCTGACAATTGTAAACAAACTCATATTAATCTTCTATATTTTAATTCAGACGAAAATTCACATTATACATACATCAAAGATATTGCTAAATTAATAAAACCACAAGTCTGTAAGAGAACAAATAAAATATATATTTGTTTGCGTTGTCTTAACTTCTTCAATTCACAAGAAAGATTAGATAAACATTCAAATTATTGTGGCGAACATAAATCAACGGTAATCAATATGCCTAAAGAAGGCTCAAAGATCACATTCAAAGATGAAAATAAAAAGATCAAACATCCATTTGTTATATATGCTGATTTTGAAAGTATTTTAGAAAAAATTGATACTGCTTCTCCAGATCCAAAAGAATCATACACAAATAAATATCAAAAACATACTCCTTGTGGTTTTTGTTATTATATCAAATCATCCGTTGGTGATAAATATAACAAGTTAGAGATGTATAGAGGCTCAAATACCCCAGAGGAGTTTGTGAAACGACTAGAAAAAGACTGTGTTCGATTAACCAAGATAATGAGAGAAACCAATAAACCAATGTCCTTAACAAGTAAAGAAAAAAGGGAATTTATAAAAAACAATGTCTGTCATATTTGTGAGGAGAAAATTGGTAAAGG
This sequence comes from Myxine glutinosa, assembly GCF_964187855.1. NCBI lineage: Eukaryota > Metazoa > Chordata > Myxini > Myxiniformes > Myxinidae > Myxine > Myxine glutinosa. The sequence goes on along the minus strand of NW_027616447.1, from coordinate 127,239 downwards.
TCTAAAGGTTAGAGACCATTGTCATCTCACTGGTAAATATAGAGGTCTGGCTCATCAAAGTTGTAATATTAATTATCAACTCCCCTCTTTCATTCCTGTCTTTCTTCATAACAACGCTCATTATGATACACATCTATTTATCAAGGAACTCTCAAAGACTTCTGGAAGTATCTCAGCAATTCCAAACACGGATCAGAAATACATTTCATTCACAAAAACAATTCACACATCTCCTATTACTCATATCAGATTTCTTGATACATTTAAATTCATGGCAAGTCCATTGGTTAACTTGGTTCAAAATCTAAAAGAGTTTCCATGTCTTTCAGAGTATTTTTTAGATAAAGATTTTCTAACACAAAAGGGAATTTACCCCTATGACTATATGGACTCATTTGAGAGATTCAATGAAACACAACTTCCTTCAAAAGAAAATTTCTATAACAAATTAAACAACAGTAATATATCTGATAAAGATTATGTACACGCACAAAATGTTTGGGAAAAATATAACATCAGGAATCTTGGCGAGTATCACGATTTGTATCTCAAAACTGATGTGCTTTTATTGGCCGATGTATTTGAAGCCTTTAGATCTGTTTGTCGCACTGGATATGGATTGGATCCTGCTCACTACTACACAGCACCTGGATTGGCCTGGAGTGCGATGTTGAAAATGACAAAACAAGATTTGGATTTGATAACCGATGTTGATATGCTTTTGATGATTGAAAAGGCAAAAAGAGGTGGAATTTCACAAGTCTGCTCGAGTAGATACGCAAAAGCAAATAACAAATATCTTCCAAATTATGATCCAACGAAAGAGAGTTCTTACTTGATGTACTATGACGCAAACAACCTGTATGGCTGGGCAATGTCTCAGGCTCTTCCTTATGGAAAACTTAGATGGGTAAAGGAAAAAGACTACAAAAACGTTTTACAAGATGTATGTATCTCTACACAAAAAGAATTGGATGAAGAAAAAGTTGGTTATTATTTTGAAATTGATTTAAAATATCCAGAGGAACTCCATAACCTACACAAAGATCTCCCATTTGCTTGTGAGAAAGAAAGTCCAAAGAAAGAATGGTTGAGTGATTATCAACGATCGTTTGATATAGGTGAATCAACAGAAAAATTACTTACTACATTATATAACAAGAAAAATTATGTTCTACACCAAAGAAATTTGCGACAATATTTATCAAAAGGTCTAAGAGTAGAGAAGATCCATAGGGTTCTAAAGTTCAATCAAAGTCATTGGTTAAAGGGGTACATTGATTTTAATACACAAAGAAGAACAGAGTCAAAAACAGATTTTGAGAAAGACTTTTATAAATTGATGAATAATGCGGTCTTTGGTAAGACTATGGAGAATGTGAGGAAAAGACAAAATATCAGATTATCAACATCTTGGGAACAAGCATCAAAATTAATTAATAGACCGAGTTTTACTCGAGCTGAGGTCTTTACTGAGAACTTTTGTGCGATCCATTTGATTAAAGAGAGTATTGAAATGAACAAACCTATTTATATTGGGACAACAATTCTTGATTTATCAAAGTCATTAATGTATGATTACTTTTATAATAACTTGAGGAAGAAATATCAAAATGATGTTAATCTACTTTATATGGATACAGATAGTTTTATTTTGAAAATTAATACCAACGATGTTTATTCAGACATGAAAAGAGACATTAATATCTATGACACGAGTAATTACAGTCCAGAGAGTGAGTTGTTCTCTTCTAAAAATAAAAAGGTGATTGGAAAGTTCAAGGATGAATTAGGAGGAAATGTCATGAGTGAATTTGTGGGATTGAGGTCTAAGGCTTATGCTTATAAATACATTGTGAATAACGTTGAAAAAACTGATAAGAAATTAAAAGGTGTAAAGAAAAATGTCATTAAAGAAACAATAAACTTTAAGGATTATTATAACTGTTTAACAACAAAGAAAGAAGAGTTTAGAAAGATTAATGGAATAAGAAGTTATAAACATCAATTATATTCAGAAGAGGTGAATAAGAAAGCATTGGGGGCTTTTGATGATAAGAGGTTTATTTTAGAAAATGGAATTGATAGTCTCCCTTATGGTTATATAAGTATATAAGTGATAAGATATATATAAGTGATAAGATATATATAAGTGATAAGATATATATAAGTGATAAGATATACATAAGTGATAAGATATATATAAGTGATAAGTTAAAAAGGGGGGGTTGGGGATTTTAACGGGCTACCGCCGCCTTTTTTACTATTATATAAATGATAGAACCAAGTATCAACCAGACTAAAGAGTGGAGGTGTAATCAACCTTGGTATATAAATGGAAAACATAATGAATGTGAAAAATATCAAATAGGTATAATTGAAAAGGCAACTGGTAAAAAAATTCACAAAACAAATAAGAGAATTAATTTAAATACAGGTGAATTGGGTAAAAAAGATGGAAATATTTTTGAGTGGACGGAAAACTTTGATGGTTGTCAGGAAAATATATACTTTAATTTAAAAATGGTATGTGGCACTGGAGGTGCTCAAACAAGAACATTGAGGGAGGTTTACCATTTTATCTTAGCTCAGTTAAAATATCTTAATAAAGAACCAAACTCAATCATCTTTTTTGTTAATATATTAGATGGTGAAGAGAGTGGCAAGAGAATTAAATTATTTCCCACGCATAAACAAATATTTGTAGGGTCGTTGTTTGAGTGGGTTATATTCACCAGATGATATTAAGAGTAAAAGGTTAAAAGGTCCATAAGGTCAGAAGGATCACAGGTGTTTAAGTGGTCTAATGAATAAGGATAGCATGTCAAAAGGTTAGAAGGTTCGTAAAGAACAGGGTGAGAGAAATATAGGTGTTTAGGGTCAATGAGGGAGGGAAAGAATTAATATGGAAGTGAATGGGTCAAAGATTAATCTGCCAGATGATATGTAGAAGAAGGATGATAGGTCTATAAGAGAAAACAAATATTTGTAGTGTTTGAGTGGTCTAATGAACAACATTAAGGATAGGTACTACAGACAAAAGGTTCATAAAGATGAGGGTGGGAGAAATAGAGGTGTTTATGATTTTTGAAAAAGACAAGGGGGTAAATGACATTAGATAGGGATTTCCCATGTTAAACGGAGGTGTCCCAGAAGCAACATTATTACACTACTCTTGTATTAGTGTGGAAAAAACACTTTTTGCACTTGTGATAGTGTTGAAAAACCACTTTTCGCACTTGTGTTAGTGTTGAAAAACCACTTTTCGCCCTTGTGTTGGTCCAGGAAACCACTTTTGCACTTGTATTAGTGTGGAAAAACCACTTTTTGCACTTGTGTTAGTGTTGAAAAACCACTTTTCGCACTTGTCTTAGTGTTGAAAAACCACTTTTCGCACTTGTGTTAGTGTTGAAAAACCACTTTTCGCACTTGTGTTAGTGTTGAAAAACCACTTTTCGCACTTGTGTTAGTGTTGAAAAACCACTTTTCGCACTTGTGTTAGTGTGAAAAACCACTTTTCGCACTTGTGTTAGTGTTGAAAAACCACTTTTCACACTTGTGTTGGTGCAGAAAACCACTTTTGCACTTGTATTAGTGTGGAAAAAACCACTTTTCGCACTTGTGTTAGTGTTGAAAAAACACTTTTCGCACTTGTGTTAGTGTTGAAAAACCACTTTTCGCACTTGTGTTAGTGTTGAAAAACCACTTTTCCCACTTGTGTTAGTGTTGAAAAACCACTTTTCGCACTTGTGTTAGTGTTGAAAAACCACTTTTCGCACTTGTGTTGGTGCAGGAAACCACTTTTGCACTTGTATTAGTGTGGAAAAACCACTTTTCGCACTTGTGTTAGTGTTGAAAAACCACTTTTCGCACTTGTGTTAGTGTTGAAAAACCACTTTTCGCACATGTGTTGTTGCAGGAAACCACTTTTGCACTTGTATTAGTGTGGAAAAAACACTTTTTGCACTTGTGATAGTGTTGAAAAAACACTTTTTGCACTTGTGATAGTGTTGAAAAACCACTTTTCGCACTTGTGTTAGTGTTGAAAAACCACTTTTCGCACTTGTGTTGGTGCAGGAAACCACTTTTGCACTTGTATTAGTGTGGAAAAACCACTTTTCGCACTTGTGTTAGTGATGAAAACCCACTTTTCGCACTTGTGTTAGTGTTGAAAATCCACTTTTCCCACTTTTGTTGGTGCAGGAAACCACTTTTGCACTTGTATTAGTGTGGAAAAAACACTTTTTGCACTTGTGATAGCGTTGAAAAAACACTTTTTGCACTTGTGTTAGTGTTGAAAAACCACTTTTCGCACTTGTGTTGGTGCAGGAAACCACTTTTGCACTTGTATTAGTGTGGAAAAAACACTTTTTGCACTTGTGATAGTGTTGAAAAAACACTTTTTGCACTTGTGTTAGTGTTGAAAAACCACTTTTCGCACTTGTGTTAGTGTTGAAAAACCACTTTTCGCACTTGTGTTGGTGCAGGAAACCACTTTTGCACTTGTATTAGTGTGGAAAAACCACTTTTGGCACTTGTGTTAGTGTTGAAAAACCACTTTTCGCACTTGTGTTAATGTTGAAAAACCACTTTTCGCACTTGTGTTGGTGCAGGAAACCACTTTTGCACTTGTATTAGTGTGGAAAAACCATTTTTTGCACTTGTGTTAGTGTGGAAAAACCATTTTTTGCACTTGTGTTAGTGTTGAAAAACCACTTTTCGCACTTGTGTTAGTGTTGAAAAACCACTTTTCACACTTGTGTTATTGTTGAAAAACCACTTTTCGCACTTGTGTTGGTGCAGGAAACCACTTGTGCACTTGTATTAGTGTGGAAAAAACACTTTTTGCACTTGTGATAGTGTTGAAAAAACACTTTTTGCACTTGTGTTAGTGTTGAAAAACCACTTTTCACACTTGTGTTGGTGCAGGAAACCACTTTTGCACTTGTATTAGTGTGGAAAACCACTTTTCGCACTTGTGTTAGTGTTGAAAAACCACTTTTCGCACTTGTGTTAGTGTTGAAAAACCACTTTTCGCACTTGTGTTGGTGCAGGCAACCACTTTTGCACTTGTATTAGTGTGGAAAAAACACTTTTTGCACTTGTGATAGTGTTGAAAAAACACTTTTTGCACTTGTGTTAGTGTTGAAAAACCACTTTTCGCACTTGTGTTGGTGCAGGAAACCACTTTTGCACTTGTATTAGTGTGGAAAAACCACTTTTCGCACTTGTGTTAGTGTTGAAAAACCACTTTTCGCACTTGTGTTAGTGTTGAAAAACCACTTTTCGCACTTGTGTTGGTGCAGGAAACCACTTTTGCACTTATATTAGTGTGGAAAAACCACTTTTCGCAACTGTGTTAGTGTTGAAAAACCACTTTTCGCACTGGTGTTGGTGAAGGAAACCACTTTTCGTACTTGTGTTAGTGTTGAAAACCCACTTTTCGCACTTGTGTTAGTGTTGAAAATCCACTTTTCCCACTTGTGTTGGTGCAGGAAACCACTTTTGCACTTGTATTAGTGTGGAAAAAACACTTTTTGCACTTGTGATAGTGTTGAAAAACCACTTTTCGCACTTGTGTTAGTGTTGAAAAACCACTTTTCGCCCTTGTGTTGGTCCAGGAAACCACTTTTGCACTTGTATTAGTGTGGAAAAACCACTTTTTGCACTTGTGTTAGTGTTGAAAAACCACTTTTCGCACTTGTCTTAGTGTTGAAAAACCACTTTTCGCACTTGTGTTAGTGTTGAAAAACCACTTTTCGCACTTGTGTTAGTGTTGAAAAACCACTTTTCGCACTTGTGTTAGTGTTGAAAAACCACTTTTCGCACTTGTGTTAGTGTGAAAAACCACTTTTCGCACTTGTGTTAGTGTTGAAAAACCACTTTTCACACTTGTGTTGGTGCAGAAAACCACTTTTGCACTTGTATTAGTGTGGAAAAAACCACTTTTCGCACTTGTGTTAGTGTTGAAAAAACACTTTTCGCACTTGTGTTAGTGTTGAAAAACCACTTTTCGCACTTGTGTTAGTGTTGAAAAACCACTTTTCCCACTTGTGTTAGTGTTGAAAAACCACTTTTCGCACTTGTGTTAGTGTTGAAAAACCACTTTTCGCACTTGTGTTGGTGCAGGAAACCACTTTTGCACTTGTATTAGTGTGGAAAAACCACTTTTCGCACTTGTGTTAGTGTTGAAAAACCACTTTTCGCACTTGTGTTAGTGTTGAAAAACCACTTTTCGCACTTGTGTTGGTGCAGGAAACCACTTTTGCACTTGTATTAGTGTGGAAAAAACACTTTTTGCACTTGTGATAGTGTTGAAAAAACACTTTTTGCACTTGTGATAGTGTTGAAAAACCACTTTTCGCACTTGTGTTAGTGTTGAAAAACCACTTTTCGCACTTGTGTTGGTGCAGGAAACCACTTTTGCACTTGTATTAGTGTGGAAAAACCACTTTTCGCACTTGTGTTAGTGATGAAAACCCACTTTTCGCACTTGTGTTAGTGTTGAAAATCCACTTTTCCCACTTTTGTTGGTGCAGGAAACCACTTTTGCACTTGTATTAGTGTGGAAAAAACACTTTTTGCACTTGTGATAGCGTTGAAAAAACACTTTTTGCACTTGTGTTAGTGTTGAAAAACCACTTTTCGCACTTGTGTTGGTGCAGGCAACCACTTTTGCACTTGTATTAGTGTGGAAAAAACACTTTTCGCACTTGTGTTAGTGTTGAAAAACCACTTTTCGCACTTGTGTTAGTGTTGAAAAACCACTTTTCGCACTTGTGTTGGTGCAGGCAACCACTTTTGCACTTGTATTAGTGTGGAAAAAACACTTTTTGCACTTGTGATAGTGTTGAAAAAACACTTTTTGCACTTGTGTTAGTGTTGAAAAACCACTTTTCGCACTTGTGTTGGTGCAGGAAACCACTTTTGCACTTGTATTAGTGTGGCAAAACCACTTTTCGCACTTGTGTTAGTGTTGAAAAACCACTTTTCGCACTTGTGTTAGTGTTGAAAAACCACTTTTCGCACTTGTGTTGGTGCATGAAACCACTTTTGCACATGTATTAGTGTGGAAAAAACACTTTTTGCACTTGTGATAGTGTTGAAAAAACACTTTTTGCACTTGTGTTAGTGTTGAAAAACCACTTTTCGCACTTGTGTTGGTGCAGGAAACCACTTTTGCACTTGTATTAGTGTGGAAAAACCTCTTTTCGCACTTGTGTTAGTGTTGAAAACCCACTTTTCGCACTTGTGTTAGTGTTGAAAAACCACTTTTCGCACTTGTGTTGGTGCAGGAAACCACTTTTGCACTTGTATTAGTGTGGAAAAAACACTTTTTGCACTTGTGATAGTGTTGAAAAAACACTTTTTGCACTTGTGTTAGTGTTGAAAAACCACTTTTCGCACTTGTGTTGGTGCAGGAAACCACTTTTGCACTTGTATTAGTGTGGAAAAACCACTTTTCGCACTTGTGTTAGTGTTGAAAAACCACTTTTCGCACTTGTGTTAGTGTTGAAAAACCACTTTTCGCACTTGTGTTGGTGCAGGAAACCACTTTTGCACTTGTATTAGTGTGGAAAAACCACTTTTCGCAACTGTGTTAGTGTTGAAAAACCACTTTTCGCACTGGTGTTGGTGAAGGAAACCACTTTTCGCACTTGTGTTAGTGTTGAAAACCCACTTTTCGCACTTGTGTTAGTGTTGAAAATCCACTTTTCCCACTTGTGTTGGTGCAGGTAACCACTTTTGCACTTGTATTAGTGTGGAAAAAACACTTTTTGCACTTGTGATAGTGTTGAAAAACCACTTTTCGCACTTGTGTTAGTGTTGAAAAACCACTTTTCGCACTTGTGTTGGTGCAGGAAACCACTTTTGCACTTGTATTAGTGTGGAAAAACCACTTTTTGCACTTGTGTTAGTGTTGAAAAACCACTTTTCGCACTTGTGTTAGTGTTGAAAAACCACTTTTCGCACTTGTGTTAGTGTGGAAAAAACACTTTTCGCACTTGTGTTAGTGTTGAAAAACCACTTTTCGCACTTGTGTTAGTGTTGAAAAACCATTTTTCGCACTTGTGTTGGTGCAGGCAACCACTTTTGCACTTGTATTAGTGTGGAAAAAACACTTTTTGCACTTGTGATAGTGTTGAAAAAACACTTTTTGCACTTGTGTTAGTGTTGAAAAACCACTTTTCGCACTTGTGTTGGTGCAGGAAACCACTTTTGCACTTGTATTAGTGTGGCAAAACCACTTTTCGCACTTGTGTTAGTGTTGAAAAACCACTTTTCGCACTTGTGTTAGTGTTGAAAAACCACTTTTCGCACTTGTGTTGGTGCATGAAACCACTTTTGCACATGTATTAGTGTGGAAAAAACACTTTTTGCACTTGTGATAGTGTTGAAAAAAGACTTTTTGCACTTGTGTTAGTGTTGAAAAACCACTTTTCGCACTTGTGTTGGTGCAGGAAACCACTTTTGCACTTGTATTAGTGTGGAAAAACCTCTTTTCGCACTTGTGTTAGTGTTGAAAATCCACTTTTCGCACTTGTGTTAGTGTTGAAAAACCACTTTTCGCACTTGTGTTGGTGCAGGAAACCACTTTTGCACTTGTATTAGTGTGGAAAAAACACTTTTTGCACTTGTGATAGTGTTGAAAAAACACTTTTTGCACTTGTGTTAGTGTTGAAAAACCACTTTTCGCACTTGTGTTGGTGCAGGAAACCACTTTTGCACTTGTATTAGTGTGGAAAAACCACTTTTCGCACTTGTGTTAGTGTTGAAAAACCACTTTTCGCACTTGTGTTAGTGTTGAAAAACCACTTTTCGCACTTGTGTTGGTGCAGGAAACCACTTTTGCACTTGTATTAGTGTGGAAAAACCACTTTTCGCAACTGTGTTAGTGTTGAAAAACCACTTTTCGCACTGGTGTTGGTGAAGGAAACCACTTTTCGCACTTGTGTTAGTGTTGAAAACCCACTTTTCGCACTTGTGTTAGTGTTGAAAATCCACTTTTCCCACTTGTGTTGGTGCAGGTAACCACTTTTGCACTTGTATTAGTTTGGAAAAAACACTTTTTGCACTTGTGATAGTGTTGAAAAACCACTTTTCGCACTTGTGTTAGTGTTGAAAAACCACTTTTCGCACTTGTGTTGGTGCAGGAAACCACTTTTGCACTTGTATTAGTGTGGAAAAACCACTTTTTGCACTTGTGTTAGTGTTGAAAAACCACTTTTCGCACTTGTGTTAGTGTTGAAAAACCACTTTTCGCACTTGTGTTAGTGTTGAAAAACCACTTTTCGCACTTGTGTTAGTGTTGAAAAACCACTTTTCGCACTTGTGTTAGTGTTGAAAAACCACTTTTCGCACTTGTGTTAATGTTGAAAAACCACTTTTCGCACTTGTGTTAGTGTTGAAAAACCACTTTTCGCACTTGTGTTAGTGTTGAAAAACCACTTTTCGCACTTGTGTTGGTGCAGGAAACCACTTTTGCACTTGTATTAGTGTGGAAAAACCACTTTTCGCACTTGTGTTAGTGTTGAAAAAACACTTTTTGCACTTGTGTTAGTGTTGAAAAACCACTTTTCGCACTTGTGTTAGTGTTGAAAAACCACTTTTCGCACTTGTGTTAGTGTTGAAAAACCACTTTTCGCACTTGTGTTGGTGCAGGCAACCACTTTTGCACTTGTATTAGTGTGGAAAAAACACTTTTTGCACTTGTGATAGTGTTGAAAAAACACTTTTTGCACTTGTGTTAGTGTTGAAAAACCACTTTTCGCACTTGTGTTGGTGCAGGAAACCACTTTTGCACTTGTATTAGTGTGGCAAAACCACTTTTCGCACTTGTGTTAGTGTTGAAAAACCACTTTTCGCACTTGTGTTAGTGTTGAAAAACCACTTTTCGCACTTGTGTTGGTGCATGAAACCACTTTTGCACATGTATTAGTGTGGAAAAAACACTTTTTGCACTTGTGATAGTGTTGAAAAAACACTTTTCGCACTTGTGTTGGTGCAGGAAACCACTTTTGCACTTGTATTAGTGTGGAAAAACCACTTTTCGCACTTGTGTTAGTGTTGAAAAAACACTTTTTGCACTTGTGTTAGTGTTGAAAAACCACTTTTCGCACTTGTGTTAGTGTTGAAAAACCACTTTTCGCACTTGTGTTAGTGTTGAAAAACCACTTTTCGCACTTGTGTTGGTGCAGGCAACCACTTTTGCACTTGTATTAGTGTGGAAAAAACACTTTTTGCACTTGTGATAGTGTTGAAAAAACACTTTTTGCACTTGTGTTAGTGTTGAAAAACCACTTTTCGCACTTGTGTTGGTGCAGGAAACCACTTTTGCACTTGTATTAGTGTGGCAAAACCACTTTTCGCACTTGTGTTAGTGTTGAAAAACCACTTTTCGCACTTGTGTTAGTGTTGAAAAACCACTTTTCGCACTTGTGTTGGTGCATGAAACCACTTTTGCACATGTATTCGTGTGGAAAAAACACTTTTTGCACTTGTGATAGTGTTGAAAAAACACTTTTTGCACTTGTGTTAGTGTTGAAAAACCACTTTTCGCACTTGTGTTGGTGCAGGAAACCACTTTTGCACTTGTATTAGTGTGGAAAAACCTCTTTTCGCACTTGTGTTAGTGTTGAAAACCCACTTTTCGCACTTGTGTTAGTGTTGAAAAACCACTTTTCGCACTTGTGTTGGTGCAGGAAACCACTTTTGCACTTGTATTAGTGTGGAAAAAACACTTTTTGCACTTGTGATAGTGTTGAAAAAACACTTTTTGCACTTGTGTTAGTGTTGAAAAACCACTTTTCGCACTTGTGTTGGTGCAGGAAACCACTTTTGCACTTGTATTAGTGTGGAAAAACCACTTTTCGCACTTGTGTTAGTGTTGAAAAACCACTTTTCGCACTTGTGTTAGTGTTGAAAAACCACTTTTCGCACTTGTGTTGGTGCAGGAAACCACTTTTGCACTTGTATTAGTGTGGAAAAACCACTTTTCGCAACTGTGTTAGTGTTGAAAAACCACTTTTCGCACTGGTGTTGGTGAAGGAAACCACTTTTCGCACTTGTGTTAGTGTTGAAAACCCACTTTTCGCACTTGTGTTAGTGTTGAAAATCCACTTTTCCCACTTGTGTTGGTGCAGGTAACCACTTTTGCACTTGTATTAGTGTGGAAAAAACACTTTTTGCACTTGTGATAGTGTTGAAAAACCACTTTTCGCACTTGTGTTAGTGTTGAAAAACCACTTTTCGCACTTGTGTTGGTGCAGGAAACCACTTTTGCACTTGTATTAGTGTGGAAAAACCACTTTTTGCACTTGTGTTAGTGTTGAAAAACCACTTTTCGCACTTGTGTTAGTGTTGAAAAACCACTTTTCGCACTTGTGTTAGTGTGGAAAAAACACTTTTCGCACTTGTGTTAGTGTTGAAAAACCACTTTTCGCACTTGTGTTAGTGTTGAAAAACCATTTTTCGCACTTGTGTTGGTGCAGGCAACCACTTTTGCACTTGTATTAGTGTGGAAAAAACACTTTTTGCACTTGTGATAGTGTTGAAAAAACACTTTTTGCACTTGTGTTAGTGTTGAAAAACCACTTTTCGCACTTGTGTTGGTGCAGGAAACCACTTTTGCACTTGTATTAGTGTGGCAAAACCACTTTTCACACTTGTGTTAGTGTTGAAAAACCACTTTTCGCACTTGTGTTAGTGTTGAAAAACCACTTTTCGCACTTGTGTTGGTGCATGAAACCACTTTTGCACATGTATTAGTGTGGAAAAAACACTTTTTGCACTTGTGATAGTGTTGAAAAAACACTTTTTGCACTTGTGTTAGTGTTGAAAAACCACTTTTCGCACCTGTGTTGGTGCAGGAAACCACTTTTGCACTTGTATTAGTGTGGAAAAACCTCTTTTCGCACTTGTGTTAGTGTTGAAAACCCACTTTTCGCACTTGTGTTAGTGTTGAAAAACCACTTTTCGCACTTGTGTTGGTGCAGGAAACCACTTTTGCACTTGTATTAGTGTGGAAAAAACACTTTTTGCACTTGTGATAGTGTTGAAAAAACACTTTTTGCACTTGTGTTAGTGTTGAAAAACCACTTTTCGCACTTGTGTTGGTGCAGGAAACCACTTTTGCACTTGTATTAGTGTGGAAAAACCACTTTTCGCACTTGTGTTAGTGTTGAAAAACCACTTTTCGCACTTGTGTTAGTGTTGAAAAACCACTTTTCGCACTTGTGTTGGTGCAGGAAACCACTTTTGCACTTGTATTAGTGTGGAAAAACCACTTTTCGCAACTGTGTTAGTGTTGAAAAACCACTTTTCGCACTGGTGTTGGTGAAGGAAACCACTTTTCGCACTTGTGTTAGTGTTGAAAACCCACTTTTCGCACTTGTGTTAGTGTTGAAAATCCACTTTTCCCACTTGTGTTGGTGCAGGTAACCACTTTTGCACTTGTATTAGTGTGGAAAAAACACTTTTTGCACTTGTGATAGTGTTGAAAAACCACTTTTCGCACTTGTGTTAGTGTTGAAAAACCACTTTTCGCACTTGTGTTGGTGCAGGAAACCACTTTTGCACTTGTATTAGTGTGGAAAAACCACTTTTTGCACTTGTGTTAGTGTTGAAAAACCACTTTTCGCACTTGTGTTAGTGTTGAAAAACCACTTTTCGCACTTGTGTTAGTGTTGAAAAACCACTTTTCGCACTTGTGTTAGTGTTGAAAAACCACTTTTCGCACTTGTGTTAGTGTTGAAAAACCACTTTTCGCACTTGTGTTAATGTTGAAAAACCACTTTTCGCACTTGTGTTAGTGTTGAAAAACCACTTTTCGCACTTGTGTTAGTGTTGAAAAACCACTTTTCGCACTTGTGTTGGTGCAGGAAACCACTTTTGCACTTGTATTAGTGTGGAAAAACCACTTTTCGCACTTGTGTTAGTGTTGAAAAAACACTTTTTGCACTTGTGTTAGTGTTGAAAAACCACTTTTCGCACTTGTGTTAGTGTTGAAAAACCACTTTTCGCACTTGTGTTAGTGTTGAAAAACCACTTTTCGCACTTGTGTTGGTGCAGGCAACCACTTTTGCACTTGTATTAGTGTGGAAAAAACACTTTTTGCACTTGTGATAGTGTTGAAAAAACACTTTTTGCACTTGTGTTGGTGCAGGAAACCACTTTTGCACTTGTATTAGTGTGGAAAAACCACTTTTTGCACTTGTGTTAGTGTTGAAAAACCACTTTTCGCACTTGTGTTAGTGTTGAAAAACCACTTTTCGCACTTGTGTTAGTGTTGAAAAACCACTTTTTGCACTTGTGTTCGTGTTGAAAAACCACTTTTCGCACTTGTGTTGGTGCAGGAAACCACTTTTGCACTTGTATTAGTGTGGAAAAAAACACTTTTTGCACTTGTGATAGTGTTGAAAAAACACTTTTTGCACTTGTGTTGGTGCAGGAAACCACTTTTGCACTTGTATTAGTGTGGAAAAACCACTTTTTGCACTTGTGTTAGTGTTGAAAAACCACTTTTCGCACTTGTGTTAGTGTTGAAAAACCACTTTTCGCACTTGTGTTAGTGTTGAAAAACCACTTTTTGCACTTGTGTTCGTGTTGAAAAACCACTTTTCGCACTTGTGTTGGTGCAGGAAACCACTTTTGCACTTGTATTAGTGTGGAAAAAAACACTTTTTGCACTTGTGATAGTGTTGAAAAAACACTTTTTGCACTTGTGTTAGTGTTGAAAAACCACTTTTCGCACTTGTGTTGGTGCAGGAAACCACTTTTGCACTTGTATTAGTGTGGAAAAACCACTTTTCGCACTTGTGTTAGTGTTGAAAAACCACATTTCGCACTTGTGTTAATGTTGAAAAACCACTTTTCGCACTTGTGTTGGTGCAGGAAACCACTTTTGCACTTGTATTAGTGTGGAAAAAACACTTTTTGCACTTGTGATAGTGTTGAAAAAACACTTTTTGCACTTGTGTTAGTGTTGAAAAACCACTTTTCGCACTTGTGTTAGTGTTGAAAAACCACTTTTCGCACTTGTGTTGGTGCAGGAAACCACTTTTGCACTTGTATTAGTGTGGAAAAACCACTTTTGGCACTTGTGTTAGTGTTGAAAAACCACTTTTCGCACTTGTGTTAATGTTGAAAAACCACTTTTCGCACTTGTGTTGGTGCAGGAAACCACTTTTGCACTTGTATTAGTGTGGAAAAACCATTTTTTGCACTTGTGTTAGTGTGGAAAAACCATTTTTTGCACTTGTGTTAGTGTTGAAAAACCACTTTTCGCACTTGTGTTAGTGTTGAAAAACCACTTTTCACACTTGTGTTATTGTTGAAAAACCACTTTTCGCACTTGTGTTGGTGCAGGAAACCACTTGTGCACTTGTATTAGTGTGGAAAAAACACTTTTTGCACTTGTGATAGTGTTGAAAAAACACTTTTTGCACTTGTGTTAGTGTTGAAAAACCACTTTTCACACTTGTGTTGGTGCAGGAAACCACTTTTGCACTTGTATTAGTGTGGAAAACCACTTTTCGCACTTGTGTTAGTGTTGAAAAACCACTTTTCGCACTTGTGTTAGTGTTGAAAAACCACTTTTCGCACTTGTGTTGGTGCAGGCAACCACTTTTGCACTTGTATTAGTGTGGAAAAAACACTTTTTGCACTTGTGATAGTGTTGAAAAAACACTTTTTGCACTTGTGTTAGTGTTGAAAAACCACTTTTCGCACTTGTGTTGGTGCAGGAAACCACTTTTGCACTTGTATTAGTGTGGAAAAACCACTTTTCGCACTTGTGTTAGTGTTGAAAAACCACTTTTCGCACTTGTGTTAGTGTTGAAAAACCACTTTTCGCACTTGTGTTGGTGCAGGAAACCACTTTTGCACTTATATTAGTGTGGAAAAACCACTTTTCGCAACTGTGTTAGTGTTGAAAAACCACTTTTCGCACTGGTGTTGGTGAAGGAAACCACTTTTCGTACTTGTGTTAGTGTTGAAAACCCACTTTTCGCACTTGTGTTAGTGTTGAAAATCCACTTTTCCCACTTGTGTTGGTGCAGGAAACCACTTTTGCACTTGTATTAGTGTGGAAAAAACACTTTTTGCACTTGTGATAGTGTTGAAAAACCACTTTTCGCACTTGTGTTAGTGTTGAAAAACCACTTTTCGCCCTTGTGTTGGTCCAGGAAACCACTTTTGCACTTGTATTAGTGTGGAAAAACCACTTTTTGCACTTGTGTTAGTGTTGAAAAACCACTTTTCGCACTTGTCTTAGTGTTGAAAAACCACTTTTCGCACTTGTGTTAGTGTTGAAAAACCACTTTTCGCACTTGTGTTAGTGTTGAAAAACCACTTTTCGCACTTGTGTTAGTGTTGAAAAACCACTTTTCGCACTTGTGTTAGTGTGAAAAACCACTTTTCGCACTTGTGTTAGTGTTGAAAAACCACTTTTCACACTTGTGTTGGTGCAGAAAACCACTTTTGCACTTGTATTAGTGTGGAAAAAACCACTTTTCGCACTTGTGTTAGTGTTGAAAAAACACTTTTCGCACTTGTGTTAGTGTTGAAAAACCACTTTTCGCACTTGTGTTAGTGTTGAAAAACCACTTTTCCCACTTGTGTTAGTGTTGAAAAACCACTTTTCGCACTTGTGTTAGTGTTGAAAAACCACTTTTCGCACTTGTGTTGGTGCAGGAAACCACTTTTGCACTTGTATTAGTGTGGAAAAACCACTTTTCGCACTTGTGTTAGTGTTGAAAAACCACTTTTCGCACTTGTGTTAGTGTTGAAAAACCACTTTTCGCACTTGTGTTGGTGCAGGAAACCACTTTTGCACTTGTATTAGTGTGGAAAAAACACTTTTTGCACTTGTGATAGTGTTGAAAAAACACTTTTTGCACTTGTGATAGTGTTGAAAAACCACTTTTCGCACTTGTGTTAGTGTTGAAAAACCACTTTTCGCACTTGTGTTGGTGCAGGAAACCACTTTTGCACTTGTATTAGTGTGGAAAAACCACTTTTCGCACTTGTGTTAGTGATGAAAACCCACTTTTCGCACTTGTGTTAGTGTTGAAAATCCACTTTTCCCACTTTTGTTGGTGCAGGAAACCACTTTTGCACTTGTATTAGTGTGGAAAAAACACTTTTTGCACTTGTGATAGCGTTGAAAAAACACTTTTTGCACTTGTGTTAGTGTTGAAAAACCACTTTTCGCACTTGTGTTGGTGCAGGCAACCACTTTTGCACTTGTATTAGTGTGGAAAAAACACTTTTCGCACTTGTGTTAGTGTTGAAAAACCACTTTTCGCACTTGTGTTAGTGTTGAAAAACCACTTTTCGCACTTGTGTTAGTGCAGGCAACCACTTTTGCACTTGTATTAGTGTGGAAAAAACACTTTTTGCACTTGTGATAGTGTTGAAAAAACACTTTTTGCACTTGTGTTAGTGTTGAAAAACCACTTTTCGCACTTGTGTTGGTGCAGGAAACCACTTTTGCACTTGTATTAGTGTGGCAAAACCACTTTTCGCACTTGTGTTAGTGTTGAAAAACCACTTTTCGCACTTGTGTTAGTGTTGAAAAACCACTTTTCGCACTTGTGTTGGTGCATGAAACCACTTTTGCACATGTATTAGTGTGGAAAAAACACTTTTTGCACTTGTGATAGTGTTGAAAAAACACTTTTTGCACTTGTGTTAGTGTTGAAAAACCACTTTTCGCACTTGTGTTGGTGCAGGAAACCACTTTTGCACTTGTATTAGTGTGGAAAAACCATTTTTTGCACTTGTGTTAGTGTGGAAAAACCATTTTTTGCACTTGTGTTAGTGTTGAAAAACCACTTTTCGCACTTGTGTTAGTGTTGAAAAACCACTTTTCACACTTGTGTTATTGTTGAAAAACCACTTTTCGCACTTGTGTTGGTGCAGGAAACCACTTGTGCACTTGTATTAGTGTGGAAAAAACACTTTTTGCACTTGTGATAGTGTTGAAAAAACACTTTTTGCACTTGTGTTAGTGTTGAAAAACCACTTTTCACACTTGTGTTGGTGCAGGAAACCACTTTTGCACTTGTATTAGTGTGGAAAACCACTTTTCGCACTTGTGTTAGTGTTGAAAAACCACTTTTCGCACTTGTGTTAGTGTTGAAAAACCACTTTTCGCACTTGTGTTGGTGCAGGCAACCACTTTTGCACTTGTATTAGTGTGGAAAAAACACTTTTTGCACTTGTGATAGTGTTGAAAAAACACTTTTTGCACTTGTGTTAGTGTTGAAAAACCACTTTTCGCACTTGTGTTGGTGCAGGAAACCACTTTTGCACTTGTATTAGTGTGGAAAAACCACTTTTCGCACTTGTGTTAGTGTTGAAAAACCACTTTTCGCACTTGTGTTAGTGTTGAAAAACCACTTTTCGCACTTGTGTTGGTGCAGGAAACCACTTTTGCACTTATATTAGTGTGGAAAAACCACTTTTCGCAACTGTGTTAGTGTTGAAAAACCACTTTTCGCACTGGTGTTGGTGAAGGAAACCACTTTTCGTACTTGTGTTAGTGTTGAAAACCCACTTTTCGCACTTGTGTTAGTGTTGAAAATCCACTTTTCCCACTTGTGTTGGTGCAGGAAACCACTTTTGCACTTGTATTAGTGTGGAAAAAACACTTTTTGCACTTGTGATAGTGTTGAAAAACCACTTTTCGCACTTGTGTTAGTGTTGAAAAACCACTTTTCGCCCTTGTGTTGGTCCAGGAAACCACTTTTGCACTTGTATTAGTGTGGAAAAACCACTTTTTGCACTTGTGTTAGTGTTGAAAAACCACTTTTCGCACTTGTGTTAGTGTTGAAAAACCACTTTTCGCACTTGTGTTAGTGTTGAAAAACCACTTTTCGCACTTGTGTTAGTGTTGAAAAACCACTTTTCGCACTTGTGTTAGTGTTGAAAAACCACTTTTCGCACTTGTGTTAATGTTGAAAAACCACTTTTCGCACTTGTGTTAGTGTTGAAAAACCACTTTTCGCACTTGTGTTAGTGTTGAAAAACCACTTTTCGCACTTGTGTTGGTGCAGGAAACCACTTTTGCACTTGTATTAGTGTGGAAAAACCACTTTTCGCACTTGTGTTAGTGTTGAAAAAACACTTTTTGCACTTGTGTTAGTGTTGAAAAACCACTTTTCGCACTTGTGTTAGTGTTGAAAAACCACTTTTCGCACTTGTGTTAGTGTTGAAAAACCACTTTTCGCACTTGTGTTGGTGCAGGCAACCACTTTTGCACTTGTATTAGTGTGGAAAAAACACTTTTTGCACTTGTGATAGTGTTGAAAAAACACTTTTTGCACTTGTGTTGGTGCAGGAAACCACTTTTGCACTTGTATTAGTGTGGAAAAACCACTTTTTGCACTTGTGTTAGTGTTGAAAAACCACTTTTCGCACTTGTGTTAGTGTTGAAAAACCACTTTTCGCACTTGTGTTAGTGTTGAAAAACCACTTTTTGCACTTGTGTTCGTGTTGAAAAACCACTTTTCGCACTTGTGTTGGTGCAGGAAACCACTTTTGCACTTGTATTAGTGTGGAAAAAAACACTTTTTGCACTTGTGATAGTGTTGAAAAAACACTTTTTGCACTTGTGTTAGTGTTGAAAAACCACTTTTCGCACTTGTGTTGGTGCAGGAAACCACTTTTGCACTTGTATTAGTGTGGAAAAACCACTTTTCGCACTTGTGTTAGTGTTGAAAAACCACATTTCGCACTTGTGTTAATGTTGAAAAACCACTTTTCGCACTTGTGTTGGTGCAGGAAACCACTTTTGCACTTGTATTAGTGTGGAAAAAACACTTTTTGCACTTGTGATAGTGTTGAAAAAACACTTTTTGCACTTGTGTTAGTGTTGAAAAACCACTTTTCGCACTTGTGTTAGTGTTGAAAAACCACTTTTCGCACTTGTGTTGGTGCAGGAAACCACTTTTGCACTTGTATTAGTGTGGAAAAACCACTTTTGGCACTTGTGTTAGTGTTGAAAAACCACTTTTCGCACTTGTGTTAATGTTGAAAAACCACTTTTCGCACTTGTGTTGGTGCAGGAAACCACTTTTGCACTTGTATTAGTGTGGAAAAACCATTTTTTGCACTTGTGTTAGTGTGGAAAAACCATTTTTTGCACTTGTGTTAGTGTTGAAAAACCACTTTTCGCACTTGTGTTAGTGTTGAAAAACCACTTTTCACACTTGTGTTATTGTTGAAAAACCACTTTTCGCACTTGTGTTGGTGCAGGAAACCAATTGTGCACTTGTATTAGTGTGGAAAAAACACTTTTTGCACTTGTGATAGTGTTGAAAAAACACTTTTTGCACTTGTGTTAGTGTTGAAAAACCACTTTTCACACTTGTGTTGGTGCAGGAAACCACTTTTGCACTTGTATTAGTGTGGAAAACCACTTTTCGCACTTGTGTTAGTGTTGAAAAACCACTTTTCGCACTTGTGTTAGTGTTGAAAAACCACTTTTCGCACTTGTGTTGGTGCAGGCAACCACTTTTGCACTTGTATTAGTGTGGAAAAAACACTTTTTGCACTTGTGATAGTGTTGAAAAAACACTTTTTGCACTTGTGTTAGTGTTGAAAAACCACTTTTCGCACTTGTGTTGGTGCAGGAAACCACTTTTGCACTTGTATTAGTGTGGAAAAACCACTTTTCGCACTTGTGTTAGTGTTGAAAAACCACTTTTCGCACTTGTGTTAGTGTTGAAAAACCACTTTTCGCACTTGTGTTGGTGCAGGAAACCACTTTTGCACTTATATTAGTGTGGAAAAACCACTTTTCGCAACTGTGTTAGTGTTGAAAAACCACTTTTCGCACTGGTGTTGGTGAAGGAAACCACTTTTCGTACTTGTGTTAGTGTTGAAAACCCACTTTTCGCACTTGTGTTAGTGTTGAAAATCCACTTTTCCCACTTGTGTTGGTGCAGGAAACCACTTTTGCACTTGTATTAGTGTGGAAAAAACACTTTTTGCACTTGTGATAGTGTTGAAAAACCACTTTTCGCACTTGTGTTAGTGTTGAAAAACCACTTTTCGCCCTTGTGTTGGTCCAGGAAACCACTTTTGCACTTGTATTAGTGTGGAAAAACCACTTTTTGCACTTGTGTTAGTGTTGAAAAACCACTTTTCGCACTTGTCTTAGTGTTGAAAAACCACTTTTCGCACTTGTGTTAGTGTTGAAAAACCACTTTTCGCACTTGTGTTAGTGTTGAAAAACCACTTTTCGCACTTGTGTTAGTGTTGAAAAACCACTTTTCGCACTTGTGTTAGTGTGAAAAACCACTTTTCGCACTTGTGTTAGTGTTGAAAAACCACTTTTCACACTTGTGTTGGTGCAGAAAACCACTTTTGCACTTGTATTAGTGTGGAAAAAACCACTTTTCGCACTTGTGTTAGTGTTGAAAAAACACTTTTCGCACTTGTGTTAGTGTTGAAAAACCACTTTTCGCACTTGTGTTAGTGTTGAAAAACCACTTTTCCCACTTGTGTTAGTGTTGAAAAACCACTTTTCGCACTTGTGTTAGTGTTGAAAAACCACTTTTCGCACTTGTGTTGGTGCAGGAAACCACTTTTGCACTTGTATTAGTGTGGAAAAACCACTTTTCGCACTTGTGTTAGTGTTGAAAAACCACTTTTCGCACTTGTGTTAGTGTTGAAAAACCACTTTTCGCACTTGTGTTGGTGCAGGAAACCACTTTTGCACTTGTATTAGTGTGGAAAAAACACTTTTTGCACTTGTGATAGTGTTGAAAAAACACTTTTTGCACTTGTGATAGTGTTGAAAAACCACTTTTCGCACTTGTGTTAGTGTTGAAAAACCACTTTTCGCACTTGTGTTGGTGCAGGAAACCACTTTTGCACTTGTATTAGTGTGGAAAAACCACTTTTCGCACTTGTGTTAGTGATGAAAACCCACTTTTCGCACTTGTGTTAGTGTTGAAAATCCACTTTTCCCACTTTTGTTGGTGCAGGAAACCACTTTTGCACTTGTATTAGTGTGGAAAAAACACTTTTTGCACTTGTGATAGCGTTGAAAAAACACTTTTTGCACTTGTGTTAGTGTTGAAAAACCACTTTTCGCACTTGTGTTGGTGCAGGCAACCACTTTTGCACTTGTATTAGTGTGGAAAAAACACTTTTCGCACTTGTGTTAGTGTTGAAAAACCACTTTTCGCACTTGTGTTAGTGTTGAAAAACCACTTTTCGCACTTGTGTTGGTGCAGGCAACCACTTTTGCACTTGTATTAGTGTGGAAAAAACACTTTTTGCACTTGTGATAGTGTTGAAAAAACACTTTTTGCACTTGTGTTAGTGTTGAAAAACCACTTTTCGCACTTGTGTTGGTGCAGGAAACCACTTTTGCACTTGTATTAGTGTGGCAAAACCACTTTTCGCACTTGTGTTAGTGTTGAAAAACCACTTTTCGCACTTGTGTTAGTGTTGAAAAACCACTTTTCGCACTTGTGTTGGTGCATGAAACCACTTTTGCACATGTATTAGTGTGGAAAAAACACTTTTTGCACTTGTGATAGTGTTGAAAAAACACTTTTTGCACTTGTGTTAGTGTTGAAAAACCACTTTTCGCACTTGTGTTGGTGCAGGAAACCACTTTTGCACTTGTATTAGTGTGGAAAAACCATTTTTTGCACTTGTGTTAGTGTGGAAAAACCATTTTTTGCACTTGTGTTAGTGTTGAAAAACCACTTTTCGCACTTGTGTTAGTGTTGAAAAACCACTTTTCACACTTGTGTTATTGTTGAAAAACCACTTTTCGCACTTGTGTTGGTGCAGGAAACCACTTGTGCACTTGTATTAGTGTGGAAAAAACACTTTTTGCACTTGTGATAGTGTTGAAAAAACACTTTTTGCACTTGTGTTAGTGTTGAAAAACCACTTTTCACACTTGTGTTGGTGCAGGAAACCACTTTTGCACTTGTATTAGTGTGGAAAACCACTTTTCGCACTTGTGTTAGTGTTGAAAAACCACTTTTCGCACTTGTGTTAGTGTTGAAAAACCACTTTTCGCACTTGTGTTGGTGCAGGCAACCACTTTTGCACTTGTATTAGTGTGGAAAAAACACTTTTTGCACTTGTGATAGTGTTGAAAAAACACTTTTTGCACTTGTGTTAGTGTTGAAAAACCACTTTTCGCACTTGTGTTGGTGCAGGAAACCACTTTTGCACTTGTATTAGTGTGGAAAAACCACTTTTCGCACTTGTGTTAGTGTTGAAAAACCACTTTTCGCACTTGTGTTAGTGTTGAAAAACCACTTTTCGCACTTGTGTTGGTGCAGGAAACCACTTTTGCACTTATATTAGTGTGGAAAAACCACTTTTCGCAACTGTGTTAGTGTTGAAAAACCACTTTTCGCACTGGTGTTGGTGAAGGAAACCACTTTTCGTACTTGTGTTAGTGTTGAAAACCCACTTTTCGCACTTGTGTTAGTGTTGAAAATCCACTTTTCCCACTTGTGTTGGTGCAGGAAACCACTTTTGCACTTGTATTAGTGTGGAAAAAACACTTTTTGCACTTGTGATAGTGTTGAAAAACCACTTTTCGCACTTGTGTTAGTGTTGAAAAACCACTTTTCGCCCTTGTGTTGGTCCAGGAAACCACTTTTGCACTTGTATTAGTGTGGAAAAACCACTTTTTGCACTTGTGTTAGTGTTGAAAAACCACTTTTCGCACTTGTCTTAGTGTTGAAAAACCACTTTTCGCACTTGTGTTAGTGTTGAAAAACCACTTTTCGCACTTGTGTTAGTGTTGAAAAACCACTTTTCGCACTTGTGTTAGTGTTGAAAAACCACTTTTCGCACTTGTGTTAGTGTGAAAAACCACTTTTCGCACTTGTGTTAGTGTTGAAAAACCACTTTTCACACTTGTGTTGGTGCAGAAAACCACTTTTGCACTTGTATTAGTGTGGAAAAAACCACTTTTCGCACTTGTGTTAGTGTTGAAAAAACACTTTTCGCACTTGTGTTAGTGTTGAAAAACCACTTTTCGCACTTGTGTTAGTGTTGAAAAACCACTTTTCCCACTTGTGTTAGTGTTGAAAAACCACTTTTCGCACTTGTGTTAGTGTTGAAAAACCACTTTTCGCACTTGTGTTGGTGCAGGAAACCACTTTTGCACTTGTATTAGTGTGGAAAAACCACTTTTCGCACTTGTGTTAGTGTTGAAAAACCACTTTTCGCACTTGTGTTAGTGTTGAAAAACCACTTTTCGCACTTGTGTTGGTGCAGGAAACCACTTTTGCACTTGTATTAGTGTGGAAAAAACACTTTTTGCACTTGTGATAGTGTTGAAAAAACACTTTTTGCACTTGTGATAGTGTTGAAAAACCACTTTTCGCACTTGTGTTAGTGTTGAAAAACCACTTTTCGCACTTGTGTTGGTGCAGGAAACCACTTTTGCACTTGTATTAGTGTGGAAAAACCACTTTTCGCACTTGTGTTAGTGATGAAAACCCACTTTTCGCACTTGTGTTAGTGTTGAAAATCCACTTTTCCCACTTTTGTTGGTGCAGGAAACCACTTTTGCACTTGTATTAGTGTGGAAAAAACACTTTTTGCACTTGTGATAGCGTTGAAAAAACACTTTTTGCACTTGTGTTAGTGTTGAAAAACCACTTTTCGCACTTGTGTTGGTGCAGGCAACCACTTTTGCACTTGTATTAGTGTGGAAAAAACACTTTTCGCACTTGTGTTAGTGTTGAAAAACCACTTTTCGCACTTGTGTTAGTGTTGAAAAACCACTTTTCGCACTTGTGTTGGTGCAGGCAACCACTTTTGCACTTGTATTAGTGTGGAAAAAACACTTTTTGCACTTGTGATAGTGTTGAAAAAACACTTTTTGCACTTGTGTTAGTGTTGAAAAACCACTTTTCGCACTTGTGTTGGTGCAGGAAACCACTTTTGCACTTGTATTAGTGTGGCAAAACCACTTTTCGCACTTGTGTTAGTGTTGAAAAACCACTTTTCGCACTTGTGTTAGTGTTGAAAAACCACTTTTCGCACTTGTGTTGGTGCATGAAACCACTTTTGCACATGTATTAGTGTGGAAAAAACACTTTTTGCACTTGTGATAGTGTTGAAAAAACACTTTTTGCACTTGTGTTAGTGTTGAAAAACCACTTTTCGCACTTGTGTTGGTGCAGGAAACCACTTTTGCACTTGTATTAGTGTGGAAAAACCTCTTTTCGCACTTGTGTTAGTGTTGAAAACCCACTTTTCGCACTTGTGTTAGTGTTGAAAAACCACTTTTCGCACTTGTGTTGGTGCAGGAAACCACTTTTGCACTTGTATTAGTGTGGAAAAAACACTTTTTGCACTTGTGATAGTGTTGAAAAAACACTTTTTGCACTTGTGTTAGTGTTGAAAAACCACTTTTCGCACTTGTGTTGGTGCAGGAAACCACTTTTGCACTTGTATTAGTGTGGAAAAACCACTTTTCGCACTTGTGTTAGTGTTGAAAAACCACTTTTCGCACTTGTGTTAGTGTTGAAAAACCACTTTTCGCACTTGTGTTGGTGCAGGAAACCACTTTTGCACTTGTATTAGTGTGGAAAAACCACTTTTCGCAACTGTGTTAGTGTTGAAAAACCACTTTTCGCACTGGTGTTGGTGAAGGAAACCACTTTTCGCACTTGTGTTAGTGTTGAAAACCCACTTTTCGCACTTGTGTTAGTGTTGAAAATCCACTTTTCCCACTTGTGTTGGTGCAGGTAACCACTTTTGCACTTGTATTAGTGTGGAAAAAACACTTTTTGCACTTGTGATAGTGTTGAAAAACCACTTTTCGCACTTGTGTTAGTGTTGAAAAACCACTTTTCGCACTTGTGTTGGTGCAGGAAACCACTTTTGCACTTGTATTAGTGTGGAAAAACCACTTTTTGCACTTGTGTTAGTGTTGAAAAACCACTTTTCGCACTTGTGTTAGTGTTGAAAAACCACTTTTCGCACTTGTGTTAGTGTGGAAAAAACACTTTTCGCACTTGTGTTAGTGTTGAAAAACCACTTTTCGCACTTGTGTTAGTGTTGAAAAACCATTTTTCGCACTTGTGTTGGTGCAGGCAACCACTTTTGCACTTGTATTAGTGTGGAAAAAACACTTTTTGCACTTGTGATAGTGTTGAAAAAACACTTTTTGCACTTGTGTTAGTGTTGAAAAACCACTTTTCGCACTTGTGTTGGTGCAGGAAACCACTTTTGCACTTGTATTAGTGTGGCAAAACCACTTTTCGCACTTGTGTTAGTGTTGAAAAACCACTTTTCGCACTTGTGTTAGTGTTGAAAAACCACTTTTCGCACTTGTGTTGGTGCATGAAACCACTTTTGCACATGTATTAGTGTGGAAAAAACACTTTTTGCACTTGTGATAGTGTTGAAAAAAGACTTTTTGCACTTGTGTTAGTGTTGAAAAACCACTTTTCGCACTTGTGTTGGTGCAGGAAACCACTTTTGCACTTGTATTAGTGTGGAAAAACCTCTTTTCGCACTTGTGTTAGTGTTGAAAATCCACTTTTCGCACTTGTGTTAGTGTTGAAAAACCACTTTTCGCACTTGTGTTGGTGCAGGAAACCACTTTTGCACTTGTATTAGTGTGGAAAAAACACTTTTTGCACTTGTGATAGTGTTGAAAAAACACTTTTTGCACTTGTGTTAGTGTTGAAAAACCACTTTTCGCACTTGTGTTGGTGCAGGAAACCACTTTTGCACTTGTATTAGTGTGGAAAAACCACTTTTCGCACTTGTGTTAGTGTTGAAAAACCACTTTTCGCACTTGTGTTAGTGTTGAAAAACCACTTTTCGCACTTGTGTTGGTGCAGGAAACCACTTTTGCACTTGTATTAGTGTGGAAAAACCACTTTTCGCAACTGTGTTAGTGTTGAAAAACCACTTTTCGCACTGGTGTTGGTGAAGGAAACCACTTTTCGCACTTGTGTTAGTGTTGAAAACCCACTTTTCGCACTTGTGTTAGTGTTGAAAATCCACTTTTCCCACTTGTGTTGGTGCAGGTAACCACTTTTGCACTTGTATTAGTTTGGAAAAAAACACTTTTTGCACTTGTGATAGTGTTGAAAAACCACTTTTCGCACTTGTGTTAGTGTTGAAAAACCACTTTTCGCACTTGTGTTGGTGCAGGAAACCACTTTTGCACTTGTATTAGTGTGGAAAAACCACTTTTTGCACTTGTGTTAGTGTTGAAAAACCACTTTTCGCACTTGTGTTAGTGTTGAAAAACCACTTTTCGCACTTGTGTTAGTGTTGAAAAACCACTTTTCGCACTTGTGTTAGTGTTGAAAAACCACTTTTCGCACTTGTGTTAGTGTTGAAAAACCACTTTTCGCACTTGTGTTAATGTTGAAAAACCACTTTTCGCACTTGTGTTAGTGTTGAAAAACCACTTTTCGCACTTGTGTTAGTGTTGAAAAACCACTTTTCGCACTTGTGTTGGTGCAGGAAACCACTTTTGCACTTGTATTAGTGTGGAAAAACCACTTTTCGCACTTGTGTTAGTGTTGAAAAAACACTTTTTGCACTTGTGTTAGTGTTGAAAAACCACTTTTCGCACTTGTGTTAGTGTTGAAAAACCACTTTTCGCACTTGTGTTAGTGTTGAAAAACCACTTTTCGCACTTGTGTTGGTGCAGGCAACCACTTTTGCACTTGTATTAGTGTGGAAAAAACACTTTTTGCACTTGTGATAGTGTTGAAAAAACACTTTTTGCACTTGTGTTGGTGCAGGAAACCACTTTTGCACTTGTATTAGTGTGGAAAAACCACTTTTTGCACTTGTGTTAGTGTTGAAAAACCACTTTTCGCACTTGTGTTAGTGTTGAAAAACCACTTTTCGCACTTGTGTTAGTGTTGAAAAACCACTTTTCGCACTTGTGTTCGTGTTGAAAAACCACTTTTCGCACTTGTGTTGGTGCAGGAAACCACTTTTGCACTTGTATTAGTGTGGAAAAAACACTTTTTGCACTTGTGATAGTGTTGAAAAAACACTTTTTGCACTTGTGTTAGTGTTGAAAAACCACTTTTCGCACTTGTGTTGGTGCAGGAAACCACTTTTGCACTTGTATTAGTGTGGAAAAACCACTTTTCGCACTTGTGTTAGTGTTGAAAAACCACATTTCGCACTTGTGTTAATGTTGAAAAACCACTTTTCGCACTTGTGTTGGTGCAGGAAACCACTTTTGCACTTGTATTAGTGTGGAAAAAACACTTTTTGCACTTGTGATAGTGTTGAAAAAACACTTTTTGCACTTGTGTTAGTGTTGAAAAACCAC
Organism: Myxine glutinosa; assembly: GCF_964187855.1. Classification (NCBI taxonomy): domain Eukaryota; kingdom Metazoa; phylum Chordata; class Myxini; order Myxiniformes; family Myxinidae; genus Myxine; species Myxine glutinosa. The sequence continues at coordinate 99,923 of NW_027616447.1, read as the reverse complement.
TTTTCGCACTTGTGTTAGTGTTGAAAAACCACTTTTCGCACTTGTGTTGGTGCAGGAAACCACTTTTGCACTTGTATTAGTGTGGAAAAACCACTTTTCGCACTTGTGTTAGTGTTGAAAAACCACTTTTCGCACTTGTGTTAATGTTGAAAAACCACTTTTCGCACTTGTGTTGGTGCAGGAAACCACTTTTGCACTTGTATTAGTGTGGAAAAACCATTTTTTGCACTTGTGTTAGTGTGGAAAAACCATTTTTTGCACTTGTGTTAGTGTTGAAAAACCACTTTTCGCACTTGTGTTAGTGTTGAAAAACCACTTTTCACACTTGTGTTATTGTTGAAAAACCACTTTTCGCACTTGTGTTGGTGCAGGAAACCACTTGTGCACTTGTATTAGTGTGGACAAAACACTTTTTGCACTTGTGATAGTGTTGAAAAAACACTTTTTGCACTTGTGTTAGTGTTGAAAAACCACTTTTCACACTTGTGTTGGTGCAGGAAACCACTTTTGCACTTGTATTAGTGTGGAAAACCACTTTTCGCACTTGTGTTAGTGTTGAAAAACCACTTTTCGCACTTGTGTTAGTGTTGAAAAACCACTTTTCGCACTTGTGTTGGTGCAGGCAACCACTTTTGCACTTGTATTAGTGTGGAAAAAACACTTTTTGCACTTGTGATAGTGTTGAAAAAACACTTTTTGCACTTGTGTTAGTGTTGAAAAACCACTTTTCGCACTTGTGTTGGTGCAGGAAACCACTTTTGCACTTGTATTAGTGTGGAAAAACCACTTTTCGCACTTGTGTTAGTGTTGAAAAACCACTTTTCGCACTTGTGTTAGTGTTGAAAAACCACTTTTCGCACTTGTGTTGGTGCAGGAAACCACTTTTGCACTTATATTAGTGTGGCAAAACCACTTTTCGCAACTGTGTTAGTGTTGAAAAACCACTTTTCGCACTGGTGTTGGTGAAGGAAACCACTTTTCGTACTTGTGTTAGTGTTGAAAACCCACTTTTCGCACTTGTGTTAGTGTTGAAAATCCACTTTTCCCACTTGTGTTGGTGCAGGAAACCACTTTTGCACTTGTATTAGTGTGGAAAAAACACTTTTTGCACTTGTGATAGTGTTGAAAAACCACTTTTCGCACTTGTGTTAGTGTTGAAAAACCACTTTTCGCCCTTGTGTTGGTCCAGGAAACCACTTTTGCACTTGTATTAGTGTGGAAAAACCACTTTTTGCACTTGTGTTAGTGTTGAAAAACCACTTTTCGCACTTGTCTTAGTGTTGAAAAACCACTTTTCGCACTTGTGTTAGTGTTGAAAAACCACTTTTCGCACTTGTGTTAGTGTTGAAAAACCACTTTTCGCACTTGTGTTAGTGTTGAAAAACCACTTTTCGCACTTGTGTTAGTGTGAAAAACCACTTTTCGCACTTGTGTTAGTGTTGAAAAACCACTTTTCACACTTGTGTTGGTGCAGAAAACCACTTTTGCACTTGTATTAGTGTGGAAAAAACCACTTTTCTGCACTTGTGTTAGTGTTGAAAAAACACTTTTCGCACTTGTGTTAGTGTTGAAAAACCACTTTTCGCACTTGTGTTAGTGTTGAAAAACCACTTTTCCCACTTGTGTTAGTGTTGAAAAACCACTTTTCGCACTTGTGTTAGTGTTGAAAAACCACTTTTCGCACTTGTGTTGGTGCAGGAAACCACTTTTGCACTTGTATTAGTGTGGAAAAACCACTTTTCGCACTTGTGTTAGTGTTGAAAAACCACATTTCGCACTTGTGTTAATGTTGAAAAACCACTTTTCGCACTTGTGTTGGTGCAGGAAACCACTTTTGCACTTGTATTAGTGTGGAAAAAACACTTTTTGCACTTGTGATAGTGTTGAAAAAACACTTTTTGCACTTGTGTTAGTGTTGAAAAACCACTTTTCGCACTTGTGTTAGTGTTGAAAAACCACTTTTCGCACTTGTGTTGGTGCAGGAAACCACTTTTGCACTTGTATTAGTGTGGAAAAACCACTTTTCGCACTTGTGTTAGTGTTGAAAAACCACTTTTCGCACTTGTGTTAGTGTTGAAAAACCACTTTTCGCACTTGTGTTAATGTTGAAAAATCACTTTTCGCACTTGTGTTGGTGCAGGAAACCACTTTTGCACTTGTATTAGTGTGGAAAAACCATTTTTTGCACTTGTGTTAGTGTGGAAAAACCATTTTTTGCACTTGTGTTAGTGTTGAAAAACCACTTTTCGCACTTGTGTTAGTGTTGAAAACCCACTTTTCACACTTGTGTTATTGTTGAAAAACCACTTTTCGCACTTGTGTTGGTGCAGGAAACCACTTGTGCACTTGTATTAGTGTGGAAAAAACACTTTTTGCACTTGTGATAGTGTTGAAAAAACACTTTTTGCACTTGTGTTAGTGTTGAAAAACCACTTTTCACACTTGTGTTGGTGCAGGAAACCACTTTTGCACTTGTATTAGTGTGGAAAACCACTTTTCGCACTTGTGTTAGTGTTGAAAAACCACTTTTCGCACTTGTGTTAGTGTTGAAAAACCACTTTTCGCACTTGTGTTGGTGCAGGCAACCACTTTTGCACTTGTATTAGTGTGGAAAAAACACTTTTTGCACTTGTGATAGTGTTGAAAAAACACTTTTTGCACTTGTGTTAGTGTTGAAAAACCACTTTTCGCACTTGTGTTGGTGCAGGAAACCACTTTTGCACTTGTATTAGTGTGGAAAAACCACTTTTCGCACTTGTGTTAGTGTTGAAAAACCACTTTTCGCACTTGTGTTAGTGTTGAAAAACCACTTTTCGCACTTGTGTTGGTGCAGGAAACCACTTTTGCACTTATATTAGTGTGGAAAAACCACTTTTCGCAACTGTGTTAGTGTTGAAAAACCACTTTTCGCACTGGTGTTGGTGAAGGAAACCACTTTTCGTACTTGTGTTAGTGTTGAAAACCCACTTTTCGCACTTGTGTTAGTGTTGAAAATCCACTTTTCCCACTTGTGTTGGTGCAGGAAACCACTTTTGCACTTGTATTAGTGTGGAAAAAACACTTTTTGCACTTGTGATAGTGTTGAAAAACCACTTTTCGCACTTGTGTTAGTGTTGAAAAACCACTTTTCGCCCTTGTGTTGGTCCAGGAAACCACTTTTGCACTTGTATTAGTGTGGAAAAACCACTTTTTGCACTTGTGTTAGTGTTGAAAAACCACTTTTCGCACTTGTCTTAGTGTTGAAAAACCACTTTTCGCACTTGTGTTAGTGTTGAAAAACCACTTTTCGCACTTGTGTTAGTGTTGAAAAACCACTTTTCGCACTTGTGTTAGTGTTGAAAAACCACTTTTCGCACTTGTGTTAGTGTGAAAAACCACTTTTCGCACTTGTGTTAGTGTTGAAAAACCACTTTTCACACTTGTGTTGGTGCAGAAAACCACTTTTGCACTTGTATTAGTGTGGAAAAAACCACTTTTCGTACTTGTGTTAGTGTTGAAAAAACACTTTTCGCACTTGTGTTAGTGTTGAAAAACCACTTTTCGCACTTGTGTTAGTGTTGAAAAACCACTTTTCCCACTTGTGTTAGTGTTGAAAAACCACTTTTCGCACTTGTGTTAGTGTTGAAAAACCACTTTTCGCACTTGTGTTGGTGCAGGAAACCACTTTTGCACTTGTGATAGTGTTGAAAAAACACTTTTTGCACTTGTGATAGTGTTGAAAAAACACTTTTTGCACTTGTGTTAGTGTGGAAAAAACACTTTTTGCACTTGTGATAGTGTTGAAAAAACACTTTTTGCACTTGTGTTAGTGTTGAAAAAACACTTTTCGCACTTGTGTTGGTACAGGAAACCACTTTTGCACTTGTATTAGTGTGGAAAAACCACTTTTTGCACTTGTGTTAGTGTTTAAAAAACACTTTTCGCACTTGTGTTAGTGTTGAAAAACCACTTTTCACACTTGTGTTCGTGTTGAAAAACCACTTTTCGCACTTGGGTTGGTGCAGGAAACCACTTTTGCACTTGTATTAGTGTGGAAAAAACACTTTTTGCACTTGTGATAGTGTTGAAAAAACACTTTTTGCACTTGTGTTAGTGTTGAAAAACCACTTTTCGCACTTGTGTTGGTGCAGGAAACCACTTTTGCACTTGTATTAGTGTGGAAAAACCACTTTTCACACTTGTGTTAGTGTTGAAAAACCACTTTTCGCACTTGTGTTAGTGTTGAAAAACCACTTTTCACACTTGTGTTGGTGCAGGAAACCACTTTTGCACTTGTATTAGTGTGGAAAAAACACTTTTTGCACTTGTGATAGTGTTGAAAAAACACTTTTTGCACTTGTGTTAGTGTTGAAAAACCACTTTTCGCACTTGTGTTGGTGCAGGAAACCACTTTTGCACTTGTATTAGTGTGGAAAAACCACTTTTCGCACTTGTGTTAGTGTTGAAAAACCACTTTTCGCACTTGTGTTAGTGTTGAAAAACCACTTTTCGCACTTGTGTTGGTGCAGGAAACCACTTTTGCACTTGTATTAGTGTGGAAAAAACACTTTTTGCACTTGTGATAGTGTTGAAAAAACACTTTTTGCACTTGTGTTAGTGTTGAAAAACCACTTTTCGCACTTGTGTTAGTGTTGAAAAACCACTTTTCGCACTTGTGTTGGTGCAGGAAACCACTTTTGCACTTGTATTAGTGTGGAAAAACCACTTTTCGCACTTGTGTTAGTGATGAAAACCCACTTTTCGCACTTGTGTTAGTGTTGAAAATCCACTTTTCCCACTTTTGTTGGTGCAGGAAACCACTTTTGCACTTGTATTAGTGTGGAAAAAACACTTTTTGCACTTGTGATAGTGTTGAAAAAACACTTTTTGCACTTGTGTTAGTGTTGAAAAACCACTTTTCGCACTTGTGTTGGTGCAGGCAACCACTTTTGCACTTGTATTAGTGTGGAAAAAACACTTTTTGCACTTGTGTTAGTGTTGAAAAACCACTTTTCGCACTTCTGTTAGTGTTGAAAAACCACTTTTCGCACTCGTGTTGGTGCAGGCAACCACTTTTGCACTTGTATTAGTGTGGAAAAAACACTTTTTGCACTTGTGATAGTGTTGAAAAAACACTTTTTGCACTTGTGTTAGTGTTGAAAAACCACTTTTCGCACTTGTGTTGGTGCAGGAAACCACTTTTGCACTTGTATTAGTGTGGGAAAACCACTTTTCGCACTTGTGTTAGTGTTGAAAAACCACTTTTCGCACTTGTGTTAGTGTTGAAAAACCACTTTTCGCACTTGTGTTGGTGCAGGAAACCACTTTTGCACTTATATTGGTGTGGAAAAACCACTTTTCGCAACTGTGTTAGTGTTGAAAAACCACTTTTCGCACTGGTGTTGGTGAAGGAAACCACTTTTCGTACTTGTGTTAGTGTTGAAAACCCACTTTTCGCACTTGTGTTAGTGTTGAAAATCCACTTTTCCCACTTGTGTTGGTGCAGGAAACCACTTTTGCACTTGTATTAGTGTGGAAAAAACACTTTTTGCACTTGTGATAGTGTTGAAAAACCACTTTTCGCACTTGTGTTAGTGTTGAAAAACCACTTTTCGCACTTGTGTTGGTGCAGGAAACCACTTTTGCACTTGTATTAGTGTGGAAAAACCACTTTTCGCACTTGTGTTAGTGTTGAAAAAACACTTTTCGCACTTGTGTTAGTGTTGAAAAACCACTTTTCGCACTTGTGTTAGTGTTGAAAAACCACTTTTCCCACTTGTGTTAGTGTTGAAAAACCACTTTTCGCACTTGTGTTAGTGTTGAAAAACCACTTTTCGCACTTGTGTTAGTGTTGAAAAACCACTTTTCGCACTTGTGTTGGTGCAGGAAACCACTTTTGCACTTGTGATAGTGTTGAAAAAACACTTTTTGCACTTGTGATAGTGTTGAAAAAACACTTTTTGCACTTGTGTTAGTGTGGAAAAAACACTTTTTGCACTTGTGATAGTGTTGAAAAAACACTTTTTGCACTTGTGTTAGTGTTGAAAAAACACTTTTTGCACTTGTGTTGGTGCAGGAAACCACTTTTGCACTTGTATTAGTGTGGAAAAACCACTTTTCGCACTTGTGTTAGTGTTGAAAAAACACTTTTCGCACTTGTGTTAGTGTTGAAAAACCACTTTTCACACTTGTGTTCGTGTTGAAAAACCACTTTTCGCACTTGGGTTGGTGCAGGAAACCACTTTTGCACTTGTATTAGTGTGGAAAAAACACTTTTTGCACTTGTGATAGTGTTGAAAAAACACTTTTTGCACTTGTGTTAGTGTTGAAAAACCACTTTTCGCACTTGTGTTGGTGCAGGAAACCACTTTTGCACTTGTATTAGTGTGGAAAAACCACTTTTCACACTTGTGTTAGTGTTGAAAAACCACTTTTCGCACTTGTGTTAGTGTTGAAAAACCACTTTTCGCACTTGTGTTAGTGTTGAAAAACCACTTTTCGCACTTGTGTTAGTGTTGAAAAACCACTTTTCGCACTTGTGTTAGTGTTGAAAAACCACTTTTCGCACTTGTGTTAGTGTTGAAAAACCACTTTTCGCACTTGTGTTAGTGTTGAAAAACCACTTTTCGCACTTGTGTTAGTGTTGAAAAACCACTTTTCACACTTGTGTTGGTGCAGGAAACCACTTTTGCACTTGTATTAGTGTGGAAAAACCACTTTTCGCACTTGTGTTAGTGTTGAAAAAACACTTTTCGCACTTGTGTTAGTGTTGAAAAACCACTTTTCGCACTTGTGTTAGTGTTGAAAAACCACTTTTCCCACTTGTGTTAGTGTTGAAAAACCACTTTTCGCACTTGTGTTAGTGTTGAAAAACCACTTTTCGCACTTGTGTTAGTGTTGAAAAACCACTTTTCGCACTTGTGTTGGTGCAGGAAACCACTTTTGCACTTGTGATAGTGTTGAAAAAACACTTTTTGCACTTGTGATAGTGTTGAAAAAACACTTTTTGCACTTGTGTTAGTGTGGAAAAAACACTTTTTGCACTTGTGATAGTGTTGAAAAAACACTTTTTGCACTTGTGTTAGTGTTGAAAAAACACTTTTCGCACTTGTGTTGGTGCAGGAAACCACTTTTGCACTTGTATTAGTGTGGAAAAACCACTTTTCGCACTTGTGTTAGTGTTGAAAAAACACTTTTCGCACTTGTGTTAGTGTTGAAAAACCACTTTTCACACTTGTGTTCGTGTTGAAAAACCACTTTTCGCACTTGGGTTGGTGCAGGAAACCACTTTTGCACTTGTATTAGTGTGGAAAAAACACTTTTTGCACTTGTGTTAGTGTTGAAAAACCACTTTTCGCACTTCTGTTAGTGTTGAAAAACCACTTTTCGCACTCGTGTTGGTGCAGGCAACCACTTTTGCACTTGTATTAGTGTGGAAAAAACACTTTTTGCACTTGTGATAGTGTTGAAAAAACACTTTTTGCACTTGTGTTAGTGTTGAAAAACCACTTTTCGCACTTGTGTTGGTGCAGGAAACCACTTTTGCACTTGTATTAGTGTGGGAAAACCACTTTTCGCACTTGTGTTAGTGTTGAAAAACCACTTTTCGCACTTGTGTTAGTGTTGAAAAACCACTTTTCGCACTTGTGTTGGTGCAGGAAACCACTTTTGCACTTATATTGGTGTGGAAAAACCACTTTTCGCAACTGTGTTAGTGTTGAAAAACCACTTTTCGCACTGGTGTTGGTGAAGGAAACCACTTTTCGTACTTGTGTTAGTGTTGAAAACCCACTTTTCGCACTTGTGTTAGTGTTGAAAATCCACTTTTCCCACTTGTGTTGGTGCAGGAAACCACTTTTGCACTTGTATTAGTGTGGAAAAAACACTTTTTGCACTTGTGATAGTGTTGAAAAACCACTTTTCGCACTTGTGTTAGTGTTGAAAAACCACTTTTCGCACTTGTGTTGGTGCAGGAAACCACTTTTGCACTTGTATTAGTGTGGAAAAACCACTTTTTGCACTTGTGTTAGTGTTGAAAAACCACTTTTCGCACTTGTCTTAGTGTTGAAAAACCACTTTTCGCACTTGTGTTAGTGTTGAAAAACCACTTTTCGCACTTGTGTTAGTGTTGAAAAACCACTTTTCGCACTTGTGTTAGTGTTGAAAAACCACTTTTCGCACTTGTGTTAGTGTTGAAAAACCACTTTTCGCACTTGTGTTAGTGTTGAAAAACCACTTTTCACACTTGTGTTGGTGCAGGAAACCACTTTTGCACTTGTATTAGTGTGGAAAAACCACTTTTCGCACTTGTGTTAGTGTTGAAAAAACACTTTTCGCACTTGTGTTAGTGTTGAAAAACCACTTTTCGCACTTGTGTTAGTGTTGAAAAACCACTTTTCCCACTTGTGTTAGTGTTGAAAAACCACTTTTCGCACTTGTGTTAGTGTTGAAAAACCACTTTTCGCACTTGTGTTAGTGTTGAAAAACCACTTTTCGCACTTGTGTTGGTGCAGGAAACCACTTTTGCACTTGTGATAGTGTTGAAAAAACACTTTTTGCACTTGTGATAGTGTTGAAAAAACACTTTTTGCACTTGTGTTAGTGTGGAAAAAACACTTTTTGCACTTGTGATAGTGTTGAAAAAACACTTTTTGCACTTGTGTTAGTGTTGAAAAAACACTTTTCGCACTTGTGTTGGTGCAGGAAACCACTTTTGCACTTGTATTAGTGTGGAAAAACCACTTTTCGCACTTGTGTTAGTGTTGAAAAAACACTTTTCGCACTTGTGTTAGTGTTGAAAAACCACTTTTCACACTTGTGTTCGTGTTGAAAAACCACTTTTCGCACTTGGGTTGGTGCAGGAAACCACTTTTGCACTTGTATTAGTGTGGAAAAAACACTTTTTGCACTTGTGATAGTGTTGAAAAAACACTTTTTGCACTTGTGTTAGTGTTGAAAAACCACTTTTCGCACTTGTGTTGGTGCAGGAAACCACTTTTGCACTTGTATTAGTGTGGAAAAACCACTTTTCACACTTGTGTTAGTGTTGAAAAACCACTTTTCGCACTTGTGTTAGTGTTGAAAAACCACTTTTCGCACTTGTGTTAGTGTTGAAAAACCACTTTTCGCACTTGTGTTAGTGTTGAAAAACCACTTTTCGCACTTGTGTTAGTGTTGAAAAACCACTTTTCGCACTTGTGTTAGTGTTGAAAAACCACTTTTCGCACTTGTGTTAGTGTTGAAAAACCACTTTTCGCACTTGTGTTAGTGTTGAAAAACCACTTTTCACACTTGTGTTGGTGCAGGAAACCACTTTTGCACTTGTATTAGTGTGGAAAAACCACTTTTCGCACTTGTGTTAGTGTTGAAAAAACACTTTTCGCACTTGTGTTAGTGTTGAAAAACCACTTTTCGCACTTGTGTTAGTGTTGAAAAACCACTTTTCCCACTTGTGTTAGTGTTGAAAAACCACTTTTCGCACTTGTGTTAGTGTTGAAAAACCACTTTTCGCACTTGTGTTAGTGTTGAAAAACCACTTTTCGCACTTGTGTTGGTGCAGGAAACCACTTTTGCACTTGTGATAGTGTTGAAAAAACACTTTTTGCACTTGTGATAGTGTTGAAAAAACACTTTTTGCACTTGTGTTAGTGTGGAAAAAACACTTTTTGCACTTGTGATAGTGTTGAAAAAACACTTTTTGCACTTGTGTTAGTGTTGAAAAAACACTTTTCGCACTTGTGTTGGTGCAGGAAACCACTTTTGCACTTGTATTAGTGTGGAAAAACCACTTTTCGCACTTGTGTTAGTGTTGAAAAAACACTTTTCGCACTTGTGTTAGTGTTGAAAAACCACTTTTCACACTTGTGTTCGTGTTGAAAAACCACTTTTCGCACTTGGGTTGGTGCAGGAAACCACTTTTGCACTTGTATTAGTGTGGAAAAAACACTTTTTGCACTTGTGATAGTGTTGAAAAAACACTTTTTGCACTTGTGTTAGTGTTGAAAAACCACTTTTCGCACTTGTGTTGGTGCAGGAAACCACTTTTGCACTTGTATTAGTGTGGAAAAACCACTTTTCACACTTGTGTTAGTGTTGAAAAACCACTTTTCGCACTTGTGTTAGTGTTGAAAAACCACTTTTCGCACTTGTGTTGGTGCAGCAAACCACTTTTGCACTTGTATTAGTGTGGAAAAAATACTTTTTGCACTTGTGATAGTGTTGAAAAAACACTTTTTGCACTTGTGTTAGTGTTGAAAAACCACTTTTTGCACTTGTGTTAGTGTTGAAAAACCACTTTTCGCACTTGTGTTAGTGTTGAAAAACCACTTTTCGCACTTGTGTTGGTGCAGGAAACCACTTTTGCACTTGTGATAGTGTTGAAAAAATACTTTTTGCACTTGTGATAGTGTTGAAAAAACACTTTTTGCACTTGTGTTAGTGTGGAAAAAACACTTTTTGCACTTGTGATAGTGTTGAAAAAACACTTTTTGCACTTGTGTTAGTGTTGAAAAAACACTTTTCGCACTTGTGTTGGTGCAGGAAACCACTTTTGCACTTGTATTAGTGTGGAAAAACCACTTTTCGCACTTGTGTTAGTGTTGAAAAAACACTTTTCGCACTTGTGTTAGTGTTGAAAAACCACTTTTCACACTTGTGTTCGTGTTGAAAAACCACTTTTCGCACTTGGGTTGGTGCAGGAAACCACTTTTGCACTTGTATTAGTGTGGAAAAAACACTTTTTGCACTTGTGATAGTGTTGAAAAAACACTTTTTGCACTTGTGTTAGTGTTGAAAAACCACTTTTCGCACTTGTGTTTGTGCAGGAAACCACTTTTGCACTTGTATTAGTGTGGAAAAACCACTTTTCACACTTGTGTTAGTGTTGAAAAACCACTTTTCGCACTTGTGTTAGTGTTGAAAAACCACTTTTCGCACTTGTGTTAGTGTTGAAAAACCACTTTTCGCACTTGTGTTAGTGTTGAAAAACCACTTTTCGCACTTGTGTTAGTGTTGAAAAACCACTTTTCGCACTTGTGTTAGTGTTGAAAAACCACTTTTCGCACTTGTGTTAGTGTTGAAAAACCACTTTTCGCACTTGTGTTAGTGTTGAAAAACCACTTTTCACACTTGTGTTGGTGCAGGAAACCACTTTTGCACTTGTATTAGTGTGGAAAAACCACTTTTCGCACTTGTGTTAGTGTTGAAAAAACACTTTTCGCACTTGTGTTAGTGTTGAAAAACCACTTTTCGCACTTGTGTTAGTGTTGAAAAACCACTTTTCCCACTTGTGTTAGTGTTGAAAAACCACTTTTCGCACTTGTGTTAGTGTTGAAAAACCACTTTTCGCACTTGTGTTAGTGTTGAAAAACCACTTTTCGCACTTGTGTTGGTGCAGGAAACCACTTTTGCACTTGTGATAGTGTTGAAAAAACACTTTTTGCACTTGTGATAGTGTTGAAAAAACACTTTTTGCACTTGTGTTAGTGTGGAAAAAACACTTTTTGCACTTGTGATAGTGTTGAAAAAACACTTTTTGCACTTGTGTTAGTGTTGAAAAAACACTTTTCGCACTTGTGTTGGTGCAGGAAACCACTTTTGCACTTGTATTAGTGTGGAAAAACCACTTTTCGCACTTGTGTTAGTGTTGAAAAAACACTTTTCGCACTTGTGTTAGTGTTGAAAAACCACTTTTCACACTTGTGTTCGTGTTGAAAAACCACTTTTCGCACTTGGGTTGGTGCAGGAAACCACTTTTGCACTTGTATTAGTGTGGAAAAAACACTTTTTGCACTTGTGATAGTGTTGAAAAAACACTTTTTGCACTTGTGTTAGTGTTGAAAAACCACTTTTCGCACTTGTGTTGGTGCAGGAAACCACTTTTGCACTTGTATTAGTGTGGAAAAACCACTTTTCACACTTGTGTTAGTGTTGAAAAACCACTTTTCGCACTTGTGTTAGTGTTGAAAAACCACTTTTCGCACTTGTGTTGGTGCAGGAAACCACTTTTGCACTTGTATTAGTGTGGAAAAAATACTTTTTGCACTTGTGATAGTGTTGAAAAAACACTTTTTGCACTTGTGTTAGTGTTGAAAAACCACTTTTCGCACTTGTGTTGGTGCAGGAAACCACTTTTGCACTTGTATTAGTGTGGAAAAACCACTTTTCACAACTGTGTTAGTGTTGGTGAAGGAAACCACTTTTCGCCCTTGTGTTAGTGTTGAAAAACCACTTTTCGCACTTGTGTTAGTGTTGAAAAACCACTTTTCGCACTTGTGTTGGTGCAGGAAACCACTTTTGCACTTGTATTAGTGTGGAAAAAACACTTTTTGCACTTGTGATAGTGTTGAAAAAACACTTTTTGCACTTGTGTTAGTGTTGAAAAACCACTTTTCGCACTTGTGTTAGTGTTGAAAAACCACTTTTCGCACTTGTGTTAGTGTTGAAAAACCACTTTTCGCACTTGTGTTGGTGCAGGAAACCACTTTTGCACTTGTATTAGTGTGGAAAAACCACTTTTCGCACTTGTGTTAGTGATGAAAACCCACTTTTCGCACCTGTGTTAGTGTTGAAAATCCACTTTTCCCACTTTTGTTGGTGCAGGAAACCACTTTTGCACTTGTATTAGTGTGGAAAAAACACTTTTTGCACTTGTGATAGTGTTGAAAAAACACTTTTTGCACTTGTGTTAGTGTTGAAAAACCACTTTTCGCACTTGTGTTGGTGCAGGAAACCACTTTTGCACTTATATTAGTGTGGAAAAACCACTTTTCGCACTTGTGTCAGTGTTGAAAAACCACTTTTCGCACTTGTGTTAGTGTTGAAAAACCACTTTTCGCACTTGTGTTGGTGCAGGAAACCACTTTTGTACTTGTATTAGTGTGGAAAACCACTTTTCGCACTTGTGTTAGTGTTGAAAAACCACTTTTCGCACTTGTGTTGGTGCAGGAAACCACTTTTGCACTTGTATTAGTGTGGAAAAAACACTTTTTGCACTTGTGATAGTGTTGAAAAACCACTTTTCGCACTTGTGTTAGTGTTGAAAAACCACTTTTCGCACTTGTGTTAGTGTTGAAAAACCACTTTTCGCACTTGTGTTAGTGTTGAAAAACCACTTTTCGCACTTGTGTTGGTGCAGGAAACCACTTTTGCACTTGTATTAGTGTGGAAAAACCACTTTTCGCACTTGTGTTAGTGTTGAAAAACCACTTTTCGCACTTGTGTTAGTGTTGAAAAACCACTTTTCGCACTTGTGTTGGTGCAGGAAACCACTTTTGCACTTGTATTAGTGTGGAAAATACACTTTTTGCACTTGTGATAGTGTTGAAAAAACACTTTTTGCACTTGTGTTAGTGTTGAAAAACCACTTTTCGCACTTGTGTTGGTGCAGGAAACCACTTTTGCACTTGTATTAGTGTGGAAAAACCACTTTTCGCAGTTGTGTTAGTGTTGAAAAACCAGTTTTCGCACTTGTGTTAGTGTTGAAAAACCACTTTTCGCACTTGTGTTGGTGCAGGAAACCACTTTTGCACTTGTATTAGTGTGGAAAAAACACTTTTTTCACTTGTGATAGTGTTGAAAAAATACTTTTTGCACTTGTGTTAGTGTTGAAAAACCACTTTTCGCACTTGTGTTGGTGCAGGAAACCACTTTTGCACTTGTATTAGTGTGGAAAAACCACTTTTCTCACTTGTGTTAGTGTTGAAAAACCACTTTTCGCACTTGTGTTAGTGTTGAAAAACGACTTTTCGCACTTGTGTTGGTGCAGGAAACCACTTTTGCACTTGTATTAGTGTGGAAAAACCACTTTTCGCAACTGTGTTAGTGTTGAAAAACCACTTTTCGCACTGGTGTTGGTGAAGGAAACCACTTTTCGCTCTTGTCTTAGTGTTGAAAACCCACTTTTCGCACTTGTGTCAGTGTTGAAAATCCACTTTTCCCACTTGTGTTGGTGCAGGAAACCACTTTTGCACTTGTATTAGTGTGAAAAAAACACTTTTTGCACTTGTGATAGTGTTGAAAAACCACTTTTCGCACTTGTGTTGGTGCAGGAAACCACTTTTGCACTTGTATTAGTGTGGAAAAACCACTTTTCGCACTTGTGTTAGTGTTGAAAAAACACTTTTTGCACTTGTGTTAGTGTTGAAAAACCACTTTTCGCACTTGTGTTGGTGCAGGAAACCACTTTTGCACTTGTATTAGTGTGGAAAAACCACTTTTCGCACTTGTGTTAGTGTTGAAAAACCACTTTTCGCACTTGTGTTAGTGTTGAAAAACCACTTTTCGCACTTGTGTTGGTGCAGGAAACCACTTTTGCACTTGTATTAGTGTGGAAAAAACACTTTTTGCACTTGTGATAGTGTTGAAAAAACACTTTTTGCACTTGTGTTAGTGTTGAAAAACCACTTTTCGCACTTGTGTTAGTGTTGAAAAACCACTTTTCGCACTTGTGTTGGTGCAGGAAACCACTTTTGCACTTGTATTAGTGTGGAAAAACCACTTTTCGCACTTGTGTTAGTGATGAAAACCCACTTTTCGCACTTGTGTTAGTGTTGAAAATCCACTTTTCCCACTTTTGTTGGTGCAGGAAACCACTTTTGCACTTGTATTAGTGTGGAAAAAACACTTTTTGCACTTGTGATAGTGTTGAAAAAACACTTTTTGCACTTGTGTTAGTGTTGAAAAACCACTTTTTGCACTTGTGTTGGTGCAGGCAACCACTTTTGCACTTGTATTAGTGTGGAAAAAACACTTTTCACACTTGTGTTAGTGTTGAAAAACCACTTTTCGCACTTGTGTTAGTGTTGAAAAACCACTTTTCGCACTTGTGTTGGTGCAGGCAACCACTTTTGCACTTGTATTAGTGTGGAAAAAACACTTTTTGCACTTGTGATAGTGTTGAAAAAACACTTTTTGCACTTGTGTTAGTGTTGAAAATCCACTTTTCGCACATGTGTTGGTGCAGGAAACCACTTTTGCACTTGTATTAGTGTGGCAAAACCACTTTTCGCACTTGTGTTAGTGTTGAAAAACCACTTTTCGCACTTGTGTTGGTGCATGAAACCACTTTTGCACATGTATTAGTGTGGAAAAAACACTTTTTGCACTTGTGATAGTGTTGAAAAAACACTTTTTGCACTTGTGTTAGTGTTGAAAAACCACTTTTCACACTTGTGTTGGTGCAGGAAACCACTTTTGCACTTGTATTAGTGTGGAAAAACCACTTTTCGCACTTGTGTTAGTGTTGAAAACCCACTTTTCGCACTTGTGTTAGTGTTGAAAAACCACTTTTCGCACTTGTGTTGGTGCAGGAAACCACTTTTGCACTTGTATTAGTGTGGAAAAAACACTTTTTGCACTTGTGATAGTGTTGAAAAAACACTTTTTGCACTTGTGTTAGTGTTGAAAAACCACTTTTCGCACTTGTGTTGGTGCAGGAAACCACTTTTGCACTTGTATTAGTGTGGAAAAACCACTTTTCGCACTTGTGTTAGTGTTGAAAAACCACTTTTCGCACTTGTGTTAGTGTTGAAAAACCACTTTTCGCACTTGTGTTGGTGCAGGAAACCACTTTTGCACTTGTATTAGTGTGGAAAAACCACTTTTCGCAACTGTGTTAGTGTTGAAAAACCACTTTTCGCACTGGTGTTGGTGAAGGAAACCACTTTTCGCACTTGTGTTAGTGTTGAAAACCCACTTTTCGCACTTGTGTTTGTGTTGAAAATCCACTTTTCCCACTTGTGTTGGTGCAGGTAACCACTTTTGCACTTGTATTAGTGTGGTAAAAACACTTTTTGCACTTGTGATAGTGTTGAAAAACCACTTTTCGCACTTGTGTTAGTGTTGAAAAACCACTTTTCGCACTTGTGTTGGTGCAGGAAACCACTTTTGCACTTGTATTAGTGTGGAAAAACCACTTTTTGCACTTGTGTTAGTGTTGAAAAACCACTTTTCGCACTTGTGTTAGTGTTGAAAAACCACTTTTCGCACTTGTGTTAGTGTTGAAAAACCACTTTTCGCACTTGTGTTAGTGTTGAAAAACCACTTTTCGCACTTGTGTTAGTGTTGAAAAACCACTTTTCGCACTTGTGTTAGTGTTGAAAAACCACTTTTCGCACTTGTGTTAGTGTTGAAAAACCACTTTTCGCACTTGTGTTAGTGTTGAAAAACCACTTTTCGCACTTGTGTTGGTGCAGGAAACCACTTTTGCACTTGTATTAGTGTGGAAAAACCACTTTTCGCACTTGTGTTAGTGTTGAAAAAACACTTTTTGCACTTGTGTTAGTGTTGAAAAACCACTTTTCGCACTTGTGTTAGTGTTGAAAAACCACTTTTCGCACTTGTGTTAGTGTTGAAAAACCACTTTTCGCACTTGTGTTGGTGCAGGCAACCACTTTTGCACTTGTATTAGTGTGGAAAAAACACTTTTTGCACTTGTGATAGTGTTGAAAAAACACTTTTTGCACTTGTGTTGGTGCAGGAAACCACTTTTGCACTTGTATTAGTGTGGAAAAACCACTTTTTGCACTTGTGTTAGTGTTGAAAAACCACTTTTCGCACTTGTGTTAGTGTTGAAAAACCACTTTTCGCACTTGTGTTAGTGTTGAAAAACCACTTTTCGCACTTGTGTTAGTGTTGAAAAACCACTTTTCGCACTTGTGTTAGTGTTGAAAAACCACTTTTCGCACTTGTGTTAGTGTTGAAAAACCACTTTTCGCACTTGTGTTAGTGTGGAAAAACCACTTTTTGCACTTGTGTTAGTGTTGAAAAACCACTTTTCGCACTTGTATTAGTGTGGAAAAACCACTTTTCGCACTTGTGTTAGTGTTGAAAAACCACTTTTCGCACTTGTGTTAGTGTTGAAAAACCACTTTTCGCACTTGTGTTGGTGCAGGAAACCACTTTTGCACTTGTATTAGTGTGGAAAAACCACTTTTCGCAACTGTGTTAGTGTTGAAAAACCACTTTTCGCACTGGCGTTGGTGAAGGAAACCACTTTTCGCACTTGTGTTAGTGTTGAAAACCCACTTTTCGCACTTGTGTTTGTGTTGAAAATCCACTTTTCCCACTTGTGTTGGTGCAGGTAACCACTTTTGCACTTGTATTAGTGTGGTAAAAACACTTTTTGCACTTGTGATAGTGTTGAAAAACCACTTTTCGCACTTGTGTTAGTAGATGATAAATGTTGCTTCTGGGACACCTCCGTTTAACATGGGAAATCCCTATCTAATGTCATTTACCCCCCTGTCTTTTTCAAAAACCATAAACACCTCTATTTCTCCCTCTATGAACCTATAATCCTTCTCGCCTTATGAACCTATAATCCTTCTCGCCTTATGAACCTATAATCCTTCTCACCTTATGAACCTATAATCCTTCTCGCCTTATGAACCTATGATTTTCTTCCTTTATGAACCTATAATCCTTCTAGCCTTATGAACCTATGATCATTCTCACTTCCATGTAAATTTTACCCTATTCCCCCCACTACCCCCTTAATGTAGTTCCTTAGACCACTCTGCTAATGAGCCTATAAATATATTATCTCTTTCTAACTTTTTTAAGAGTTCCATTCTCCTATAGAACTCATCCCCATCAAGTATATTTATAAAGTATACAGGTTCCTTAACCTTTTGTTGTGAAAGTATAAAGTGGTATGTTTCACGGAGGGTTCTTGTTTGACCTCCTCCTCTCCCACATACCATTTTAAAATTATAATATTTATTATCCGATTGATAACCATTAAAGTTCTCACTCCACTCTAATATATTTTTCTTCCCACCCTCCATTACCCCACTTAACAAATGAATACGTTTATCCGTCTTGAGAACCTTCTGACCAGTGATTCTCTCAACCTCTTGAATCTGATATTTTTCACATTCGTTATGTTTTCCATTTATATACCAAGGTTGATTACACCTCCACTCTTTAGTCTGGTTGATACTTGGTTCTATCATTTATATAATAGTAAAAAAGGTGGCGGTAGCCCGTTAAAATCCCTAACCCCCCTTTTTAACTTATCACTTATATATATATATATCTTATATACTTATATAACCATAAGGGAGACGATCAATTCCATTTTCTAAAATAAACCTCTTATCATCAAAAGCCCCCAATGCTTTCTTATTCACCTCTTCTGAATATAATTGATGTTTATAACTTCTTATTCCATTAATCTTTCTAAACTCTTCTTTCTTTGTTGTTAAACAGTTATAATAATCCTTAAAGTTTATTGTTTCTTTAATGACATTTTTCTTTATACCTTTTAACTTCTTATCAGTCTTTTCAACGTTATTCACAATGTATTTATAAGCATAAGCCTTCGACCTCAATCCCACAAATTCACTCATAACATTTCCTCCCAATTCATCCTTGAACTTTCCAATCACCTTTTTATTTTTAGAAGAGAACAACTCACTCTCTGGACTGTAATTACTTGTATCATAGATATTAATGTCCTTTTTCATATCTGAATAAACATCATCAGTATTAATTTTCAAAATAAAACTATCAGTATCCATATACAACAATGACACATTATCCTTATACTTTGATTTTAGATTAATATAAAAGTAATCATACATTAATGACTTTGACAAGTCAAGAATTGATGTTCCAATGTAAATAGGTTTGTCCATTTCAATACTCTCTTTAACCAAATGGATCGCACAAAAGTTCTCAGTAAAGACCTCAGCTCTAGTAAAACTCGGTCTATTAATTAATTTTGATGCTTGTTCCCAAGATGTTGCTAGTCTGATATTTTGTCTTTTCCTCACATTCTCCATGGTCTTACCAAAGACCGCATTATTCATTAATTTATAAAAGTCTTTCTCAAAATCTGTTTTTGACTCTGTTCTTCTTTGTGTATTAAAATCAATGTACCCCTTTAACCAATGACTTTGATTGAACTTTAGAACCCTGTGGATCTTCTCTACTCTTAGACCTTTTGATAAATATTGTCGCAAATTTCTTTGGTGTAGTACATAATTTTTCTTGTTATATAATGTAGTAAGTAATTTTTCTGTTGATTCACCTATATCAAACGATCGTTGATAATCACTCAACCATTCTTTCTTTGGACTTTCTTTCTCACAAGCAAATGGAAGATCTTTATGTTTGATATGAAGTTCTTCAGGATATTTTAAATCAACCTCAAAATAATAACCAACCTTTGAATCATCCAATTGTTTTTGTGTAGAGATACATACATCTTGTAAAACCTTTGTGTAGTCTTTTTCCTTTACCCATCTTAGTTTCCCATAAGGAAGAGCTTGAGACATTGCCCAGCCATACAAGTTGTTTGCGTCATAGTACATCAAGTAAGAACTCTCTTTCGTTGAATCATAATTTGGAAGATATTTGTTATTTGCTTTTGAGTAGCTGCTCGAGCATACTTGTGAAATTCCACCTCTTTTTGCCTTTTCAATCATCAAAAGCATATCGACATCGGTTATCAAATCCAAATCTTGTTTTGTCATTTTCAACATCGCGCTCCAAGCCAATCCAGGTGCTGTGTAGTAGTGAGCAGGATCCAATCCATATCCAGTGCGACAAACAGATCTAAAGGCTTCAAATACATCGGCCAATAAAAGCACATCAGTTTTGAGATACAAATCGTGATACTCACCAAGATTCTTGATGTTATATTTTTCCCAAACATTTTGTGCGTGTACATAATCTTTATCAGATATATGACTGTTGTTTAATTTGTTATCGAAATTTTCTTTTAAAGGAAGTTGTGTTTCATTGAATCTCTCAAATGAGTCCATATAGTCATAGGGGTAAATTCCCTTTTGTGTTAGAAAATCTTTATCTGAAAAATACTCTGAAAGACATGGAAACTCTTTTAGATTTTGAACCAAGTTAGCCAATGGACTTGCCATGAATTTAAATGTATCAAGAAATCTGATATGAGTAATAGGAGATGTGTGAATTGTTTTTGTGAATGAAATGTATTTCTGATCTGTGTTAGGAATTGCTGAAATGTGTCCAGATGTCTTTGAAAGTTCATTAATAAATAGATGCGTATCATAATGAGCATTGTTATGAAGAAAGACAGGAATGAAAGAGGGGAGTTGATAATTAATATTACAACTTTGATGAGCTGGACCTCTATATTTACCAGTGAGATGACAATGATCTCTAACCTTTAGACCTTCACCAATTTTTTCCTCACAAATATGACAAACATTGTTTTTTCTAAATTCCCTTTTCTGTTCACTCGTCAAAGACATTGGTTTATTAGTTTCTCTCATTATCTTGGTTAATCGGACACAGTCTTTTTCTAGTCGTTTCACAAACTCCTCTGGGGTATTTGAGCCTCTATACTCCTCTAACTTGTTATATTTATCACCAACGGATGATTTGATATAATAACAAAAACCGCAAGGAGTATGTTTTTGATATTTATTTGTGTATGAATCTTTTGGATCTGGAGAAGCAGTATCTATTTTTTCTAGAATACTTTCAAAATCAGCATATATAACAAATGGATGTTTGATCTTTTTCTTTTCATCTTTGAATGTGATATTTGAGCCTTCTTTAGGCATATTGATTACCGTTGATTTATGTTCACCACAATAATTTGAATGTTTATCTAATCTTTCTTGTGTATGGAAGAAGTTAAGACAACGCAAACAAATATATATTTTATTTGTTCTTTTACATACTTGTGGTTTTATTAATTTAGCAATATCTTTAATGTATGTATAATGTGAATTTTCCTCTGAATTAAAATATAGAAGATTAATATGAGTTTGTTTACAATTGTCAGAAAGCTTTAAAACCTGAATGCTGTTTGTTTCTGTTAGACCATAAACATTAACTGATAAATTATTTATCTTTTCAAATTTAGGAATATCATTTAAAGCCATCGGAAACTTTAGATCTTTCGTATTTAATGTATTCTCATATTTTTTATAATGAGATACTCTTTCATCATGAAAATGTGGAGGATGTAAGTGTGCTAGAATAGACCAGAGAAAACATTTATTGTCTTTATTTTTGATATTGATAACTGCTTTTCTATTTTTGATAACACTGGGTAAATCAATGTAGGAAGAAGCTTTTAGAGGATCTGATTTAAGAATATGAATGTCTATGTAAATAATTTTTCCTATATTGAATCCACTTCCTACGATTGAATTATCCACATCTTGCTCTTGTTTAATAAGTTCATCATAGACTCCTGATGTTTTAAAATCTTGATATGAAGATATAAAGTGTGGCTCAGTTCTCATGTATGGTGTATCTATAACTCCTTCGTCCTTTGTCATTTCTAATTTTACTCCCATATAAAATTTAAGTGGTTTCATTTCTTTTAGTGTTTTTTCAATCAACGTTTGAACAACAGGTTTAACTCTTTCTACAGCATCAACTATAGACTCTGGTTCAGGAGGTTTGAAGTTAAAGACTCTTATTTTAATATGTTCTTTGAATGCGCCATCAGAGTTTTTAGTTGTGATAAAATTTGATAAATGTAGAATTGTTTTAAGATGTATTTCGAAGCCTTTCTTGAGGATATTTTTATTACATGCAGAACAGTGTTTTGTTTCCTTCTGAATAGGAGATAGTAGGTGAAGTAGATTAAATGTGTGTTTGTTAGTTTTAAGGTGTCTTTTGTATTGTTTATATTCTTGTTCACAAACATCGCAATACGTTGCTTTGATCATATTTATTTATATAGTAAAATTATACTTAAAACAAAGTGCCTTTTTTAGAGGCTTTTTAAAAGATGAAACTGTGCTTAAAGTAAACACCTTTGAGCTTTTCAACTCGTTTTATGTATATAACTTTACTTAAAGTAAAACACCTTTGAGTTTTTCAACTCGTTTTATGTATATAACTTTACTTAAAGTAAAATACCTTTGAGCTTTTCAACTCGTTTTATGTATATAACTTTACTTAAAGTAAAACACCTTTGAGCTTTTCAACTCGTTTTATGTATATAACTTTACTTAAAGTAAAACACCTTTGAGCTTTTCAACTCGTTTTATGTATATAACTTTACTTAAAGTAAAACACCTTTGAGCTTTTCAACTCGTTTTATGTATATAACTTTACTTAAAGTAAAACACCTTTGAGCTTTTCAACTCGTTTTATGCATATAACTTTACTTAAAGTAAAACACCTTTGAGCTTTTCAACTCGTTTTATGTATATAACTTTACTTAAAGTAAAACACCTTTTTTTTTTTTTTTTTTTTTTTTTTATTTTATTTTTTTTTTATTTTTTTTTTTTTTTTTTTTGTATACAAGATCGAGGCTCGTGAAAGAGCTAACAATAATCACAAAAAAGACAAACCAACTCCTCTCTGGGGGAGCAAGGCCAGAGAGGAGTCGGTAGAAGACAGAAAGACCACCAACCTGCCTGCGGTGAGTGAGTGAAAGGCCCTTGGAGTTAGCTTCATCGCGGGAGATTCCAATGATTCTGAAAGCTTTGGCCTCAACAGCGTGAAGCCGAGCAAGGTGTGAGGCAGGAGCACCAGCCCAGAGGGGGGAACAGTATTCCATTGAGCTGCGGATGAAAGCCTTGTATGTGGTGAGGAGCTCAGGTGTGCCAAGGAAGGACTTCGCACGACGGAGGATGCCCAGTCGGCGACTGGCTTTGGAGGCGAGCTTGGAAATGTGGTTTTCCCAAGAAAGATCATGGCAGATAGTGAGACCCAAAAGCTTGAGCGACAGAACTTCTTGGAGAGGATTGTTGAGAAAGTAGATGGGAGGGTTGTCCAGTCGGTCCTTTCGGAGAGACATCGTAAGAGTGTGAGATTTATCAGGATTGAAAGACATGTTCCATTTGTTTGCCCAGTCTGTGATTTTGTCCAGGTCTGCAGAGAGTGAGGAGGCTGCAGACTGCTGATCTGAGGGATGAGGAATGGAGCGACATAGAGTAGAGTCATCAGCAAAGAGATAGAGAGGATTTTCAAGAGAGTCAGAGAGATCATTGATGAAGACCAGAAATAGCACAGGGCCCAGAAAGCCAGAAAATAGCACCTTTGAGCTTTTCAACACGTTTTATGTATATAACTTTACTTAAAGTAAAGCGTCTATGTATTAGCCAGAAAGTTTAGATACTCTAGTTCATCAATTTCAATTTCACTATCTGAGTCATCAATAAAGCTACTCTCATAACTATCATTTGAACACAAACTATTAGTATCATAACTATCTTCAGATCCTAGACTCTCAGTATAATAACTCTCAGAGTATTGACTGTTAATATCACTCATTTACATACCATTAAACTTCCATCAATATCTATATATTTTCTTTCATTAGAACTAATAACCACAATATTTTTTACATTAAATGTTATTTTCAAATAATCTCTAATAATCAGAGTACGAAATGATAGTTCACCACTAATATTCATATTATTAATTTCACCCACATCTTTGGGTCTATTAAAGAATATACAAATGTTTCCTCTAGAATCGTTGATGGTTTTATCATTCATTTTCAAAGCTTCTTTATCAATGATCTTTTCAAGCTTTGAGTAAATTGTTAGTAGTAGTGGAGAAACTTTTGTCAAATTTACTTTAATAGAGTTATTAATTAACATAGCTTGTCCTGTAAATTTAATAAAAGGACACATGTTATTCTCCATTATGGGTTTAATCCAAAAATTTCCATATTTATCTTTGTTCAATTTAACATCTTTGACATATTTTTCTATATCTTCCACCGAAGTAGAGATTGATTGAAATTTGTCTTTTGTGTTTTGAAACATTGTATTTATTAGCTAATAAATTTGCGTTTAGTTTAAGTAAAGTTATATACATAAAACGAGTTGAAAAGCTCAAAGGTGTTTTACTTTAAGCACAGTTTCATCTTTAAAAAAGCCTCTAAAAAAGGCACTTTGTTTTAAGTATAATTTTACTATATAAATATGATAAATTCTGAAGGATATTTAGAATTTCCAGACTCTCCATATGATAAATTAGAGAATTGTCCGGCTTGTGGTAGAGTGGGGCTTAATACAGAATCAGAAGCATATAAACAATGTATTTTCTGTGATTATCTTCTAATTAATGATAATAAAAAATATAGAAAAATATATAACTCTTTTAAATTAGAACCAAAAATGAATTACTTTACAAGATTAATAAGAGAGATGAATGTTAAGTATTATGGGGATAATACACCATTTCTTACAAGGGAAGAGACTATTTGTATTGAGGAAATGTATAAGGGTTTAATGATATTTATTATTCAAAATAATTTTAATGGAAATGTTAATACAAGATACTATATAAACAAAATAATGGATTATTTTGAAATTAAACCTGAACTCAGGATAAAATATAGAGTTTCTCAAAAAACTCAAAAAAAGTTAGATGACTTGTTTTCCAAATATATAAATGAATGATTTTTTACCTGTTTGGGAAAATAAGATAAAATTTAATAACCATAAAAATCTTCCAAATTCATTGAGATGTCTAATAGTCGGTTCAAGCGGATGTGGAAAAACCTGTTTACTTTTAAAGATGCTCCTTAGTCCTAATTTTTTAGATTATGATAATTTAATAATTTTTACAAAGTCAAGTTTTCAACCTGAGTATCAACTACTCTCACAGGGTTTTAATGCGGGTCTTAAAAAGGAAGACATTATCGGTTTATTTAAACTTCAAAACAAACTAAATGATTATAATATTGATGATATAATACAATTATTTTGTGATACACAGAAATCAAAATCAAAACTAAAACCCATAACTTGTATTCTCAGTGATAATACGGATGATATACCTTCACCTCAAGATTTAGATAAATCAAAAAAGAACCTCGTTATCTTTGATGATTGTGTTAATGAGAGAAACCAAACAGTAATGGATAGCTACTATACAAGAGGGAGACATTCTTCTTGTAATTGTATTTATCTTAGTCAGTCATATTTTCAACTCCCTCGGCGCTCAATAAGAAACAATGCTAATACTTTTATTTTATTTAAGTTAAATTCAATAGATACAAATAATTTTTGGAGAGATAATTGTTCTACATTACGTAGTAAGAAGGAATTTGAAAATAATATGAAACACACGATCGGAAAATATAAATATATTGTTGTGAAACAAGATGAGATACTAAATGATATTTTTCAATAAATAAATACAGAAAATGAATACCGAAGAAAGAGTAAGAAAGTTTAAAGAACATCAAGAGTTGCTTTCAAAAGTTGTAAAGCAACAGGAAGACATAAAGAAGAAAAGGAGACAGAAACTAACTGGTGAAGAAGCCTTTGAAAGAAAACAAGAGAAATTTTTTAAACCACTTTTAAAAACTCAACAAACGATTTCACCTACAGTTCCCATGGTAGAATTTACTCCAAAAAAATTTCAAATGCTCAAAGATTTTAGTCAAATGACAGAGCAAGAACTTGGAGAATTAGAATATGATGATGAAGGATTATTTCGGCATCTTGAGAAGGTAAATAAACTTTCCAATTATATTGTAGAAGCTCTTCAAAACAATGAATATTTGAAGGGTTCAAAAACCAGAGCAGGTCTCATTCCAACAGAAGAACCAGCACAGTTCCATCTTGTGAAAGAAAAGTTATTGATATTTAATGATAAATTGGTGTTCTTAAGTTCTGACCAACCAAATGTTGAATTAACCCCAAGATTAATGTTTCTTCTAACAAAAGATGGACATTCTAATTCACCTTATTTTGATGAACCGCTTGAAATGGAAAGAGAGGAAGATAGAGAGTATATTGAGTTGCTAAACACACTTGATTATGGAGTTTCTGTTGCTGGTAAAAGTAAGAAGAATGAGAAGGAGAAACATATTATTGATGCTTTAAGTAAGCTTGGTTCGGGTGTTAGTTTTCTTCCAAATGACCCATCACAATTAGTTAATAGGTTATTATTGTTGTTAGGTAGTAAGAAGGCTGGAAACAACAATTGTTTTAATGAAGCATCCGCCATTTTAGATCAGTTGATGAATATGAAAATAATTAATAAATGTCAATACAAAGATATTTTATTAGATATTAAATAAGATGAGAAGCACAATTCTTAGTTTTAATTTCACAACGAGTGATTACACAGCTTCATTCCCTTACCCACTACAACTTGACCCCAAAAAAGAATATGAGGCTTCTTTGTTGTCAATGGAGACTTATAATACCTTGTTTAATATCACAGAGAAAAACAACAAGTTTAGTTATAATCCAGGAAGTGGATATAAAACTATAACCGTTTCACCCGGTGCTTACGAGATTTCTCAAATATCTTCAGAAGTCTCTCGCCTTATGAAAGAAAAAGGTGATGAACCAAAAAATATTGTAATAGATATTCAAAAACACACTTCAAAATCAACTATTAAACTTAAAAATAATTATAAAGTTGATTTCACCATTGAAAAATCGTTTAGAGAGCTATTGGGTTTCTCTTCAAAAAAGGTTGAAACTAACGGGACGTCTTACAGTGATAATGTCATTCAAATATCCTCCGGTATAAATTCAGTATTAATTCATTGTGATTTGATTGATGGTGCTTATAACGATGGAATAAGAACAAATACAATATTTTCATTCAGCGCATACTCAACCCCGATTGGTTATAAATTTAATATGGAACCAAAAAATCTTGTCTATTTACCTGTGTCAGGAAAAACCATATACAGAGTAAATTTTAGGATAACCGACCAAGATAATCGTATGATATCCTTTAATGATGAAATTATATCCATCAGAATTCACCTACGTGAAGTTTTTCAATAAATAAATAATGGTTATTGTGAGAAAACACGAGTTGGGAAAATATAAAATAATTACAGGGGATGGGATGTTCCTTTCACCATACTATAAGGGTGAAGGTATGTTTCTTGGGAGAGGATACTATAAACCAAAGAGACAACGGGGTGTGGGACATCAATTTAGAAATAAAGGAGATGGGATAATTGATACTCTAATGGGTATTGGTTCAACCATCCTTAAACATAAAGACCTAATTGGTTCAACTGCTTCTGCCGTGGGCTCAGTTGCGGGTGCTATAAAGAGTATAAAAGATGCTCAAAAGGAGTCTCATAAATTACAAGCAATCAAAGAAATTAAAAAAGGTAAAACTCAACTATCTTCACAAGAACGACAAAAAATCATTAAAATACTTGGGTCAGGGTTTCAACAATTTTAATGCTATATAAATACAAGTATGGAAGCGATTGATAGTATCTATGATCTGGATGATACGATTATCATTTCAAACTCCACTAAAAAGGAAGACTATTTTAAGGTAAATGCTATAACAGGAACAGACTGGAATTCAAACGGAACAAAAAGTTTTGAAATAAATAATCAACAAACTTACTTGAATATAGCTGATAGTTTCTTGCTGTGTAAATTTAAATTCACTAAGGCTGCGAATAATACTAATGCTACACTCGTAAATGATTTCTTCTGGAAAATGTTTGACAGTGTCCGCCTGTATATTGGAACACAAGAGGTTGAAGCGGTTGATTATGTCTCTGCTACATCTGAAATGATGAAATTTACACTATATTCGTTTAGTGATAGAATGGGTAAGGGAGCTGTTGAAGGTTTTATTCCTGATATGTCAACAGGAACAAACGCAGACCCTGGTTATAGTCAAAGGAAGTCAATGTATAATGATGACGCAAAAGCAGAGAATAGTTTTACGGTAGCAGTACCTCTGAAAGGTATATTTGGATTTTGTGATTATGATAAAGTTTTGTATGGGCTTAAAATTAGATTTCAACTACAAAGGAATGATAATGTAAATAGGTTGCTTTTTGGGGTTGAAAATGCTTTTGGCGACAATAATAAATTTGTTATTAATGATTTGTGTTGGTATATTAGTGAATATACTCCTAATCTTAAAACGGAAGAGATGTTAAATAGAAGACTTAACTCAAAGAAACCGCTAAATGTATCATACCTTAAAAGAAGATGTCAACACGTTAAACTGGAACACACTACCTACACTTGGAATTTGGGTGTTCTTGAAGGAAAGCCACGATACCTATGGCTCATTTTTAAGAAACCAGATGGAGAGGACGGTACTAATAAGAATAATGCCCTGAGTGATAATGCTAAGGTGAAACAACTTCGGGTTTCTCTTGATGGGACATTTTATCCGCGAGATAGATTGGAAATTGATTGGGAAAAAAATGATTATGCGGAAGCCTACAAGTCCTACCAAAAAGTGTGTGAAAGTAATGGTAATAATGATCCTATTTTGGATATGGTTGCATTTAAAGGTTTATATACAATCTACGCAATTGACCTGAGTTCTCAAAAGGAAACTATAAAGTCTAATCGAGTGGATACTTCTCTATACATTGAAAGAGGGGAGAATGAAGAAGTTGATGCTTATTGTTTGCTTTTGGAGGAAACAGAATTACAGATTAATACAGATAATGGTGTTATGATTAATATCACATAGGTTTTTTCTCATAAATAAATGGTAGGGGTATATGTTAATCAAATCAATCTTAATAAATTAACATCTTGTATTCAAAATCAAAAGCCTTGTATTATTAATGTTAATACAATTCAAAGAAAAGGAGCTGTAAGAATTGATGTTTTACTCACACACACACAAGTAAAAACACTAAATGATGTTGGATCACTTAAAATTAAAATGACGAAACATATGTTAAAGAAATATTCAATAGACGAGTCAAGAGGAGGATTTCTCCCGTTTCTAATTCCTTTATTTGCTGGTTTAAGTGCGGCGGGAGCATTGACTGGTGGTATTTCAGCAGCGGTAAAAACTGCTAACGAAAGGAAGGCACAACTAAAAGCTCAAAAAGAATTGGAAAGACATAACAAGGAGTTGGAGAAACAAATTAGTGGAAGTGGTGTAATTGTAGATTTTGCTCAAAAACTTGAAAGTCTACCTGATAAAGCTAGATTGTTGGTTGGAGATATGCTTTCCTCTATCGCTCAAGCGGGTGTTAAACTAACTAAACGGGGTAATGGATTGTATCTTTCTCATAAATAAATGGATAAATGGTTTAAACAATTTGGAAAGAATACAACGTCAAATATAGAACTAGCTAAGTATTGTAAAACACTAAAAATTGATAATGTGGTTATTTGTATGAGAGATGAATTAATACATATAAATAAGAATACAAAGAATATTATTATGAATTTAGACACACAGAATGGTTCTCATTGGGTTTGTATTCATAATAGTCAGGATAAATATTATTTTGATAGTTATGGTATGCCACCACCTGTTGAAGTAATACAATTCTTACAGAATGGTGTTTATCAAACATTCCAAGTTCAAGAAATTAATTCTAAATGTTGTGGCCAATTATGTTTATATGTATTATTTCAACTCAACAATAATGAAAATTTTTATGATATCATTTTTTATCTAATATAAATGACCTATGTTGGAAAAGATGGTTCTATCTTTGGAAAATCCTCTCAGGATATTGATTTATCAAATTATTATACAAAGGCACAGGCTGAACGACAAAAATATAGTGTAAGTAAAAATATTAATATGAAGAATACTTATAAATTAATCAATTATCCAAACCCTACAGATGCGAATGACTTGATTAGATTCAGTGATTTATCACAATATATATCTTTAAAGAAAACAGCACGTTTTGTGAAACAAGTAAAATTTACAACCACAACACCTGGTTATACTGACCATACACCTTTCCTCATTGAATTTAACTACCTGCTTACAATTAAATTTTATAAAGAAGGACATTTAGTTAATATGCGAATTAATAAATGGGGGTATGATATGCCTGATTTAGGGTATAATTGGTCTTTTTCAATAAACATAGAAGACCTACATGATTTAAATCAGTCTCGTAAAGAAGAATATTATCCACTTGGTGAAGATAAGGATTTATGTGGAAGTACAATTAGTAAACAACAAATACGTGATTTTAAGAAAATAAAAATATATGATAGTATAGCGATGGTTCGCATGACAAAGAAGGAAGGTAATGAGATAAGGATAGAAAGCCGAGGAATACAAACCGATTTGGTAGTGGGAAGATGGGGTGGTATTACCTGTCATAATATTAATCTCACATATATTTCTGATACATAAATGGCAGGAAGAAGACTACAAGAGAATTATAATTTTTGTATTCAAGGATACCTACAAGAAAAGGGTGCTCGGTATTACATACCTTATGATTTGGAGCATATACATGGGAATTTTGTCATTAAAAACTGGCCTTATACTGATATTGTTAAACCCACAAATAGAGACTTGTTTAAAATATTAAATAAAAATGAACTTCTCAAAGTTATGAAATATAAAACTCTTTTAGAAATCGTCAACAAATCTTATTGGTATCCTATTATGAGAAAAATAATTATAGATACAAGAATATCTCAAAATCCAGATGAGTATATGTATAATATTCTTTGGGGTTCAAACTCAAGGGTAGCAAGGGATGAGGAAGGAGTTGAAGAAGAGAAGGAGGAAGGAGTTGAAGAAGAGAAGGAGGAAAGAGAGAAGGAGGAGAAGGGGGAAAGGGAGAAGGAGGAGAGGGAGGAAAAGGAGAAGGAGGAGAGGGAGGAAAGGGAGAAAAAGGAGGAGGAGGAGAGGGAGGAAAAATATAAAAATATGACCATTCCTGAGATTAATGAAAGATTGAAGGTATTACGACAAATAAATAAATCTCAACGCACTGAAGAGGAAAATAAAGAATTAATGACTCTTCCGAACTTATTGGTTTTTAAATTTGCTATAATGAATTCAGAGCGCAGATATACAACATATAGTTGATGATGTTGGTGTTATTGACTTTAGTTAGTTTTATTTGTAAATAAATGGAGGAGAGAGTGAAGTCATTTCTAAGGATTCTTTATGTTTTAAAAATCAAGATAGAAATGTATATGTTGAAAACCAAAAAGGTTTTGGCACTATGTAGAACTTTTTCTCATAAATAAATATGAGTTATTGTCTCAAATGTAAAAAGAAAACTAAATCTAAAAATATCTCTTATGTTAAAGCTAAAAATAATAGAGTTTATCAAAAAGGAATATGTCAAGTGTGTGGTTCTAAAAAGTGTCAATTCATCTCTCCTAAAAGTGGAGGAGACATACAAAAGTTTTTGTCAGGTAGCAAATTTACAACAACTGGAATTCCAGGGGAATTACACCTTCCAGGGTATTCTTTCTGTGGCCCAGGAACAAACTTGGATAAAAGATTAGATGAGGCTGACAATCCTAAACCTTGGTCTAAACCTACAAATAGGGTTGATGAAGTGTGTATGAAGCATGATATTGCTTATGGGAAAACCACTACATTGACTGAAAAACATAAAGCCGACAGAGAAATGTTGTATAATTTGTCTTTGATACAAAATCCAACGTTGAGAGAGAAAGTTGATAGGTTTATTGTGAGAAATTTGATAAATGCTAAATTGAAACTTGGCCTTGGTTATTCACCCTCAAAAAACTATTAGGCTCTCATGATGTCATCAAGACTGAGGAGCTTTTGGCTGATGAATTACATAAACCTATAATCACAAAGTTTAAAAGAAGGAAAGTTTATTCTAAATACACCGACCACATATGGTCCGCTGATTTAATCGAACTAAAAAATGATAAGGGATACAAGTATGCTTTAACCGTTATTGATTTGAGGAGTAGATTTGCTTGGGTTGTTCCTTTGAAAAACAAGAGAGGTTATACTCTGAAGTTAGCCTTCCAACAGATATTTAATAAAAGTAAAAGAAAACCAAAGAAACTGTGGACCGATGAGGGAACAGAGTTCTATAACAAAATATTTATGAAATTTCTTAAGGGGGAGGGTATTAAATTATACAGCACCTTTAATGAAGGAAAAGCAGTTGTTATTGAGCGTTTTAATCGTACTTTAAAAGAGAAATTATATAAAAAATTCACACAACTCGGTTCCCAAAAATGGGTGTATTTTATTCAGGATATTGTAGATAATTACAATAATACAGTTCATTCATCAACAAAATCAAAACCATCAGAAACATTTACAAAATTAGAATATGAAAAGGAGATTAATTTGAGAAAGCCCAAGTTCAAAGTTGGTGATATTGTAAGAATATACAGATGGAAAAGTCATTTTGAGAAAGGTTATACAAAGAGATGGACTAATGAATTATTCAAAATCGTTGATGTAATGGATACTATGCCTTGGACTTACAAATTATATGATATGAATTGGGAAGAAATCTTGGGTTCATTTTACTCACAAGAATTACAAAAAACAAAACTGATAATTCATTAAACAACAACCATCCATACTTTCATCCACCCAGATTAGCTAATTTAATTAGTAGTAATAAAAAAAAAAAAAAAAAAAAAAAATCATAAGCCACACCCACACAGACCCCACCCACAAACCCCACCCACACAGACCCCACCCACACAGACCACACCCACACAGACCACACCCACACAGACCACACCCACACAGACCCCGCCCACACATAAGAAAGCATTGGGGGCTTTTGATGATAAGAGGTTTATTTTAGAAAATGGAATTGATCGTCTCCCTTATGGTTATATAAGTATATAAGATATATATATATATAAGTGATAAGTTAAAAAGGGGGGTTAGGGATTTTAACGGGCTACCGCCACCTTTTTTACTATTATATAAATGATAGAACCAAGTATCAACCAGACTAAAGAGTGGAGGTGTAATCAACCTTGGTATATAAATGGAAAACATAACGAATGTGAAAAATATCAGATTCAAGAGGTTGAGAGAATCACTGGTCAGAAGGTTCTCAAGACGGATAAACGTATTCATTTGTTAAGTGGGGTAATGGAGGGTGGGAAGAAAAATATATTAGAGTGGAGTGAGAACTTTAATGGTTATCAATCGGATAATAAATATTATAATTTTAAAATGGTATGTGGGAGAGGAGGAGGTCAAACAAGAACCCTCCGTGAAACATACCACTTTATACTTTCACAACAAAAGGTTAAGGAACCTGTATACTTTATAAATATACTTGATGGGGATGAGTTCTATAGGAGAATGGAACTCTTAAAAAAGTTAGAAAGAGATAATATATTTATAGGCTCATTAGCAGAGTGGTCTAAGGAACTACATTAAGGGGGTAGTGGGGGGAATAGGGTAAAATTTACATGGAAGTGAGAATGATCATAGGTTCATAAGGCTAGAAGGATTATAGGTTCATAAAGGAAGAAAATCATAGGTTCATAAGGCGAGAAGGATTATAGGTTCATAAGGTGAGAAGGATTATAGGTTCATAAGGCGAGAAGGATTATAGGTTCATAAGGCGAGAAGGATTATAGGTTCATAGAGGGAGAAATAGAGGTGTTTATGGTTTTTGAAAAAGACAGGGGGGTAAATGACATTAGATAGGGATTTCCCATGTTAAACGGAGGTGTCCCAGAAGCAACATTTATCATCTACTTGTGTTAGTGTTGAAAAACCACTTTTCGCACTTGTGTTGGTGCAGGAAACCACTTTTGCACTTGTATTAGTGTGGAAAAACCACTTTTTGCACTTGTGTTAGTGTTGAAAAACCACTTTTCGCACTTGTGTTAGTGTTGAAAAACCACTTTTCGCACTTGTGTTAGTGTTGAAAAACCACTTTTCGCACTTGTGTTAGTGTTGAAAAACCACTTTTCGCACTTGTGTTAGTGTTGAAAAACCACTTTTCGCACTTGTGTTAGTGTTGAAAAACCACTTTTCGCACTTGTGTTAGTGTTGAAAAACCACTTTTCGCACTTGTGTTAGTGTTGAAAAACCACTTTTCGCACTTGTGTTGGTGCAGGAAACCACTTTTGCACTTGTATTAGTGTGGAAAAACCACTTTTCGCACTTGTGTTAGTGTTGAAAAAACACTTTTTGCACTTGTGTTAGTGTTGAAAAACCACTTTTCGCACTTGTGTTAGTGTTGAAAAACCACTTTTCGCACTTGTGTTAGTGTTGAAAAACCACTTTTCGCACTTGTGTTGGTGCAGGCAACCACTTTTGCACTTGTATTAGTGTGGAAAAAACACTTTTTGCACTTGTGATAGTGTTGAAAAAACACTTTTTGCACTTGTGTTGGTGCAGGAAACCACTTTTGCACTTGTATTAGTGTGGAAAAACCACTTTTTGCACTTGTGTTAGTGTTGAAAAACCACTTTTCGCACTTGTGTTAGTGTTGAAAAACCACTTTTCGCACTTGTGTTAGTGTTGAAAAACCACTTTTCGCACTTGTGTTCGTGTTGAAAAACCACTTTTCGCACTTGTGTTGGTGCAGGAAACCACTTTTGCACTTGTATTAGTGTGGAAAAACACTTTTTGCACTTGTGATAGTGTTGAAAAAACACTTTTTGCACTTGTGTTAGTGTTGAAAAACCACTTTTCGCACTTGTGTTGGTGCAGGAAACCACTTTTGCACTTGTATTAGTGTGGAAAAACCACTTTTCGCACTTGTGTTAGTGTTGAAAAACCACATTTCGCACTTGTGTTAATGTTGAAAAACCACTTTTCGCACTTGTGTTGGTGCAGGAAACCACTTTTGCACTTGTATTAGTGTGGAAAAAACACTTTTTGCACTTGTGATAGTGTTGAAAAAACACTTTTTGCACTTGTGTTAGTGTTGAAAAACCACTTTTCGCACTTGTGTTAGTGTTGAAAAACGACTTTTCGCACTTGTGTTGGTGCAGGAAACCACTTTTGCACTTGTATTAGTGTGGAAAAACCACTTTTCGCACTTGTGTTAGTGTTGAAAAACCACTTTTCGCACTTGTGTTAGTGTTGAAAAACCACTTTTCGCACTTGTGTTAATGTTGAAAAACCACTTTTCGCACTTGTGTTGGTGCAGGAAACCACTTTTGCACTTGTATTAGTGTGGAAAAACCATTTTTTGCACTTGTGTTAGTGTGGAAAAACCATTTTTTGCACTTGTGTTAGTGTTGAAAAACCACTTTTCGCACTTGTGTTAGTGTTGAAAAACCACTTTTCACACTTGTGTTATTGTTGAAAAACCACTTTTCGCACTTGTGTTGGTGCAGGAAACCACTTGTGCACTTGTATTAGTGTGGAAAAAACACTTTTTGCACTTGTGATAGTGTTGAAAAACCACTTTTCACACTTGTGTTGGTGCAGGAAACCACTTTTGCACTTGTATTAGTGTGGAAAACCACTTTTCGCACTTGTGTTAGTGTTGAAAAACCACTTTTCGCACTTGTGTTAGTGTTGAAAAACCACTTTTCGCACTTGTGTTGGTGCAGGCAACCACTTTTGCACTTGTATTAGTGTGGAAAAAACACTTTTTGCACTTGTGATAGTGTTGAAAAAACACTTTTTGCACTTGTGTTAGTGTTGAAAAACCACTTTTCGCACTTGTGTTGGTGCAGGAAACCACTTTTGCACTTGTATTAGTGTGGAAAAACCACTTTTCGCACTTGTGTTAGTGTTGAAAAACCACTTTTCGCACTTGTGTTAGTGTTGAAAAACCACTTTTCGCACTTGTGTTGGTGCAGGAAACCACTTTTGCACTTATATTAGTGTGGAAAAACCACTTTTCGCAACTGTGTTAGTGTTGAAAAACCACTTTTCGCACTGGTGTTGGTGAAGGAAACCACTTTTCGTACTTGTGTTAGTGTTGAAAACCCACTTTTCGCACTTGTGTTAGTGTTGAAAATCCACTTTTCCCACTTGTGTTGGTGCAGGAAACCACTTTTGCACTTGTATTAGTGTGGAAAAAACACTTTTTGCACTTGTGATAGTGTTGAAAAACCACTTTTCGCACTTGTGTTAGTGTTGAAAAACCACTTTTCGCCCTTGTGTTGGTCCAGGAAACCACTTTTGCACTTGTATTAGTGTGGAAAAACCACTTTTTGCACTTGTGTTAGTGTGGAAAAACCACTTTTTGCACTTGTGTTAGTGTTGAAAAACCACTTTTCGCACTTGTCTTAGTGTTGAAAAACCACTTTTCGCACTTATGTTAGTGTTGAAAAACCACTTTTCGCACTTGTGTTAGTGTTGAAAAACCACTTTTCGCACTTGTGTTAGTGTTGAAAAACCACTTTTTGCACTTGTGTTAGTGTGAAAAACCACTTTTCGCACTTGTGTTAGTGTTGAAAAACCACTTTTCACACTTGTGTTGGTGCAGAAAACCACTTTTGCACTTGTATTAGTGTGGAAAAAACACTTTTTGCACTTGTGTTAGTGTTGAAAAACCACTTTTCGCACTTGTCTTAGTGTTGAAAAACCACTTTTCGCACTTGTGTTAGTGTTGAAAAACCACTTTTCGCACTTGTGTTAGTGTTGAAAAACCACTTTTCGCACTTGTGTTAGTGTTGAAAAACCACTTTTCGCACTTGTGTTAGTGTTGAAAAACCACTTTTCGCACTTGTGTTAGTGTTGAAAAACCACTTTTTACACTTGTGTTGGTGCAGAAAACCACTTTTGCACTTGTATTAGTGTGGAAAAACCACTTTTCGCACTTGTGTTAGTGTTGAAAAAACACTTTTCGCACTTGTGTTAGTGTTGAAAAACCACTTTTCGCACTTGTGTTAGTGTTGAAAAACCACTTTTCCCACTTGTGTTAGTGTTGAAAAACCACTTTTCGCACTTGTGTTAGTGTTGAAAAACCACTTTTCGCACTTGTGTTGGTGCAGGAAACCACTTTTGCACTTGTGATAGTGTTGAAAAAACACTTTTTGCACTTGTGATAGTGTTGAAAAAACACTTTTTGCACTTGTGTTAGTGTGGAAAAAACACTTTTTGCACTTGTGATAGTGTTGAAAAAACACTTTTTGCACTTGTGTTAGTGTTGAAAAAACACTTTTCGCACTTGTGTTGGTACAGGAAACCACTTTTGCACTTGTATTAGTGTGGAAAAACCACTTTTCGCACTTGTGTTAGTGTTGAAAAAACACTTTTCGCACTTGTGTTAGTGTTGAAAAACCACTTTTCACACTTGTGTTCGTGTTGAAAAACCACTTTTCGCACTTGGGTTGGTGCAGGAAACCACTTTTGCACTTGTATTAGTGTGGAAAAAACACTTTTTGCACTTGTGATAGTGTTGAAAAAACACTTTTTGCACTTGTGTTAGTGTTGAAAAACCACTTTTTGCACTTGTGTTGGTGCAGGAAACCACTTTTGCACTTGTATTAGTGTGGAAAAACCACTTTTCACACTTGTGTTAGTGTTGAAAAACCACTTTTCGCACTTGTGTTAGTGTTGAAAAACCACTTTTCGCACTTGTGTTGGTGCAGGAAACCACTTTTGCACTTGTATTAGTGTGGAAAAAACACTTTTTGCACTTGTGATAGTGTTGAAAAAACACTTTTTGCACTTGTGTTAGTGTTGAAAAACCACTTTTCGCACTTGTGTTGGTGCAGGAAACCACTTTTGCACTTGTATTAGTGTGGAAAAACCACTTTTCGCACTTGTGTTAGTGTTGAAAAACCACTTTTCGCACTTGTGTTAGTGTTGAAAAACCACTTTTCGCACTTGTGTTGGTGCAGGAAACCACTTTTGCACTTGTATTAGTGTGGAAAAAACACTTTTTGCACTTGTGATAGTGTTGAAAAAACACTTTTTGCACTTGTGTTCGTGTTGAAAAACCACTTTTCGCACTTGCGTTAGTGTTGAAAAACCACTTTTCGCACTTGTGTTGGTGCAGGAAACCACTTTTGCACTTGTATTAGTGTGGAAAAACCACTTTTCGCACTTGTGTTAGTGATGAAAACCCACTTTTCGCACTTGTGTTAGTGTTGAAAATCCACTTTTCCCACTTTTGTTGGTGCAGGAAACCACTTTTGCACTTGTATTAGTGTGGAAAAAACACTTTTTGCACTTGTGATAGTGTTGAAAAAACACTTTTTGCACTTGTGTTAGTGTTGATAAACCACTTTTCGCACTTGTGTTGGTGCAGGCAACCACTTTTGCACTTGTATTAGTGTGGAAAAAACACTTTTCGCACTTGTGTTAGTGTTGAAAAACCACTTTTCGCACTTGTGTTAGTGTTGAAAAACCACTTTTCGCACTTGTGTTGGTGCAGGCAACCACTTTTGCACTTGTATTAGTGTGGAAAAAACACTTTTTGCACATGTGATAGTGTTGAAAAAATACTTTTTGCACTTGTGTTAGTGTTGAAAAACCACTTTTCGCACTTGTGTTGGTGCAGGAAACCACTTTTGCACTTGTATTAGTGTGGCAAAACCACTTTTCGCACTTGTGTTAGTGTTGAAAAACCACTTTTCGCACTTGTGTTAGTGTTGAAAAACCACTTTTCGCACTTGTGTTGGTGCATGAAACCACTTTTGCACATGTATTAGTGTGGAAAAAACACTTTTTGCACTTGTGATAGTGTTGAAAAAACACTTTTTGCACTTGTGTTAGTGTTGAAAAACCACTTTTCGCACTTGTGTTGGTGCAGGAAACCACTTTTGCACTTGTATTAGTGTGGAAAAACCACTTTTCGCACTTGTGTTAGTGTTGAAAACCCACTTTTCGCACTTGTGTTAGTGTTGAAAAACCACTTTTCGCACTTGTGTTGGTGCAGGAAACCACTTTTGCACTTGTATTAGTGTGGAAAAAACACTTTTTGCACTTGTGATAGTGTTGAAAAAACACTTTTTGCACTTGTGTTAGTGTTGAAAAACCACTTTTCGCACTTGTGTTGGTGCAGGAAACCACTTTTGCACTTGTATTAGTGTGGAAAAACCACTTTTCGCACTTGTGTTAGTGTTGAAAAACCACTTTTCGCACTTGTGTTAGTGTTGAAAAACCACTTTTCGCACTTGTGTTGGTGCAGGAAACCACTTTTGCACTTGTATTAGTGTGGAAAAAACACTTTTTGCACTTGTGATAGTGTTGAAAAAACACTTTTTGCACTTGTGTTAGTGTTGAAAAACCACTTTTCGCACTTGCGTTAGTGTTGAAAAACCACTTTTCGCACTTGTGTTGGTGCAGGAAACCACTTTTGCACTTGTATTAGTGTGGAAAAACCACTTTTCGCACTTGTGTTAGTGATGAAAACCCACTTTTCGCACTTGTGTTAGTGTTGAAAATCCACTTTTCCCACTTTTGTTGGTGCAGGAAACCACTTTTGCACTTGTATTAGTGTGGAAAAAACACTTTTTGCACTTGTGATAGTGTTGAAAAAACACTTTTTGCACTTGTGTTAGTGTTGAAAAACCACTTTTCGCACTTGTGTTGGTGCAGGCAACCACTTTTGCACTTGTATTAGTGTGGAAAAAACACTTTTCGCACTTGTGTTAGTGTTGAAAAACCACTTTTCGCACTTGTGTTAGTGTTGAAAAACCACTTTTCGCACTTGTGTTGGTGCAGGCAACCACTTTTGCACTTGTATTAGTGTGGAAAAAACACTTTTTGCACTTGTGATAGTGTTGAAAAAACACTTTTTGCACTTGTGTTAGTGTTGAAAAACCACTTTTCGCACTTGTGTTGGTGCAGGAAACCACTTTTGCACTTGTATTAGTGTGGCAAAACCACTTTTCGCACTTGTGTTAGTGTTGAAAAACCACTTTTCGCACTTGTGTTAGTGTTGAAAAACCACTTTTCGCACTTGTGTTGGTGCATGAAACCACTTTTGCACATGTATTAGTGTGGAAAAAACACTTTTTGCACTTGTGATAGTGTTGAAAAAACACTTTTTGCACTTGTGTTAGTGTTGAAAAACCACTTTTCGCACTTGTGTTGGTGCAGGAAACCACTTTTGCACTTGTATTAGTGTGGAAAAACCACTTTTCGCACTTGTGTTAGTGTTGAAAACCCACTTTTCGCACTTGTGTTAGTGTTGAAAAACCACTTTTCGCACTTGTGTTGGTGCAGGAAACCACTTTTGCACTTGTATTAGTGTGGAAAAAACACTTTTTGCACTTGTGATAGTGTTGAAAAAACACTTTTTGCACTTGTGTTAGTGTTGAAAAACCACTTTTCGCACTTGTGTTGGTGCAGGAAACCACTTTTGCACTTGTATTAGTGTGGAAAAACCACTTTTCGCACTTGTGTTAGTGTTGAAAAACCACTTTTCGCACTTGTGTTGGTGCAGGAAACCACTTTTGCACTTGTATTAGTGTTGAAAAACCACTTTTCGCACTTGTGTTAGTGTTGAAAAACCACTTTTCGCACTTGTGTTGGTGCAGGAAACCACTTTTGCACTTGTATTAGTGTGGAAAAACCACTTTTCGCAACTGTGTTAGTGTTGAAAAACCACTTTTCGCACTGGTGTTAGTGTTGAAAAACCACTTTTCGCACTTGTGTTGGTGCAGGAAACCACTTTTGCACTTGTATTAGTGTGGAAAAAACACTTTTTGCACTTGTGATAGTGTTGAAAAAACACTTTTTGCACTTGTGTTAGTGTTGAAAAACCACTTTTCGCACTTGTGTTGGTGCAGGAAACCACTTTTGCACTTGTATTAGTGTGGAAAAACCACTTTTCGCACTTGTGTTAGTGTTGAAAAACCACTTTTCGCACTTGTGTTAGTGTTGAAAAACCACTTTTCGCACTTGTGTTGGTGCAGGAAACCACTTTTGCACTTGTATTAGTGTGGAAAAAACACTTTTTGCACTTGTGATAGTGTTGAAAAAACACTTTTTGCACTTGTGTTAGTGTTGAAAAACCACTTTTCGCACTTGCGTTAGTGTTGAAAAACCACTTTTCGCACTTGTGTTGGTGCAGGAAACCACTTTTGCACTTGTATTAGTGTGGAAAAACCACTTTTCGCACTTGTGTTAGTGATGAAAACCCACTTTTCGCACTTGTGTTA
The DNA here is from genome assembly GCF_964187855.1 of Myxine glutinosa. Classification (NCBI taxonomy): domain Eukaryota; kingdom Metazoa; phylum Chordata; class Myxini; order Myxiniformes; family Myxinidae; genus Myxine; species Myxine glutinosa. The sequence goes on along the minus strand of NW_027616447.1, from coordinate 59,238 downwards.
GTGTTGAAAATCCACTTTTCCCACTTTTGTTGGTGCAGGAAACCACTTTTGCACTTGTATTAGTGTGGAAAAAACACTTTTTGCACTTGTGATAGTGTTGAAAAAACACTTTTTGCACTTGTGTTAGTGTTGAAAAACCACTTTTCGCACTTGTGTTGGTGCAGGCAACCACTTTTGCACTTGTATTAGTGTGGAAAAAACACTTTTTGCACTTGTGATAGTGTTGAAAAAACACTTTTTGCACTTGTGTTAGTGTTGAAAAACCACTTTTCGCACTTGTGTTGGTGCAGGAAACCACTTTTGCACTTGTATTAGTGTGGAAAAACCACTTTTCACACTTGTGTTAGTGTTGAAAAACCACTTTTTGCACTTGTGTTAGTGTTGAAAAACCACTTTTCGCACTTGTGTTAGTGTTGAAAAACCACTTTTCGCACTTGTGTTAGTGTTGAAAAACCACTTTTCGCACTTGTGTTAGTGTTGAAAAACCACTTTTCGCACTTGTGTTAGTGTTGAAAAACCACTTTTCGCACTTGTGTTAGTGTTGAAAAACCACTTTTCGCACTTGTGTTAGTGTTGAAAAACCACTTTTCACACTTGTGTTGGTGCAGGAAACCACTTTTGCACTTGTATTAGTGTGGAAAAACCACTTTTCGCACTTGTGTTAGTGTTGAAAAAACACTTTTCGCACTTGTGTTAGTGTTGAAAAACCACTTTTCGCACTTGTGTTAGTGTTGAAAAACCACTTTTCCCACTTGTGTTAGTGTTGAAAAACCACTTTTCGCACTTGTGTTAGTGTTGAAAAACCACTTTTCACACTTGTGTTAGTGTTGAAAAACCACTTTTCGCACTTGTGTTGGTGCAGGAAACCACTTTTGCACTTGTGATAGTGTTGAAAAAACACTTTTTGCACTTGTGATAGTGTTGAAAAAACACTTTTTGCACTTGTGTTAGTGTGGAAAAAACACTTTTTGCACTTGTGATAGTGTTGAAAAAACACTTTTTGCACTTGTGTTAGTGTTGAAAAAACACTTTTCGCACTTGTGTTGGTGCAGGAAACCACTTTTGCACTTGTATTAGTGTGGAAAAACCACTTTTCGCACTTGTGTTAGTGTTGAAAAAACACTTTTCGCACTTGTGTTAGTGTTGAAAAACCACTTTTCACACTTGTGTTCGTGTTGAAAAACCACTTTTCGCACTTGGGTTGGTGCAGGAAACCACTTTTGCACTTGTATTAGTGTGGAAAAAACACTTTTTGCACTTGTGATAGTGTTGAAAAAACACTTTTTGCACTTGTGTTAGTGTTGAAAAACCACTTTTCGCACTTGTGTTGGTGCAGGAAACCACTTTTGCACTTGTATTAGTGTGGAAAAACCACTTTTCACACTTGTGTTAGTGTTGAAAAACCACTTTTCGCACTTGTGTTAGTGTTGAAAAACCACTTTTCGCACTTGTGTTGGTGCAGCAAACCACTTTTGCACTTGTATTAGTGTGGAAAAAATACTTTTTGCACTTGTGATAGTGTTGAAAAAACACTTTTTGCACTTGTGTTAGTGTTGAAAAACCACTTTTTGCACTTGTGTTAGTGTTGAAAAACCACTTTTCGCACTTGTGTTAGTGTTGAAAAACCACTTTTCGCACTTGTGTTGGTGCAGGAAACCACTTTTGCACTTGTGATAGTGTTGAAAAAACACTTTTTGCACTTGTGATAGTGTTGAAAAAACACTTTTTGCACTTGTGTTAGTGTGGAAAAAACACTTATTGCACTTGTGATAGTGTTGAAAAAACACTTTTTGCACTTGTGTTAGTGTTGAAAAAACACTTTTCGCACTTGTGTTGGTGCAGGAAACCACTTTTGCACTTGTATTAGTGTGGAAAAACCACTTTTCGCACTTGTGTTAGTGTTGAAAAAACACTTTTCGCACTTGTGTTAGTGTTGAAAAACCACTTTTCACACTTGTGTTCGTGTTGAAAAACCACTTTTCGCACTTGGGTTGGTGCAGGAAACCACTTTTGCACTTGTATTAGTGTGGAAAAAACACTTTTTGCACTTGTGATAGTGTTGAAAAAACACTTTTTGCACTTGTGTTAGTGTTGAAAAACCACTTTTCGCACTTGTGTTTGTGCAGGAAACCACTTTTGCACTTGTATTAGTGTGGAAAAACCACTTTTCACACTTGTGTTAGTGTTGAAAAACCACTTTTCGCACTTGTGTTAGTGTTGAAAAACCACTTTTCGCACTTGTGTTAGTGTTGAAAAACCACTTTTCGCACTTGTGTTAGTGTTGAAAAACCACTTTTCGCACTTGTGTTAGTGTTGAAAAACCACTTTTCGCACTTGTGTTAGTGTTGAAAAACCACTTTTCGCACTTGTGTTAGTGTTGAAAAACCACTTTTCGCACTTGTGTTAGTGTTGAAAAACCACTTTTCACACTTGTGTTGGTGCAGGAAACCACTTTTGCACTTGTATTAGTGTGGAAAAACCACTTTTCGCACTTGTGTTAGTGTTGAAAAAACACTTTTCGCACTTGTGTTAGTGTTGAAAAACCACTTTTCGCACTTGTGTTAGTGTTGAAAAACCACTTTTCCCACTTGTGTTAGTGTTGAAAAACCACTTTTCGCACTTGTGTTAGTGTTGAAAAACCACTTTTCGCACTTGTGTTAGTGTTGAAAAACCACTTTTCGCACTTGTGTTGGTGCAGGAAACCACTTTTGCACTTGTGATAGTGTTGAAAAAACACTTTTTGCACTTGTGATAGTGTTGAAAAAACACTTTTTGCACTTGTGTTAGTGTGGAAAAAACACTTTTTGCACTTGTGATAGTGTTGAAAAAACACTTTTTGCACTTGTGTTAGTGTTGAAAAAACACTTTTCGCACTTGTGTTGGTGCAGGAAACCACTTTTGCACTTGTATTAGTGTGGAAAAACCACTTTTCGCACTTGTGTTAGTGTTGAAAAAACACTTTTCGCACTTGTGTTAGTGTTGAAAAACCACTTTTCACACTTGTGTTCGTGTTGAAAAACCACTTTTCGCACTTGGGTTGGTGCAGGAAACCACTTTTGCACTTGTATTAGTGTGGAAAAAACACTTTTTGCACTTGTGATAGTGTTGAAAAAACACTTTTTGCACTTGTGTTAGTGTTGAAAAACCACTTTTCGCACTTGTGTTGGTGCAGGAAACCACTTTTGCACTTGTATTAGTGTGGAAAAACCACTTTTCACACTTGTGTTAGTGTTGAAAAACCACTTTTCGCACTTGTGTTAGTGTTGAAAAACCACTTTTCGCACTTGTGTTGGTGCAGGAAACCACTTTTGCACTTGTATTAGTGTGGAAAAAATACTTTTTGCACTTGTGATAGTGTTGAAAAAACACTTTTTGCACTTGTGTTAGTGTTGAAAAACCACTTTTCGCACTTGTGTTGGTGCAGGAAACCACTTTTGCACTTGTATTAGTGTGGAAAAACCACTTTTCACAACTGTGTTAGTGTTGGTGAAGGAAACCACTTTTCGCCCTTGTGTTAGTGTTGAAAAACCACTTTTCGCACTTGTGTTAGTGTTGAAAAACCACTTTTCGCACTTGTGTTGGTGCAGGAAACCACTTTTGCACTTGTATTAGTGTGGAAAAAACACTTTTTGCACTTGTGATAGTGTTGAAAAAACACTTTTTGCACTTGTGTTAGTGTTGAAAAACCACTTTTCGCACTTGTGTTAGTGTTGAAAAACCACTTTTCGCACTTGTGTTAGTGTTGAAAAACCACTTTTCGCACTTGTGTTGGTGCAGGAAACCACTTTTGCACTTGTATTAGTGTGGAAAAACCACTTTTCGCACTTGTGTTAGTGATGAAAACCCACTTTTCGCACTTGTGTTAGTGTTGAAAATCCACTTTTCCCACTTTTGTTGGTGCAGGAAACCACTTTTGCACTTGTATTAGTGTGGAAAAAACACTTTTTGCACTTGTGATAGTGTTGAAAAAACACTTTTTGCACTTGTGTTAGTGTTGAAAAACCACTTTTCGCACTTGTGTTGGTGCAGGAAACCACTTTTGCACTTATATTAGTGTGGAAAAACCACTTTTCGCACTTGTGTCAGTGTTGAAAAACCACTTTTCGCACTTGTGTTAGTGTTGAAAAACCACTTTTCGCACTTGTGTTGGTGCAGGAAACCACTTTTGTACTTGTATTAGTGTGGAAAACCACTTTTCGCACTTGTGTTAGTGTTGAAAAACCACTTTTCGCACTTGTGTTGGTGCAGGAAACCACTTTTGCACTTGTATTAGTGTGGAAAAAACACTTTTTGCACTTGTGATAGTGTTGAAAAACCACTTTTCGCACTTGTGTTAGTGTTGAAAAACCACTTTTCGCACTTGTGTTAGTGTTGAAAAACCACTTTTCGCACTTGTGTTAGTGTTGAAAAACCACTTTTCGCACTTGTGTTGGTGCAGGAAACCACTTTTGCACTTGTATTAGTGTGGAAAAACCACTTTTCGCACTTGTGTTAGTGTTGAAAAACCACTTTTCGCACTTGTGTTAGTGTTGAAAAACCACTTTTCGCACTTGTGTTGGTGCAGGAAACCACTTTTGCACTTGTATTAGTGTGGAAAATACACTTTTTGCACTTGTGATAGTGTTGAAAAAACACTTTTTGCACTTGTGTTAGTGTTGAAAAACCACTTTTCGCACTTGTGTTGGTGCAGGAAACCACTTTTGCACTTGTATTAGTGTGGAAAAACCACTTTTCGCAGTTGTGTTAGTGTTGAAAAACCAGTTTTCGCACTTGTGTTAGTGTTGAAAAACCACTTTTCGCACTTGTGTTGGTGCAGGAAACCACTTTTGCACTTGTATTAGTGTGGAAAAAACACTTTTTTCACTTGTGATAGTGTTGAAAAAATACTTTTTGCACTTGTGTTAGTGTTGAAAAACCACTTTTCGCACTTGTGTTGGTGCAGGAAACCACTTTTGCACTTGCATTAGTGTGGAAAAACCACTTTTCGCACTTGTGTTAGTGTTGAAAAACCACTTTTCGCACTTGTGTTAGTGTTGAAAAACGACTTTTCGCACTTGTGTTGGTGCAGGAAACCACTTTTGCACTTGTATTAGTGTGGAAAAACCACTTTTCGCAACTGTGTTAGTGTTGAAAAACCACTTTTCGCACTGGTGTTGGTGAAGGAAACCACTTTTCGCTCTTGTCTTAGTGTTGAAAACCCACTTTTCGCACTTGTGTCAGTGTTGAAAATCCACTTTTCCCACTTGTGTTGGTGCAGGAAACCACTTTTGCACTTGTATTAGTGTGGAAAAAACACTTTTTGCACTTGTGATAGTGTTGAAAAACCACTTTTCGCACTTGTGTTGGTGCAGGAAACCACTTTTGCACTTGTATTAGTGTGGAAAAACCACTTTTCGCACTTGTGTTAGTGTTGAAAAAACACTTTTTGCACTTGTGTTAGTGTTGAAAAACCACTTTTCGCACTTGTGTTGGTGCAGGAAACCACTTTTGCACTTGTATTAGTGTGGAAAAACCACTTTTCGCACTTGTGTTAGTGTTGAAAAACCACTTTTCGCACTTGTGTTAGTGTTGAAAAACCACTTTTCGCACTTGTGTTGGTGCAGGAAACCACTTTTGCACTTGTATTAGTGTGGAAAAAACACTTTTTGCACTTGTGATAGTGTTGAAAAAACACTTTTTGCACTTGTGTTAGTGTTGAAAAACCACTTTTCGCACTTGTGTTAGTGTTGAAAAACCACTTTTCGCACTTGTGTTGGTGCAGGAAACCACTTTTGCACTTGTATTAGTGTGGAAAAACCACTTTTCGCACTTGTGTTAGTGATGAAAACCCACTTTTCGCACTTGTGTTAGTGTTGAAAATCCACTTTTCCCACTTTTGTTGGTGCAGGAAACCACTTTTGCACTTGTATTAGTGTGGAAAAAACACTTTTTGCACTTGTGATAGTGTTGAAAAAACACTTTTTGCACTTGTGTTAGTGTTGAAAAACCACTTTTTGCACTTGTGTTGGTGCAGGCAACCACTTTTGCACTTGTATTAGTGTGGAAAAAACACTTTTCGCACTTGTGTTAGTGTTGAAAAACCACTTTTCGCACTTGTGTTAGTGTTGAAAAACCACTTTTCGCACTTGTGTTGGTGCAGGCAACCACTTTTGCACTTGTATTAGTGTGGAAAAAACACTTTTTGCACTTGTGATAGTGTTGAAAAAACACTTTTTGCACTTGTGTTAGTGTTGAAAATCCACTTTTCGCACATGTGTTGGTGCAGGAAACCACTTTTGCACTTGTATTAGTGTGGCAAAACCACTTTTCGCACTTGTGTTAGTGTTGAAAAACCACTTTTCGCACTTGTGTTGGTGCATGAAACCACTTTTGCACATGTATTAGTGTGGAAAAAACACTTTTTGCACTTGTGATAGTGTTGAAAAAACACTTTTTGCACTTGTGTTAGTGTTGAAAAACCACTTTTCGCACTTGTGTTGGTGCAGGAAACCACTTTTGCACTTGTATTAGTGTGGAAAAACCACTTTTCGCACTTGTGTTAGTGTTGAAAACCCACTTTTCGCACTTGTGTTAGTGTTGAAAAACCACTTTTCGCACTTGTGTTGGTGCAGGAAACCACTTTTGCACTTGTATTAGTGTGGAAAAAACACTTTTTGCACTTGTGATAGTGTTGAAAAAACACTTTTTGCACTTGTGTTAGTGTTGAAAAACCACTTTTCGCACTTGTGTTGGTGCAGGAAACCACTTTTGCACTTGTATTAGTGTGGAAAAACCACTTTTCGCACTTGTGTTAGTGTTGAAAAACCACTTTTCGCACTTGTGTTAGTGTTGAAAAACCACTTTTCGCACTTGTGTTGGTGCAGGAAACCACTTTTGCACTTGTATTAGTGTGGAAAAACCACTTTTCGCAACTGTGTTAGTGTTGAAAAACCACTTTTCGCACTGGTGTTGGTGAAGGAAACCACTTTTCGCACTTGTGTTAGTGTTGAAAACCCACTTTTCGCACTTGTGTTTGTGTTGAAAATCCACTTTTCCCACTTGTGTTGGTGCAGGTAACCACTTTTGCACTTGTATTAGTGTGGTAAAAACACTTTTTGCACTTGTGATAGTGTTGAAAAACCACTTTTCGCACTTGTGTTAGTGTTGAAAAACCACTTTTCGCACTTGTGTTGGTGCAGGAAACCACTTTTGCACTTGTATTAGTGTGGAAAAACCACTTTTTGCACTTGTGTTAGTGTTGAAAAACCACTTTTCGCACTTGTGTTAGTGTTGAAAAACCACTTTTCGCACTTGTGTTAGTGTTGAAAAACCACTTTTCGCACTTGTGTTAGTGTTGAAAAACCACTTTTCGCACTTGTGTTAGTGTTGAAAAACCACTTTTCGCACTTGTGTTAGTGTTGAAAAACCACTTTTCGCACTTGTGTTAGTGTTGAAAAACCACTTTTCGCACTTGTGTTAGTGTTGAAAAACCACTTTTCGCACTTGTGTTGGTGCAGGAAACCACTTTTGCACTTGTATTAGTGTGGAAAAACCACTTTTCGCACTTGTGTTAGTGTTGAAAAAACACTTTTTGCACTTGTGTTAGTGTTGAAAAACCACTTTTCGCACTTGTGTTAGTGTTGAAAAACCACTTTTCGCACTTGTGTTGGTGCAGGCAACCACTTTTGCACTTGTATTAGTGTGGAAAAAACACTTTTTGCACTTGTGATAGTGTTGAAAAAATACTTTTTGCACTTGTGTTGGTGCAGGAAACCACTTTTGCACTTGTATTAGTGTGGAAAAACCACTTTTTGCACTTGTGTTAGTGTTGAAAAACCACTTTTCGCACTTGTGTTAGTGTTGAAAAACCACTTTTCGCACTTGTGTTAGTGTTGAAAAACCACTTTTCGCACTTGTGTTCGTGTTGAAAAACCACTTTTCGCACTTGTGTTAGTGTTGAAAAACCACTTTTCGCACTTGTGTTAGTGTTGAAAAACCACTTTTCGCACTTGTGTTAGTGTTGAAAACCCACTTTTCGCACTTGTGTTTGTGTTGAAAATCCACTTTTCCCACTTGTGTTGGTGCAGGTAACCACTTTTGCACTTGTATTATTGTGGTAAAAACACTTTTTGCACTTGTGATAGTGTTGAAAAACCACTTTTCGCACTTGTGTTAGTGTTGAAAAACCACTTTTCGCACTTGTGTTGGTGCAGGAAACCACTTTTGCACTTGTATTAGTGTGGAAAAACCACTTTTTGCACTTGTGTTAGTGTTGAAAAACCACTTTTCGCACTTGTGTTAGTGTTGAAAAACCACTTTTCGCACTTGTGTTAGTGTTGAAAAACCACTTTTCGCACTTGTGTTAGTGTTGAAAAACCACTTTTCGCACTTGTGTTAGTGTTGAAAAACCACTTTTCGCACTTGTGTTAGTGTTGAAAAACCACTTTTCGCACTTGTGTTAGTGTTGAAAAACCACTTTTCGCACTTGTGTTAGTGTTGAAAAACCACTTTTCGCACTTGTGTTGGTGCAGGAAACCACTTTTGCACTTGTATTAGTGTGGAAAAACCACTTTTCGCACTTGTGTTAGTGTTGAAAAAACACTTTTTGCACTTGTGTTAGTGTTGAAAAACCACTTTTCGCACTTGTGTTAGTGTTGAAAAACCACTTTTCGCACTTGTGTTAGTGTTGAAAAACCACTTTTCGCACTTGTGTTGGTGCAGGCAACCACTTTTGCACTTGTATTAGTGTGGAAAAAACACTTTTTGCACTTGTGATAGTGTTGAAAAAACACTTTTTGCACTTGTGTTGGTGCAGGAAACCACTTTTGCACTTGTATTAGTGTGGAAAAACCACTTTTTGCACTTGTGTTAGTGTTGAAAAACCACTTTTTGCACTTGTGTTAGTGTTGAAAAACCACTTTTCGCACTTGTGTTAGTGTTGAAAAACCACTTTTCGCACTTGTGTTCGTGTTGAAAAACCACTTTTCGCACTTGTGTTGGTGCAGGAAACCACTTTTGCACTTGTATTAGTGTGGAAAAACACTTTTTGCACTTGTGATAGTGTTGAAAAAACACTTTTTGCACTTGTGTTAGTGTTGAAAAACCACTTTTCGCACTTGTGTTGGTGCAGGAAACCACTTTTGCACTTGTATTAGTGTGGAAAAACCACTTTTCGCACTTGTGTTAGTGTTGAAAAACCACATTTCGCACTTGTGTTAATGTTGAAAAACCACTTTTCGCACTTGTGTTGGTGCAGGAAACCACTTTTGCACTTGTATTAGTGTGGAAAAAACACTTTTTGCACTTGTGATAGTGTTGAAAAAACACTTTTTGCACTTGTGTTAGTGTTGAAAAACCACTTTTCGCACTTGTGTTAGTGTTGAAAAACGACTTTTCGCACTTGTGTTGGTGCAGGAAACCACTTTTGCACTTGTATTAGTGTGGAAAAACCACTTTTCGCACTTGTGTTAGTGTTGAAAAACCACTTTTCGCACTTGTGTTAGTGTTGAAAAACCACTTTTCGCACTTGTGTTAATGTTGAAAAACCACTTTTCGCACTTGTGTTGGTGCAGGAAACCACTTTTGCACTTGTATTAGTGTGGAAAAACCATTTTTTGCACTTGTGTTAGTGTGGAAAAACCATTTTTTGCACTTGTGTTAGTGTTGAAAAACCACTTTTCGCACTTGTGTTAGTGTTGAAAAACCACTTTTCACACTTGTGTTATTGTTGAAAAACCACTTTTCGCACTTGTGTTGGTGCAGGAAACCACTTGTGCACTTGTATTAGTGTGGAAAAAACACTTTTTGCACTTGTGATAGTGTTGAAAAAACACTTTTTGCACTTGTGTTAGTGTTGAAAAACCACTTTTCACACTTGTGTTGGTGCAGGAAACCACTTTTGCACTTGTATTAGTGTGGAAAACCACTTTTCGCACTTGTGTTAGTGTTGAAAAACCACTTTTCGCACTTGTGTTAGTGTTGAAAAACCACTTTTCGCACTTGTGTTGGTGCAGGCAACCACTTTTGCACTTGTATTAGTGTGGAAAAAACACTTTTTGCACTTGTGATAGTGTTGAAAAAACACTTTTTGCACTTGTGTTAGTGTTGAAAAACCACTTTTCGCACTTGTGTTGGTGCAGGAAACCACTTTTGCACTTGTATTAGTGTGGAAAAACCACTTTTCGCACTTGTGTTAGTGTTGAAAAACCACTTTTCGCACTTGTGTTAGTGTTGAAAAACCACTTTTCGCACTTGTGTTGGTGCAGGAAACCACTTTTGCACTTATATTAGTGTGGAAAAACCACTTTTCGCAACTGTGTTAGTGTTGAAAAACCACTTTTCGCACTGGTGTTGGTGAAGGAAACCACTTTTCGTACTTGTGTTAGTGTTGAAAACCCACTTTTCGCACTTGTGTTAGTGTTGAAAATCCACTTTTCCCACTTGTGTTGGTGCAGGAAACCACTTTTGCACTTGTATTAGTGTGGAAAAAACACTTTTTGCACTTGTGATAGTGTTGAAAAACCACTTTTCGCACTTGTGTTAGTGTTGAAAATCCACTTTTCGCCCTTGTGTTGGTCCAGGAAACCACTTTTGCACTTGTATTAGTGTGGAAAAACCACTTTTTGCACTTGTGTTAGTGTTGAAAAACCACTTTTCGCACTTGTCTTAGTGTTGAAAAACCACTTTTCGCACTTATGTTAGTGTTGAAAAACCACTTTTCGCACTTGTGTTAGTGTTGAAAAACCACTTTTCGCACTTGTGTTAGTGTTGAAAAACCACTTTTCGCACTTGTGTTAGTGTGAAAAACCACTTTTCGCACTTGTGTTAGTGTTGAAAAACCACTTTTCACACTTGTGTTGGTGCAGAAAACCACTTTTGCACTTGTATTAGTGTGGAAAAAACACTTTTTGCACTTGTGTTAGTGTTGAAAAACCACTTTTCGCACTTGTCTTAGTGTTGAAAAACCACTTTTCGCACTTGTGTTAGTGTTGAAAAACCACTTTTCGCACTTGTGTTAGTGTTGAAAAACCACTTTTCGCACTTGTGTTAGTGTTGAAAAACCACTTTTCGCACTTTTGTTAGTGTTGAAAAACCACTTTTCGCACTTGTGTTAGTGTTGAAAAACCACTTTTTACACTTGTGTTGGTGCAGAAAACCACTTTTGCACTTGTATTAGTGTGGAAAAACCACTTTTCGCACTTGTGTTAGTGTTGAAAAAACACTTTTCGCACTTGTGTTAGTGTTGAAAAACCACTTTTCGCACTTGTGTTAGTGTTGAAAAACCACTTTTCCCACTTGTGTTAGTGTTGAAAAACCACTTTTCGCACTTGTGTTAGTGTTGAAAAACCACTTTTCGCACTTGTGTTGGTGCAGGAAACCACTTTTGCACTTGTGATAGTGTTGAAAAAACACTTTTTGCACTTGTGATAGTGTTGAAAAAACACTTTTTGCACTTGTGTTAGTGTGGAAAAAACACTTTTTGCACTTGTGATAGTGTTGAAAAAACACTTTTTGCACTTGTGTTAGTGTTGAAAAAACACTTTTCGCACTTGTGTTGGTACAGGAAACCACTTTTGCACTTGTATTAGTGTGGAAAAACCACTTTTCGCACTTGTGTTAGTGTTGAAAAAACACTTTTCGCACTTGTGTTAGTGTTGAAAAACCACTTTTCACACTTGTGTTCGTGTTGAAAAACCACTTTTCGCACTTGGGTTGGTGCAGGAAACCACTTTTGCACTTGTATTAGTGTGGAAAAAACACTTTTTGCACTTGTGATAGTGTTGAAAAAACACTTTTTGCACTTGTGTTAGTGTTGAAAAACCACTTTTTGCACTTGTGTTGGTGCAGGAAACCACTTTTGCACTTGTATTAGTGTGGAAAAACCACTTTTCACACTTGTGTTAGTGTTGAAAAACCACTTTTCGCACTTGTGTTAGTGTTGAAAAACCACTTTTCGCACTTGTGTTGGTGCAGGAAACCACTTTTGCACTTGTATTAGTGTGGAAAAAACACTTTTTGCACTTGTGATAGTGTTGAAAAAACACTTTTTGCACTTGTGTTAGTGTTGAAAAACCACTTTTCGCACTTGTGTTGGTGCAGGAAACCACTTTTGCACTTGTATTAGTGTGGAAAAACCACTTTTCGCACTTGTGTTAGTGTTGAAAAACCACTTTTCGCACTTGTGTTAGTGTTGAAAAACCACTTTTCGCACTTGTGTTGGTGCAGGAAACCACTTTTGCACTTGTATTAGTGTGGAAAAAACACTTTTTGCACTTGTGATAGTGTTGAAAAAACACTTTTTGCACTTGTGTTAGTGTTGAAAAACCACTTTTCGCACTTGCGTTAGTGTTGAAAAACCACTTTTCGCACTTGTGTTGGTGCAGGAAACCACTTTTGCACTTGTATTAGTGTGGAAAAACCACTTTTCGCACTTGTGTTAGTGATGAAAACCCACTTTTCGCACTTGTGTTAGTGTTGAAAATCCACTTTTCCCACTTTTGTTGGTGCAGGAAACCACTTTTGCACTTGTATTAGTGTGGAAAAAACACTTTTTGCACTTGTGATAGTGTTGAAAAAACACTTTTTGCACTAGTGTTAGTGTTGAAAAACCACTTTTGGCACTTGTGTTGGTGCAGGCAACCACTTTTGCACTTGTATTAGTGTGGAAAAAACACTTTTCGCACTTGTGTTAGTGTTGAAAAACCACTTTTCGCACTTGTGTTAGTGTTGAAAAACCACTTTTCGCACTTGTGTTGGTGCAGGCAACCACTTTTGCACTTGTATTAGTGTGGAAAAAACACTTTTTGCACTTGTGATAGTGTTGAAAAAACACTTTTTGCACTTGTGTTAGTGTTGAAAAACCACTTTTCGCACTTGTGTTGGTGCAGGAAACCACTTTTGCACTTGTATTAGTGTGGCAAAACCACTTTTCGCACTTGTGTTAGTGTTGAAAAACCACTTTTCGCACTTGTGTTAGTGTTGAAAAACCACTTTTCGCACTTGTGTTGGTGCATGAAACCACTTTTGCACATGTATTAGTGTGGAAAAAACACTTTTTGCACTTGTGATAGTGTTGAAAAAACACTTTTTGCACTTGTGTTAGTGTTGAAAAACCACTTTTCGCACTTGTGTTGGTGCAGGAAACCACTTTTGCACTTGTATTAGTGTGGAAAAACCACTTTTCGCACTTGTGTTAGTGTTGAAAACCCACTTTTCGCACTTGTGTTAGTGTTGAAAAACCACTTTTCGCACTTGTGTTGGTGCAGGAAACCACTTTTGCACTTGTATTAGTGTGGAAAAAACACTTTTTGCACTTGTGATAGTGTTGAAAAAACACTTTTTGCACTTGTGTTAGTGTTGAAAAACCACTTTTCGCACTTGTGTTGGTGCAGGAAACCACTTTTGCACTTGTATTAGTGTGGAAAAACCACTTTTCGCACTTGTGTTAGTGTTGAAAAACCACTTTTCGCACTTGTGTTAGTGTTGAAAAACCACTTTTCGCACTTGTGTTGGTGCAGGAAACCACTTTTGCACTTGTATTAGTGTGGAAAAACCACTTTTCGCAACTGTGTTAGTGTTGAAAAACCACTTTTCGCACTGGTGTTAGTGTTGAAAAACCACTTTTCGCACTTGTGTTGGTGCAGGAAACCACTTTTGCACTTGTATTAGTGTGGAAAAAACACTTTTTGCACTTGTGATAGTGTTGAAAAAACACTTTTTGCACTTGTGTTAGTGTTGAAAAACCACTTTTCGCACTTGTGTTGGTGCAGGAAACCACTTTTGCACTTGTATTAGTGTGGAAAAACCACTTTTCGCACTTGTGTTAGTGTTGAAAAACCACTTTTCGCACTTGTGTTAGTGTTGAAAAACCACTTTTCGCACTTGTGTTGGTGCAGGAAACCACTTTTGCACTTGTATTAGTGTGGAAAAAACACTTTTTGCACTTGTGATAGTGTTGAAAAAACACTTTTTGCACTTGTGTTAGTGTTGAAAAACCACTTTTCGCACTTGCGTTAGTGTTGAAAAACCACTTTTCGCACTTGTGTTGGTGCAGGAAACCACTTTTGCACTTGTATTAGTGTGGAAAAACCACTTTTCGCACTTGTGTTAGTGATGAAAACCCACTTTTCGCACTTGTGTTAGTGTTGAAAATCCACTTTTCCCACTTTTGTTGGTGCAGGAAACCACTTTTGCACTTGTATTAGTGTGGAAAAAACACTTTTTGCACTTGTGATAGTGTTGAAAAAACACTTTTTGCACTTGTGTTAGTGTTGAAAAACCACTTTTCGCACTTGTGTTGGTGCAGGCAACCACTTTTGCACTTGTATTAGTGTGGAAAAAACACTTTTCGCACTTGTGTTAGTGTTGAAAAACCACTTTTCGCACTTGTGTTAGTGTTGAAAAACCACTTTTCGCACTTGTGTTCGTGCAGGCAACCACTTTTGCACTTGTATTAGTGTGGAAAAAACACTTTTTGCACTTGTGATAGTGTTGAAAAAACACTTTTTGCACTTGTGTTAGTGTTGAAAAACCACTTTTCGCACTTGTGTTGGTGCAGGAAACCACTTTTGCACTTGTATTAGTGTGGCAAAACCACTTTTCGCACTTGTGTTAGTGTTGAAAAACCACTTTTCGCACTTGTGTTAGTGTTGAAAAACCACTTTTCGCACTTGTGTTGGTGCATGAAACCACTTTTGCACATGTATTAGTGTGGAAAAAACACTTTTTGCACTTGTGATAGTGTTGAAAAAACACTTTTTGCACTTGTGTTAGTGTTGAAAAACCACTTTTCGCACTTGTGTTGGTGCAGGAAACCACTTTTGCACTTGTATTAGTGTGGAAAAACCACTTTTCGCACTTGTGTTAGTGTTGAAAACCCACTTTTCGCACTTGTGTTAGTGTTGAAAAACCACTTTTCGCACTTGTGTTGGTGCAGGAAACCACTTTTGCACTTGTATTAGTGTGGAAAAAACACTTTTTGCACTTGTGATAGTGTTGAAAAAACACTTTTTGCACTTGTGTTAGTGTTGAAAAACCACTTTTCGCACTTGTGTTGGTGTAGGAAACCACTTTTGCACTTGTATTAGTGTGGAAAAACCACTTTTCGCACTTGTGTTAGTGTTGAAAAACCACTTTTCGCACTTGTGTTAGTGTTGAAAAACCACTTTTCGCACTTGTGTTGGTGCAGGAAACCACTTTTGCACTTGTATTAGTGTGGAAAAACCACTTTTCGCAACTGTGTTAGTGTTGAAAAACCACTTTTCGCACTGGTGTTAGTGTTGAAAATCCACTTTTCCCACTTGTGTTGGTGCAGGTAACCACTTTTGCACTTGTATTAGTGTGGAAAAAACACTTTTTGCACTTGTGATAGTGTTGAAAAACCACTTTTCGCACTTGTGTTAGTGTTGAAAAACCACTTTTCGCACTTGTGTTGGTGCAGGAAACCACTTTTGCACTTGTATTAGTGTGGAAAAACCACTTTTTGCACTTGTGTTAGTGTTGAAAAACCACTTTTCGCACTTGTGTTAGTGTTGAAAAACCACTTTTCGCACTTGTGTTAGTGTTGAAAAACCACTTTTCGCACTTGTGTTAGTGTTGAAAAACCACTTTTCGCACTTGTGTTAGTGTTGAAAAACCACTTTTCGCACTTGTGTTAGTGTTGAAAAACCACTTTTCGCACTTGTGTTAGTGTTGAAAAACCACTTTTCGCACTTGTGTTAGTGTTGAAAAACCACTTTTCGCACTTGTGTTGGTGCAGGAAACCACTTTTGCACTTGTATTAGTGTGGAAAAACCACTTTTCGCACTTGTGTTAGTGTTGAAAAAACACTTTTTGCACTTGTGTTAGTGTTGAAAAACCACTTTTCGCACTTGTGTTAGTGTTGAAAAACCACTTTTCGCACTTGTGTTAGTGTTGAAAAACCACTTTGCGCACTTGTGTTGGTGCAGGCAACCACTTTTGCACTTGTATTAGTGTGGAAAAAACACTTTTTGCACTTGTGATAGTGTTGAAAAAACACTTTTTGCACTTGTGTTGGTGCAGGAAACCACTTTTGCACTTGTATTAGTGTGGAAAAACCACTTTTTGCACTTGTGTTAGTGTTGAAAAACCACTTTTCGCACTTGTGTTAGTGTTGAAAAACCACTTTTCGCACTTGTGTTAGTGTTGAAAAACCACTTTTCGCACTTGTGTTCGTGTTGAAAAACCACTTTTCGCACTTGTGTTGGTGCAGGAAACCACTTTTGCACTTGTATTAGTGTGGAAAAAACACTTTTTGCACTTGTGATAGTGTTGAAAAAACACTTTTTGCACTTGTGTTAGTGTTGAAAAACCACTTTTCGCACTTGTGTTGGTGCAGGAAACCACTTTTGCACTTGTATTAGTGTGGAAAAACCACTTTTCGCACTTGTGTTAGTGTTGAAAAACCACATTTCGCACTTGTGTTAATGTTGAAAAACCACTTTTCGCACTTGTGTTGGTGCAGGAAACCACTTTTGCACTTGTATTAGTGTGGAAAAAACACTTTTTGCACTTGTGATAGTGTTGAAAAAACACTTTTTGCACTTGTGTTAGTGTTGAAAAACCACTTTTCGCACTTGTGTTAGTGTTGAAAAACCACTTTTCGCACTTGTGTTGGTGCAGGAAACCACTTTTGCACTTGTATTAGTGTGGAAAAACCACTTTTCGCACTTGTGTTAGTGTTGAAAAACCACTTTTCGCACTTTTGTTAGTGTTGAAAAACCACTTTTCGCACTTGTGTTAATGTTGAAAAACCACTTTTCGCACTTGTGTTGGTGCAGGAAACCACTTTTGCACTTGTATTAGTGTGGAAAAACCATTTTTTGCACTTGTGTTAATGTGGAAAAACCATTTTTTGCACTTGTGTTAGTGTTGAAAAACCACTTTTCGCACTTGTGTTAGTGTTGAAAAACCACTTTTCACACTTGTGTTATTGTTGAAAAACCACTTTTCGCACTTGTGTTGGTGCAGGAAACCACTTGTGCACTTGTATTAGTGTGGAAAAAACACTTTTTGCACTTGTGATAGTGTTGAAAAAACACTTTTTGCACTTGTGTTAGTGTTGAAAAACCACTTTTCACACTTGTGTTGGTGCAGGAAACCACTTTTGCACTTGTATTAGTGTGGAAAACCACTTTTCGCACTTGTGTTAGTGTTGAAAAACCACTTTTCGCACTTGTGTTAGTGTTGAAAAACTACTTTTCGCACTTGTGTTGGTGCAGGCAACCACTTTTGCACTTGTATTAGTTTGGAAAAAACACTTTTTGCACTTGTGATAGTGTTGAAAAAACACTTTTTGCACTTGTGTTAGTGTTGAAAAACCACTTTTCGCACTTGTGTTGGTGCAGGAAACCACTTTTGCACTTGTATTAGTGTGGAAAAACCACTTTTCGCACTTGTGTTAGTGTTGAAAAACCACTTTTCGCACTTGTGTTAGTGTTGAAAAACCACTTTTCGCACTTGTGTTGGTGCAGGAAACCACTTTTGCACTTATATTAGTGTGGAAAAACCACTTTTCGCAACTGTGTTAGTGTTGAAAAACCACTTTTCGCACTGGTGTTGGTGAAGGAAACCACTTTTCGTACTTGTGTTAGTGTTGAAAACCCACTTTTCGCACTTGTGTTAGTGTTGAAAATCCACTTTTCCCACTTGTGTTGGTGCAGGAAACCACTTTTGCACTTGTATTAGTGTGGAAAAAACACTTTTTGCACTTGTGATAGTGTTGAAAAACCACTTTTCGCACTTGTGTTAGTGTTGAAAAACCACTTTTCGCCCTTGTGTTGGTCCAGGAAACCACTTTTGCACTTGTATTAGTGTGGAAAAACCACTTTTTGCACTTGTGTTAGTGTTGAAAAACCACTTTTCGCACTTGTCTTAGTGTTGAAAAACCACTTTTCGCACTTGTGTTAGTGTTGAAAAACCACTTTTCGCACTTGTGTTAGTGTTGAAAAACCACTTTTCGCACTTGTGTTAGTGTTGAAAAACCACTTTTCGCACTTGTGTTAGTGTGAAAAACCACTTTTCGCACTTGTGTTAGTGTTGAAAAACCACTTTTCACACTTGTGTTGGTGCAGGAAACCACTTTTGCACTTGTGATAGTGTTGAAAAAACACTTTTTGCACTTGTGATAGTGTTGAAAAAACACTTTTTGCACTTGTGTTAGTGTGGAAAAAACACTTTTTGCACTTGTGATAGTGTTGAAAAAACACTTTTTGCACTTGTGTTAGTGTTGAAAAAACACTTTTCGCACTTGTGTTGATACAGGAAACCACTTTTGCACTTGTATTAGTGTGGAAAAACCACTTTTTGCACTTGTGTTAGTGTTGAAAAAACACTTTTCGCACTTGTGTTAGTGTTGAAAAACCATATTTCACACTTGTGTTCGTGTTGAAAAACCACTTTTCGCACTTGGGTTGGTGCAGGAAACCACTTTTGCACTTGTATTAGTGTGGAAAAAACACTTTTTGCACTTGTGATAGTGTTGAAAAAACACTTTTTGCACTTGTGTTAGTGTTGAAAAACCACTTTTCGCACTTGTGTTGGTGCAGGAAACCACTTTTGCACTTGTATTAGTGTGGAAAAACCACTTTTCACACTTGTGTTAGTGTTGAAAAACCACTTTTCGCACTTGTGTTAGTGTTGAAAAACCACTTTTCGCACTTGTGTTGGTGCAGGAAACCACTTTTGCACTTGTATTAGAGTGGAAAAAACACTTTTTGCACTTGTGATAGTGTTGAAAAAACACTTTTTGCACTTGTGTTAGTGTTGAAAAACCACTTTTCGCACTTGTGTTAGTGTTGAAAAACCACTTTTCGCACTTGTGTTAGTGTTGAAAAACCACTTTTCGCACTTGTGTTAGTGTGAAAAACCACTTTTCGCACTTGTGTTAGTGTTGAAAAACCACTTTTCACACTTGTGTTGTTGCAGGAAACCACTTTTGCACTTGTGATAGTGTTGAAAAAACGCTTTTTGCACTTGTGATAGTGTTGAAAAAACACTTTTTGCACTTGTGTTAGTGTGGAAAAAACACTTTTTGCACTTGTGATAGTGTTGAAAAAACACTTTTTGCACTTGTGTTAGTGTTGAAAAAACACTTTTCGCACTTGTGTTGATACAGGAAACCACTTTTGCACTTGTATTAGTGTGGAAAAACCACTTTTTGCACTTGTGTTAGTGTTGAAAAAACACTTTTCGCACTTGTGTTAGTGTTGAAAAACCATATTTCACACTTGTGTTCGTGTTGAAAAACCACTTTTCGCACTTGGGTTGGTGCAGGAAACCACTTTTGCACTTGTATTAGTGTGGAAAAAACACTTTTTGCACTTGTGATAGTGTTGAAAAAACACTTTTTGCACTTGTGTTAGTGTTGAAAAACCACTTTTCGCACTTGTGTTGGTGCAGGAAACCACTTTTGCACTTGTATTAGTGTGGAAAAACCACTTTTCACACTTGTGTTAGTGTTGAAAAACCACTTTTCGCACTTGTGTTAGTGTTGAAAAACCACTTTTCGCACTTGTGTTGGTGCAGGAAACCACTTTTGCACTTGTATTAGAGTGGAAAAAACACTTTTTGCACTTGTGATAGTGTTGAAAAAACACTTTTTGCACTTGTGTTAGTGTTGAAAAACCACTTTTCGCACTTGTGTTAGTGTTGAAAAACCACTTTTCGCACTTGTGTTGGTGCAGGAAACCACTTTTGCACTTGTATTAGTGTGGAAAAACCACTTTTCGCACTTGTGTTAGTGATGAAAACCCATTTTTCGCACTTGTGTTAGTGTTGAAAATCCACTTTTCCCACTTTTGTTGGTGCAGGAAACCACTTTTGCACTTGTATTAGTGTGGAAAAAACACTTTTTGCACTTGTGATAGTGTTGAAAAAACACTTTTTGCACTTGTGTTAGTGTTGAAAAACCACTTTTCGCACTTGTGTTGGTGCAGGCAACCACTTTTGCACTTGTATTAGTGTGGAAAAAACACTTTTTGCACTTGTGTTAGTGTTGAAAAACCACTTTTCGCACTTCTGTTAGTGTTGAAAAACCACTTTTCACACTCGTGTTGGTGCAGGCAACCACTTTTGCACTTGTATTAGTGTGGAAAAAACACTTTTTGCACTTGTGATAGTGTTGAAAAAACACTTTTTGCACTTGTGTTAGTGTTGAAAAACCACTTTTCGCACTTGTGTTGGTGCAGGAAACCACTTTTGCACTTGTATTAGTGTGGGAAAACCACTTTTCGCACTTGTGTTAGTGTTGAAAAACCACTTTTCGCACTTGTGTTAGTGTTGAAAAACCACTTTTCGCACTTGTGTTGGTGCAGGAAACCACTTTTGCACTTATATTAGTGTGGAAAAACCACTTTTCGCAACTGTGTTAGTGTTGAAAAACCACTTTTCGCACTGGTGTTGGTGAAGGAAACCACTTTTCGTACTTGTGTTAGTGTTGAAAACCCACTTTTCGCACTTGTGTTAGTGTTGAAAATCCACTTTTCCCACTTGTGTTGGTGCAGGAAACCACTTTTGCACTTGTATTAGTGTGGAAAAAACACTTTTTGCACTTGTGATAGTGTTGAAAAACCACTTTTCGCACTTGTGTTAGTGTTGAAACACCACTTTTCGCACTTGTGTTGGTGCAGGAAACCACTTTTGCACTTGTATTAGTGTGGAAAAACCACTTTTTGCACTTGTGTTAGTGTTGAAAAACCACTTTTCGCACTTGTCTTAGTGTTGAAAAACCACTTTTCGCACTTGTGTTGGTGCAGGAAACCACTTTTGCACTTGTATTAGTGTGGAAAAAACACTTTTTGCACTTGTGATAGTGTTGAAAAAACACTTTTTGCACTTGTGTTAGTGTTGAAAAACCACTTTTCGCACTTGTGTTAGTGTTGAAAAACCACTTTTCGCACTTGTGTTGGTGCAGGAAACCACTTTTGCACTTGTATTAGTGTGGAAAAACCACTTTTCGCACTTGTGTTAGTGTTGAAAAACCACTTTTCGCACTTGTGTTAGTGTTGAAAAACCACTTTTCACACTTGTGTTAATGTTGAAAAACCACTTTTCGCACTTGTGTTGGTGCAGGAAACCACTTTTGCACTTGTATTAGTGTGGAAAAACCATTTTTTGCACTTGTGTTAGTGTGGAAAAACCATTTTTTGCACTTGTGTTAGTGTTGAAAAACCACTTTTCGCACTTGTGTTAGTGTTGAAAAACCACTTTTCACACTTGTGTTATTGTTGAAAAACCACTTTTCGCACTTGTGTTGGTGCAGGAAACCACTTGTGCACTTGTATTAGTGTGGAAAAAACACTTTTTGCACTTGTGATAGTGTTGAAAAAACACTTTTTGCACTTGTGTTAGTGTTGAAAAACCACTTTTCACACTTGTGTTGGTGCAGGAAACCACTTTTGCACTTGTATTAGTGTGGAAAACCACTTTTCGCACTTGTGTTAGTGTTGAAAAACCACTTTTCGCACTTGAGTTAGTGTTGAAAAACCACTTTTCGCACTTGTGTTGGTGCAGGCAACCACTTTTGCACTTGTATTAGTGTGGAAAAAACACTTTTTGCACTTGTGATAGTGTTGAAAAAACACTTTTTGCACTTGTGTTAGTGTTGAAAAACCACTTTTCGCACTTGTGTTGGTGCAGGAAACCACTTTTGCACTTGTATTAGTGTGGAAAAACCACTTTTCGCACTTGTGTTAGTGTTGAAAAACCACTTTTCGCACTTGTGTTAGTGTTGAAAAACCACTTTTCGCACTTGTGTTGGTGCAGGAAACCACTTTTGCACTTATATTAGTGTGGAAAAACCACTTTTCGCAACTGTGTTAGTGTTGAAAAACCACTTTTCGCACTGGTGTTGGTGAAGGAAACCACTTTTCGTACTTGTGTTAGTGTTGAAAACCCACTTTTCGCACTTGTGTTAGTGTTGAAAATCCACTTTTCCCACTTGTGTTGGTGCAGGAAACCACTTTTGCACTTGTATTAGTGTGGAAAAAACACTTTTTGCACTTGTGATAGTGTTGAAAAACCACTTTTCGCACTTGTGTTAGTGTTGAAAAACCACTTTTCGCCCTTGTGTTGGTCCAGGAAACCACTTTTGCACTTGTATTAGTGTGGAAAAACCACTTTTTGCACTTGTGTTAGTGTTGAAAAACCACTTTTCGCACTTGTCTTAGTGTTGAAAAACCACTTTTCGCACTTGTGTTAGTGTTGAAAAACCACTTTTCGCACTTGTGTTAGTGTTGAAAAACCACTTTTCGCACTTGTGTTAGTGTTGAAAAACCACTTTTCGCACTTGTGTTAGTGTGAAAAACCACTTTTCGCACTTGTGTTAGTGTTGAAAAACCACTTTTCACACTTGTGTTGGTGCAGGAAACCACTTTTGCACTTGTGATAGTGTTGAAAAAACACTTTTTGCACTTGTGATAGTGTTGAAAAAACACTTTTTGCACTTGTGTTAGTGTGGAAAAAACACTTTTTGCACTTGTGATAGTGTTGAAAAAACACTTTTTGCACTTGTGTTAGTGTTGAAAAAACACTTTTCGCACTTGTGTTGATACAGGAAACCACTTTTGCACTTGTATTAGTGTGGAAAAACCACTTTTTGCACTTGTGTTAGTGTTGAAAAAACACTTTTCGCACTTGTGTTAGTGTTGAAAAACCATATTTCACACTTGTGTTCGTGTTGAAAAACCACTTTTCGCACTTGGGTTGGTGCAGGAAACCACTTTTGCACTTGTATTAGTGTGGAAAAAACACTTTTTGCACTTGTGATAGTGTTGAAAAAACACTTTTTGCACTTGTGTTAGTGTTGAAAAACCACTTTTCGCACTTGTGTTGGTGCAGGAAACCACTTTTGCACTTGTATTAGTGTGGAAAAACCACTTTTCACACTTGTGTTAGTGTTGAAAAACCACTTTTCGCACTTGTGTTAGTGTTGAAAAACCACTTTTCGCACTTGTGTTGGTGCAGGAAACCACTTTTGCACTTGTATTAGAGTGGTAAAAACACTTTTTGCACTTGTGATAGTGTTGAAAAAACACTTTTTGCACTTGTGTTAGTGTTGAAAAACCACTTTTCGCACTTGTGTTAGTGTTGAAAAACCACTTTTCGCACTTGTGTTAGTGTTGAAAAACCACTTTTCGCACTTGTGTTAGTGTGAAAAACCACTTTTCGCTCTTGTGTTAGTGTTGAAAAACCACTTTTCACACTTGTGTTGTTGCAGGAAACCACTTTTGCACTTGTGATAGTGTTGAAAAAACGCTTTTTGCACTTGTGATAGTGTTGAAAAAACACTTTTTGCACTTGTGTTAGTGTGGAAAAAACACTTTTTGCACTTGTGATAGTGTTGAAAAAACACTTTTTGCACTTGTGTTAGTGTTGAAAAAACACTTTTCGCACTTGTGTTGATACAGGAAACCACTTTTGCACTTGTATTAGTGTGGAAAAACCACTTTTTGCACTTGTGTTAGTGTTGAAAAAACACTTTTCGCACTTGTGTTAGTGTTGAAAAACCATATTTCACACTTGTGTTCGTGTTGAAAAACCACTTTTCGCACTTGGGTTGGTGCAGGAAACCACTTTTGCACTTGTATTAGTGTGGAAAAAACACTTTTTGCACTTGTGATAGTGTTGAAAAAACACTTTTTGCACTTGTGTTAGTGTTGAAAAACCACTTTTCGCACTTGTGTTGGTGCAGGAAACCACTTTTGCACTTGTATTAGTGTGGAAAAACCACTTTTCACACTTGTGTTAGTGTTGAAAAACCACTTTTCGCACTTGTGTTAGTGTTGAAAAACCACTTTTCGCACTTGTGTTGGTGCAGGAAACCACTTTTGCACTTGTATTAGAGTGGAAAAAACACTTTTTGCACTTGTGATAGTGTTGAAAAAACACTTTTTGCACTTGTGTTAGTGTTGAAAAACCACTTTTCGCACTTGTGTTAGTGTTGAAAAACCACTTTTCGCACTTGTGTTGGTGCAGGAAACCACTTTTGCACTTGTATTAGTGTGGAAAAACCACTTTTCGCACTTGTGTTAGTGATGAAAACCCATTTTTCGCACTTGTGTTAGTGTTGAAAATCCACTTTTCCCACTTTTGTTGGTGCAGGAAACCACTTTTGCACTTGTATTAGTGTGGAAAAAACACTTTTTGCACTTGTGATAGTGTTGAAAAAACACTTTTTGCACTTGTGTTAGTGTTGAAAAACCACTTTTCGCACTTGTGTTGGTGCAGGCAACCACTTTTGCACTTGTATTAGTGTGGAAAAAACACTTTTTGCACTTGTGTTAGTGTTGAAAAACCACTTTTCGCACTTCTGTTAGTGTTGAAAAACCACTTTTCACACTCGTGTTGGTGCAGGCAACCACTTTTGCACTTGTATTAGTGTGGAAAAAACACTTTTTGCACTTGTGATAGTGTTGAAAAAACACTTTTTGCACTTGTGTTAGTGTTGAAAAACCACTTTTCGCACTTGTGTTGGTGCAGGAAACCACTTTTGCACTTGTATTAGTGTGGGAAAACCACTTTTCGCACTTGTGTTAGTGTTGAAAAACCACTTTTCGCACTTGTGTTAGTGTTGAAAAACCACTTTTCGCACTTGTGTTGGTGCAGGAAACCACTTTTGCACTTATATTAGTGTGGAAAAACCACTTTTCGCAACTGTGTTAGTGTTGAAAAACCACTTTTCGCACTGGTGTTGGTGAAGGAAACCACTTTTCGTACTTGTGTTAGTGTTGAAAACCCACTTTTCGCACTTGTGTTAGTGTTGAAAATCCACTTTTCCCACTTGTGTTGGTGCAGGAATCCAATTTTGCACTTGTATTAGTGTGGAAAAAACACTTTTTGCACTTGTGATAGTGTTGAAAAACCACTTTTCGCACTTGTGTTAGTGTTGAAACACCACTTTTCGCACTTGTGTTGGTGCAGGAAACCACTTTTGCACTTGTATTAGTGTGGAAAAACCACTTTTTGCACTTGTGTTAGTGTTGAAAAACCACTTTTCGCACTTGTCTTAGTGTTGAAAAACCACTTTTCGCACTTGTGTTAGTGTTGAAAAACCACTTTTCGCACTTGTGTTAGTGTTGAAAAACCACTTTTCGCACTTGTGTTAGTGTTGAAAAACCACTTTTCGCACTTGTGTTAGTGTTGAAAAACCACTTTTCGCACTTGTGTTAGTGTTGAAAAACCACTTTTCACACTTGTGTTGGTGCAGGAAACCACTTTTGCACTTGTATTAGTGTGGAAAAACCACTTTTCGCACTTGTGTTAGTGTTGAAAAAACACTTTTCGCACTTGTGTTAGTGTTGAAAAACCACTTTTCGCACTTGTGTTAGTGTTGAAAAACCACTTTTCCCACTTGTGTTAGTGTTGAAAAACCACTTTTCGCACTTGTGTTAGTGTTGAAAAACCACTTTTCGCACTTGTGTTGGTGCAGGAAACCACTTTTGCACTTGTGATAGTGTTGAAAAAACACTTTTTGCACTTGTGATAGTGTTGAAAAAACACTTTTTGCACTTGTGTTAGTGTGGAAAAAACACTTTTTGCACTTGTGATAGTGTTGAAAAAACACTTTTTGCACTTGTGTTAGTGTTGAAAAAACACTTTTCGCACTTGTGTTGGTGCAGGAAACCACTTTTGCACTTGTATTAGTGTGGAAAAACCACTTTTCGCACTTGTGTTAGTGTTGAAAAAACACTTTTCGCACTTGTGTTAGTGTTGAAAAACCACTTTTCACACTTGTGTTCGTGTTGAAAAACCACTTTTCGCACTTGGGTTGGTGCAGGAAACCACTTTTGCACTTGTATTAGTGTGGAAAAAACACTTTTTGCACTTGTGATAGTGTTGAAAAAACACTTTTTGCACTTGTGTTAGTGTTGAAAAACCACTTTTCGCACTTGTGTTGGTGCAGGAAACCACTTTTGCACTTGTATTAGTGTGGAAAAACCACTTTTCACACTTGTGTTAGTGTTGAAAAACCACTTTTCGCACTTGTGTTAGTGTTGAAAAACCACTTTTCGCACTTGTGTTGGTGCAGGAAACCACTTTTGCACTTGTATTAGTGTGGAAAAAATACTTTTTGCACTTGTGATAGTGTTGAAAAAACACTTTTTGCACTTGTGTTAGTGTTGAAAAACCACTTTTCGCACTTGTGTTGGTGCAGGAAACCACTTTTGCACTTGTATTAGTGTGGAAAAACCACTTTTTGCACTTGTGTTAGTGTTGAAAAACCACTTTTCGCACTTGTGTTAGTGTTGAAAAACCACTTTTCGCACTTGTGTTAGTGTTGAAAAACCACTTTTCGCACTTGTGTTCGTGTTGAAAAACCACTTTTCGCACTTGTGTTGGTGCAGGAAACCACTTTTGCACTTGTATTAGTGTGGAAAAAACACTTTTTGCACTTGTGATAGTGTTGAAAAAAACACTTTTTGCACTTGTGTTAGTGTTGAAAAACCACTTTTCGCACTTGTGTTGGTGCAGGAAACCACTTTTGCACTTGTATTAGTGTGGAAAAACCACTTTTCGCACTTGTGTTAGTGTTGAAAAACCACATTTCGCACTTGTGTTAATGTTGAAAAACCACTTTTCGCACTTGTGTTGGTGCAGGAAACCACTTTTGCACTTGTATTAGTGTGGAAAAAACACTTTTTGCACTTGTGATAGTGTTGAAAAAACACTTTTTGCACTTGTGTTAGTGTTGAAAAACCACTTTTCGCACTTGTGTTAGTGTTGAAAAACCACTTTTCGCACTTGTGTTGGTGCAGGAAACCACTTTTGCACTTGTATTAGTGTGGAAAAACCACTTTTCGCACTTGTGTTAGTGTTGAAAAACCACTTTTCGCACTTGTGTTAGTGTTGAAAAACCACTTTTCACACTTGTGTTAATGTTGAAAAACCACTTTTCGCACTTGTGTTGGTGCAGGAAACCACTTTTGCACTTGTATTAGTGTGGAAAAACCATTTTTTGCACTTGTGTTAGTGTGGAAAAACCATTTTTTGCACTTGTGTTAGTGTTGAAAAACCACTTTTCGCACTTGTGTTAGTGTTGAAAAACCACTTTTCACACTTGTGTTATTGTTGAAAAACCACTTTTCGCACTTGTGTTGGTGCAGGAAACCACTTGTGCACTTGTATTAGTGTGGAAAAAACACTTTTTGCACTTGTGATAGTGTTGAAAAAACACTTTTTGCACTTGTGTTAGTGTTGAAAAACCACTTTTCACACTTGTGTTGGTGCAGGAAACCACTTTTGCACTTGTATTAGTGTGGAAAACCACTTTTCGCACTTGTGTTAGTGTTGAAAAACCACTTTTCGCACTTGAGTTAGTGTTGAAAAACCACTTTTCGCACTTGTGTTGGTGCAGGCAACCACTTTTGCACTTGTATTAGTGTGGAAAAAACACTTTTTGCACTTGTGATAGTGTTGAAAAAACACTTTTTGCACTTGTGTTAGTGTTGAAAAACCACTTTTCGCACTTGTGTTGGTGCAGGAAACCACTTTTGCACTTGTATTAGTGTGGAAAAACCACTTTTCGCACTTGTGTTAGTGTTGAAAAACCACTTTTTGCACTTGTGTTAGTGTTGAAAAACCACTTTTCGCACTTGTGTTGGTGCAGGAAACCACTTTTGCACTTATATTAGTGTGGAAAAACCACTTTTCGCAACTGTGTTAGTGTTGAAAAACCACTTTTCGCACTGGTGTTGGTGAAGGAAACCACTTTTCGTACTTGTGTTAGTGTTGAAAACCCACTTTTCGCACTTGTGTTAGTGTTGAAAATCCACTTTTCCCACTTGTGTTGGTGCAGGAAACCACTTTTGCACTTGTATTAGTGTGGAAAAAACACTTTTTGCACTTGTGATAGTGTTGAAAAACCACTTTTCGCACTTGTGTTAGTGTTGAAAAACCACTTTTCGCCCTTGTGTTGGTCCAGGAAACCACTTTTGCACTTGTATTAGTGTGGAAAAACCACTTTTTGCACTTGTGTTAGTGTTGAAAAACCACTTTTCGCACTTGTCTTAGTGTTGAAAAACCACTTTTCGCACTTGTGTTAGTGTTGAAAAACCACTTTTCGCACTTGTGTTAGTGTTGAAAAACCACTTTTCGCACTTGTGTTAGTGTTGAAAAACCACTTTTCGCACTTGTGTTAGTGTGAAAAAACACTTTTCGCACTTGTGTTAGTGTTGAAAAACCACTTTTCACACTTGTGTTGGTGCAGAAAACCACTTTTGCACTTGTATTAGTGTGGAAAAAACCACTTTTCGCACTTGTGTTAGTGTTGAAAAAACACTTTTCGCACTTGTGTTAGTGTTGAAAAACCACTTTTCGCACTTGTGTTAGTGTTGAAAAACCACTTTTCCCACTTGTGTTAGTGTTGAAAAACCACTTTTCGCACTTGTGTTAGTGTTGAAAAACCACTTTTCGCACTTGTGTTGGTGCAGGAAACCACTTTTGCACTTGTGATAGTGTTGAAAAAACACTTTTTGCACTTGTGATAGTGTTGAAAAAACACTTTTTGCACTTGTGTTAGTGTGGAAAAAACACTTTTTGCACTTGTGATAGTGTTGAAAAAACACTTTTTGCACTTGTGTTAGTGTTGAAAAAACACTTTTCGCACTTGTGTTGGTACAGGAAACCACTTTTGCACTTGTATTAGTGTGGAAAAACCACTTTTTGCACTTGTGTTAGTGTTGAAAAAACACTTTTCGCACTTGTGTTAGTGTTGAAAAACCACTTTTCACACTTGTGTTCGTGTTGAAAAACCACTTTTCGCACTTGGGTTGGTGCAGGAAACCACTTTTGCACTTGTATTAGTGTGGAAAAAACACTTTTTGCACTTGTGATAGTGTTGAAAAAACACTTTTTGCACTTGTGTTAGTGTTGAAAAACCACTTTTCGCACTTGTGTTGGTGCAGGAAACCACTTTTGCACTTGTATTAGTGTGGAAAAAACACTTTTTGCACTTGTGATAGTGTTGAAAAAACACTTTTCGCACTTGTGTTAGTGTTGAAAAACCACTTTTTGCACTTGTGTTGGTGCAGGAAACCACTTTTGCACTTGTATTAGTGTGGAAAAAACACTTTTTGCACTTGTGATAGTGTTGAAAAAACACTTTTTGCACTTGTGTTAGTGTTGAAAAACCACTTTTCGCACTTGTGTTGGTGCAGGAAACCACTTTTGCACTTGTATTAGTGTGGAAAAACCACTTTTCGCACTTGTGTTAGTGTTGAAAAACCACTTTTCGCACTTGTGTTAGTGTTGAAAAACCACTTTTCGCACTTGTGTTGGTGCAGGAAACCACTTTTGCACTTGTATTAGTGTGGAAAAAACACTTTTTGCACTTGTGATAGTGTTGAAAAAACACTTTTTGCACTTGTGTTAGTGTTGAAAAACCACTTTTCGCACTTGTGTTAGTGTTGAAAAACCACTTTTCGCACTTGTGTTGGTGCAGGAAACCACTTTTGCACTTGTATTAGTGTGGAAAAACCACTTTTCGCACTTGTGTTAGTGATGAAAACCCACTTTTCGCACTTGTGTTAGTGTTGAAAAGCCACTTTTCCCACTTTTGTTGGTGCAGGAAACCACTTTTGCACTTGTATTAGTGTGGAAAAAACAATTTTTGCACTTGTGATAGTGTTGAAAAAACACTTTTTGCACTTGTGTTAGTGTTGAAAAACCACTTTTCGCACTTGTGTTGGTGCAGGCAACCACTTTTGCACTTGTATTAGTGTGGAAAAAACACTTTTTGCACTTGTGTTAGTGTTGAAAAACCACTTTTCGCACTTCTGTTAGTGTTGAAAAACCACTTTTCGCACTCGTGTTGGTGCAGGCAACCACTTTTGCACTTGTATTAGTGTGGAAAAAACACTTTTTGCACTTGTGATAGTGTTGAAAAAACACTTTTTGCACTTGTGTTAGTGTTGAAAAACCACTTTTCGCACTTGTGTTGGTGCAGGAAACCACTTTTGCACTTGTATTAGTGTGGGAAAACCACTTTTCGCACTTGTGTTAGTGTTGAAAAACCACTTTTCGCACTTGTGTTAGTGTTGAAAAACCACTTTTCGCACTTGTGTTGGTGCAGGAAACCACTTTTGCACTTATATTAGTGTGGAAAAACCACTTTTCGCAACTGTGTTAGTGTTGAAAAACCACTTTTCGCACTGGTGTTGGTGAAGGAAACCACTTTTCGTACTTGTGTTAGTGTTGAAAACCCACTTTTCGCACTTGTGTTAGTGTTGAAAATCCACTTTTCCCACTTGTGTTGGTGCAGGAAACCACTTTTGCACTTGTATTAGTGTGGAAAAAACACTTTTTGCACTTGTGATAGTGTTGAAAAACCACTTTTCGCACTTGTGTTAGTGTTGAAAAACCACTTTTCGCACTTGTGTTGGTGCAGGAAACCACTTTTGCACTTGTATTAGTGTGGAAAAACCACTTTTTGCACTTGTGTTAGTGTTGAAAAACCACTTTTTGCACTTGTCTTAGTGTTGAAAAACCACTTTTCGCACTTGTGTTAGTGTTGAAAAACCACTTTTCGCACTTGTGTTAGTGTTGAAAAACCACTTTTCGCACTTGTGTTAGTGTTGAAAAACCACTTTTCGCACTTGTGTTAGTGTTGAAAAACCACTTTTCGCACTTGTGTTAGTGTTGAAAAACCACTTTTCACACTTGTGTTGGTGCAGGAAACCACTTTTGCACTTGTATTAGTGTGGAAAAACCACTTTTCGCACTTGTGTTAGTGTTGAAAAAACACTTTTCGCACTTGTGTTAGTGTTGAAAAACCACTTTTCGCACTTGTGTTAGTGTTGAAAAACCACTTTTCCCACTTGTGTTAGTGTTGAAAAACCACTTTTCGCACTTGTGTTAGTGTTGAAAAACCACTTTTCGCACTTGTGTTGGTGCAGGAAACCACTTTTGCACTTGTGATAGTGTTGAAAAAACACTTTTTGCACTTGTGATAGTGTTGAAAAAACACTTTTTGCACTTGTGTTAGTGTGGAAAAAACACTTTTTGCACTTGTGATAGTGTTGAAAAAACACTTTTTGCACTTGTGTTAGTGTTGAAAAAACACTTTTCGCACTTGTGTTGGTGCAGGAAACCACTTTTGCACTTGTATTAGTGTGGAAAAACCACTTTTCGCACTTGTGATAGTGTTGAAAAAACACTTTTTGCACTTGTGTTAGTGTTGAAAAACCACTTTTCGCACTTGTGTTGGTGCAGGAAACCACTTTTGCACTTGTATTAGTGTGGAAAAAACACTTTTTGCACTTGTGATAGTGTTGAAAAAACACTTTTCGCACTTGTGTTAGTGTTGAAAAACCACTTTTCGCACTTGTGTTGGTGCAGGAAACCACTTTTGCACTTGTATTAGTGTGGAAAAAACACTTTTTGCACTTGTGATAGTGTTGAAAAAACACTTTTTGCACTTGTGTTAGTGTTGAAAAACCACTTTTCGCACTTGTGTTGGTGCAGGACACCACTTTTGCACTTGTATTAGTGTGGAAAAACCACTTTTCGCACTTGTGTTAGTGTTGAAAAACCACTTTTCGCACTTGTGTTAGTGTTGAAAAACCACTTTTCGCACTTGTGTTGGTGCAGGAAACCACTTTTGCACTTGTATTAGTGTGGAAAAAACACTTTTTGCACTTGTGATAGTGTTGAAAAAACACTTTTTGCACTTGTGTTAGTGTTGAAAAACCACTTTTCGCACTTGTGTTAGTGTTGAAAAACCACTTTTCGCACTTGTGTTGGTGCAGGAAACCACTTTTGCACTTGTATTAGTGTGGAAAAACCACTTTTCGCACTTGTGTTAGTGATGAAAACCCACTTTTCGCACTTGTGTTAGTGTTGAAAATCCACTTTTCCCACTTTTGTTGGTGCAGGAAACCACTTTTGCACTTGTATTAGTGTGGAAAAAACACTTTTTGCACTTGTGATAGTGTTGAAAAAACACTTTTTGCACTTGTGTTAGTGTTGAAAAACCACTTTTCGCACTTGTGTTGGTGCAGGCAACCACTTTTGCACTTGTATTAGTGTGGAAAAAACACTTTTTGCACTTGTGTTAGTGTTGAAAAACCACTTTTCGCACTTCTGTTAGTGTTGAAAAACCACTTTTCGCACTCGTGTTGGTGCAGGCAACCACTTTTGCACTTGTATTAGTGTGGAAAAAACACTTTTTGCACTTGTGATAGTGTTGAAAAAACACTTTTTGCACTTGTGTTAGTGTTGAAAAACCACTTTTCGCACTTGTGTTGGTGCAGGAAACCACTTTTGCACTTGTATTAGTGTGGGAAAACCACTTTTCGCACTTGTGTTAGTGTTGAAAAACCACTTTTCGCACTTGTGTTAGTGTTGAAAAACCACTTTTCGCACTTGTGTTGGTGCAGGAAACCACTTTTGCACTTATATTAGTGTGGAAAAACCACTTTTCGCAACTGTGTTAGTGTTGAAAAACCACTTTTCGCACTGGTGTTGGTGAAGGAAACCACTTTTCGTACTTGTGTTAGTGTTGAAAACCCACTTTTCGCACTTGTGTTAGTGTTGAAAATCCACTTTTCCCACTTGTGTTGGTGCAGGAAACCACTTTTGCACTTGTATTAGTGTGGAAAAAACACTTTTTGCACTTGTGATAGTGTTGAAAAACCACTTTTCGCACTTGTGTTAGTGTTGAAAAACCACTTTTCGCACTGTGTTGGTGCAGGAAACCACTTTTGCACTTGTATTAGTGTGGAAAAACCACTTTTTGCACTTGTGTTAGTGTTGAAAAACCACTTTTTGCACTTGTCTTAGTGTTGAAAAACCACTTTTCGCACTTGTGTTAGTGTTGAAAAACCACTTTTCGCACTTGTGTTAGTGTTGAAAAACCACTTTTCGCACTTGTGTTAGTGTTGAAAAACCACTTTTCGCACTTGTGTTGGTGCAGGAAACCACTTTTGCACTTGTGATAGTGTTGAAAAAACACTTTTTGCACTTGTGATAGTGTTGAAAAAACACTTTTTGCACTTGTGTTAGTGTGGAAAAAACACTTTTTGCACTTGTGATAGTGTTGAAAAAACACTTTTTGCACTTGTGTTAGTGTTGAAAAAACACTTTTCGCACTTGTGTTGGTGCAGGAAACCACTTTTGCACTTGTATTAGTGTGGAAAAACCACTTTTCGCACTTGTGTTAGTGTTGAAAAAACACTTTTCGCACTTGTGTTAGTGTTGAAAAACCACTTTTCACACTTGTGTTCGTGTTGAAAAACCACTTTTCGCACTTGGGTTGGTGCAGGAAACCACTTTTGCACTTGTATTAGTGTGGAAAAAACACTTTTTGCACTTGTGATAGTGTTGAAAAAACACTTTTTGCACTTGTGTTAGTGTTGAAAAACCACTTTTCGCACTTGTGTTGGTGCAGGAAACCACTTTTGCACTTGTATTATTGTGGAAAAACCACTTTTCACACTTGTGATAGTGTTGAAAAAACACTTTTTGCACTTGTATTAGTGTGGAAAAACCACTTTTTGCACTTGTGTTAGTGTTGAAAAACCACTTTTCGCACTTGTGTTAGTGTTGAAAAACCACTTTTCGCACTTGTGTTAGTGTTGAAAAACCACTTTTCGCACTTGTGTTCGTGTTGAAAAACCACTTTTCGCACTTGTGTTGGTGCAGGAAACCACTTTTGCACTTGTATTAGTGTGGAAAAAACACTTTTTGCACTTGTGATAGTGTTGAAAAAACACTTTTTGCACTTGTGTTAGTGTTGAAAAACCACTTTTCGCACTTGTGTTGGTGCAGGAAACCACTTTTGCACTTGTATTAGTGTGGAAAAACCACTTTTCGCACTTGTGTTAGTGTTGAAAAACCACATTTCGCACTTGTGTTAATGTTGAAAAACCACTTTTCGCACTTGTGTTGGTGCAGGAAACCACTTTTGCACTTGTATTAGTGTGGAAAAAACACTTTTTGCACTTGTGATAGTGTTGAAAAAACACTTTTTGCACTTGTATTAGTGTTGAAAAACCACTTTTCGCACTTGTGTTAGTGTTGAAAAACCACTTTTCGCACTTGTGTTGGTGCAGGAAACCACTTTTGCACTTGTATTAGTGTGGAAAAACCACTTTTCGCACTTGTGTTAGTGTTGAAAAACCACTTTTCGCACTTGTGTTAGTGTTGAAAAACCACTTTTCGCACTTGTGTTAATGTTGAAAAACCACTTTTCGCACTTGTGTTGGTGCAGGAAACCACTTTTGCACTTGTATTAGTGTGGAAAAACCATTTTTTGCACTTGTGTTAGTGTGGAAAAACCATTTTTTGCACTTGTGTTAGTGTTGAAAAACCACTTTTCGCACTTGTGTTAGTGTTGAAAAACCACTTTTCACACTTGTGTTATTGTTGAAAAACCACTTTTCGCACTTGTGTTGGTGCAGGAAACCACTTGTGCACTTGTATTAGTGTGGAAAAAACACTTTTTGCACTTGTGATAGTGTTGAAAAAACACTTTTTGCACTTGTGTTAGTGTTGAAAAACCACTTTTCACACTTGTGTTGGTGCAGGAAACCACTTTTGCACTTGTATTAGTGTGGAAAACCACTTTTCGCACTTGTGTTAGTGTTGAAAAACCACTTTTCGCACTTGTGTTAGTGTTGAAAAACCACTTTTCGCACTTGTGTTGGTGCAGGCAACCACTTTTGCACTTGTATTAGTGTGGAAAAAACACTTTTTGCACTTGTGATAGTGTTGAAAAAACACTTTTTGCACTTGTGTTAGTGTTGAAAAACCACTTTTCGCACTTGTGTTGGTGCAGGAAACCACTTTTGCACTTGTATTAGTGTGGAAAAACCACTTTTCGCACTTGTGTTAGTGTTGAAAAACCACTTTTCGCACTTGTGTTAGTGTTGAAAAACCACTTTTCGCACTTGTGTTGGTGCAGGAAACCACTTTTGCACTTATATTAGTGTGGAAAAACCACTTTTCGCAACTGTGTTAGTGTTGAAAAACCACTTTTCGCACTGGTGTTGGTGAAGGAAACCACTTTTCGTACTTGTGTTAGTGTTGAAAACCCACTTTTCGCACTTGTGTTAGTGTTGAAAATCCACTTTTCCCACTTGTGTTGGTGCAGGAAACCACTTTTGCACTTGTATTAGTGTGGAAAAAACACTTTTTGCACTTGTGATAGTGTTGAAAAACCACTTTTCGCACTTGTGTTAGTGTTGAAAAACCACTTTTCGCCCTTGTGTTGGTCCAGGAAACCACTTTTGCACTTGTATTAGTGTGGAAAAACCACTTTTTGCACTTGTGTTAGTGTTGAAAAACCACTTTTCGCACTTGTCTTAGTGTTGAAAAACCACTTTTCGCACTTGTGTTAGTGTTGAAAAACCACTTTTCGCACTTGTGTTAGTGTTGAAAAACCACTTTTCGCACTTGTGTTAGTGTTGAAAAACCACTTTTCGCACTTGTGTTAGTGTGAAAAACCACTTTTCGCACTTGTGTTAGTGTTGAAAAACCACTTTTCACACTTGTGTTGGTGCAGAAAACCACTTTTGCACTTGTATTAGTGTGGAAAAAACCACTTTTCGCACTTGTGTTAGTGTTGAAAAAACACTTTTCGCACTTGTGTTAGTGTTGAAAAACCACTTTTCGCACTTGTGTTAGTGTTGAAAAACCACTTTTCCCACTTGTGTTAGTGTTGAAAAACCACTTTTCGCACTTGTGTTAGTGTTGAAAAACCACTTTTCGCACTTGTGTTGGTGCAGGAAACCACTTTTGCACTTGTGATAGTGTTGAAAAAACACTTTTTGCACTTGTGATAGTGTTGAAAAAACACTTTTTGCACTTGTGTTAGTGTTGAAAAAACACTTTTCGCACTTGTGTTGGTACAGGAAACCACTTTTGCACTTGTATTAGTGTGGAAAAACCACTTTTTGCACTTGTGTTAGTGTTGAAAAAACACTTTTCGCACTTGTGTTAGTGTTGAAAAACCACTTTTCACACTTGTGTTCGTGTTGAAAAACCACTTTTCGCACTTGGGTTGGTGCAGGAAACCACTTTTGCACTTGTATTAGTGTGGAAAAAACACTTTTTGCACTTGTGATAGTGTTGAAAAAACACTTTTTGCACTTGTGTTAGTGTTGAAAAACCACTTTTCGCACTTGTGTTGGTGCAGGAAACCACTTTTGCACTTGTATTAGTGTGGAAAAAACACTTTTTGCACTTGTGATAGTGTTGAAAAAACACTTTTCGCACTTGTGTTAGTGTTGAAAAACCACTTTTCGCACTTGTGTTGGTGCAGGAAACCACTTTTGCACTTGTATTAGTGTGGAAAAAACACTTTTTGCACTTGTGATAGTGTTGAAAAAACACTTTTTGCACTTGTGTTAGTGTTGAAAAACCACTTTTCGCACTTGTGTTGGTGCAGGAAACCACTTTTGCACTTGTATTAGTGTGGAAAAACCACTTTTCGCACTTGTGTTAGTGTTGAAAAACCACTTTTCGCACTTGTGTTAGTGTTGAAAAACCACTTTTCGCACTTGTGTTGGTGCAGGAAACCACTTTTGCACTTGTATTAGTGTGGAAAAAACACTTTTTGCACTTGTGATAGTGTTGAAAAAACACTTTTTGCACTTGTGTTAGTGTTGAAAAACCACTTTTCGCACTTGTGTTAGTGTTGAAAAACCACTTTTCGCACTTGTGTTGGTGCAGGAAACCACTTTTGCACTTGTATTAGTGTGGAAAAACCACTTTTCGCACTTGTGTTAGTGATGAAAACCCACTTTTCGCACTTGTGTTAGTGTTGAAAAGCCACTTTTCCCACTTTTGTTGGTGCAGGAAACCACTTTTGCACTTGTATTAGTGTGGAAAAAACACTTTTTGCACTTGTGATAGTGTTGAAAAAACACTTTTTGCACTTGTGTTAGTGTTGAAAAACCACTTTTCGCACTTGTGTTGGTGCAGGCAACCACTTTTGCACTTGTATTAGTGTGGAAAAAACACTTTTTGCACTTGTGTTAGTGTTGAAAAACCACTTTTCGCACTTCTGTTAGTGTTGAAAAACCACTTTTCGCACTCGTGTTGGTGCAGGCAACCACTTTTGCACTTGTATTAGTGTGGAAAAAACACTTTTTGCACTTGTGATAGTGTTGAAAAAACACTTTTTGCACTTGTGTTAGTGTTGAAAAACCACTTTTCGCACTTGTGTTGGTGCAGGAAACCACTTTTGCACTTGTATTAGTGTGGGAAAACCACTTTTCGCACTTGTGTTAGTGTTGAAAAACCACTTTTCGCACTTGTGTTAGTGTTGAAAAACCACTTTTCGCACTTGTGTTGGTGCAGGAAACCACTTTTGCACTTATATTAGTGTGGAAAAACCACTTTTCGCAACTGTGTTAGTGTTGAAAAACCACTTTTCGCACTGGTGTTGGTGAAGGAAACCACTTTTCGTACTTGTGTTAGTGTTGAAAACCCACTTTTCGCACTTGTGTTAGTGTTGAAAATCCACTTTTCCCACTTGTGTTGGTGCAGGAAACCACTTTTGCACTTGTATTAGTGTGGAAAAAACACTTTTTGCACTTGTGATAGTGTTGAAAAACCACTTTTCGCACTTGTGTTAGTGTTGAAAAACCACTTTTCGCACTTGTGTTGGTGCAGGAAACCACTTTTGCACTTGTATTAGTGTGGAAAAACCACTTTTTGCACTTGTGTTAGTGTTGAAAAACCACTTTTTGCACTTGTCTTAGTGTTGAAAAACCACTTTTCGCACTTGTGTTAGTGTTGAAAAACCACTTTTCGCACTTGTGTTAGTGTTGAAAAACCACTTTTCGCACTTGTGTTAGTGTTGAAAAACCACTTTTCGCACTTGTGTTAGTGTTGAAAAACCACTTTTCGCACTTGTGTTAGTGTTGAAAAACCACTTTTCACACTTGTGTTGGTGCAGGAAACCACTTTTGCACTTGTATTAGTGTGGAAAAACCACTTTTCGCACTTGTGTTAGTGTTGAAAAAACACTTTTCGCACTTGTGTTAGTGTTGAAAAACCACTTTTCGCACTTGTGTTGGTGCAGGAAACCACTTTTGCACTTGTATTAGTGTGGAAAAACCACTTTTTGCACTTGTGTTAGTGTTGAAAAACCACTTTTTGCACTTGTCTTAGTGTTGAAAAACCACTTTTCGCACTTGTGTTAGTGTTGAAAAACCACTTTTCGCACTTGTGTTAGTGTTGAAAAACCACTTTTCGCACTTGTGTTAGTGTTGAAAAACCACTTTTCGCACTTGTGTTAGTGTTGAAAAACCACTTTTCGCACTTGTGTTAGTGTTGAAAAACCACTTTTCACACTTGTGTTGGTGCAGGAAACCACTTTTGCACTTGTATTAGTGTGGAAAAACCACTTTTCGCACTTGTGTTAGTGTTGAAAAAACACTTTTCGCACTTGTGTTAGTGTTGAAAAACCACTTTTCGCACTTGTGTTAGTGTTGAAAAACCACTTTTCGCACTTGTGTTGGTGCAGGAAACCACTTTTGCACTTGTATTAGTGTGGAAAAACCACTTTTCGCACTTGTGTTAGTGATGAAAACCCACTTTTCGCACTTGTGTTAGTGTTGAAAATCCACTTTTCCCACTTTTGTTGGTGCAGGAAACCACTTTTGCACTTGTATTAGTGTGGAAAAAACACTTTTTGCACTTGTGATAGTGTTGAAAAAACACTTTTTGCACTTGTGTTAGTGTTGAAAAACCACTTTTCGCACTTGTGTTGGTGCAGGCAACCACTTTTGCACTTGTATTAGTGTGGAAAAAACACTTTTTGCACTTGTGTTAGTGTTGAAAAACCACTTTTCGCACTTCTGTTAGTGTTGAAAAACCACTTTTCGCACTCGTGTTGGTGCAGGCAACCACTTTTGCACTTGTATTAGTGTGGAAAAAACACTTTTTGCACTTGTGATAGTGTTGAAAAACCACTTTTCGCACTTGTGTTGGTGCAGGAAACCACTTTTGCACTTGTATTAGTGTGGGAAAACCACTTTTCGCACTTGTGTTAGTGTTGAAAAACCACTTTTCGCACTTGTGTTAGTGTTGAAAAACCACTTTTCGCACTTGTGTTGGTGCAGGAAACCACTTTTGCACTTATATTAGTGTGGAAAAACCACTTTTCGCAACTGTGTTAGTGTTGAAAAACCACTTTTCGCACTGGTGTTGGTGAAGGAAACCACTTTTCGTACTTGTGTTAGTGTTGAAAACCCACTTTTCGCACTTGTGTTAGTGTTGAAAATCCACTTTTCCCACTTGTGTTGGTGCAGGAAACCACTTTTGCACTTGTATTAGTGTGGAAAAAACACTTTTTGCACTTGTGATAGTGTTGAAAAACCACTTTTCGCACTTGTGTTAGTGTTGAAAAACCACTTTTCGCACTTGTGTTGGTGCAGGAAACCACTTTTGCACTTGTATTAGTGTGGAAAAACCACTTTTTGCACTTGTCTTAGTGTTGAAAAACCACTTTTCGCACTTGTGCTAGTGTTGAAAAACCACTTTTCGCACTTGTGTTAGTGTTGAAAAACCACTTTTCGCACTTGTGTTAGTGTTGAAAAACCACTTTTCGCACTTGTGTTAGTGTTGAAAAACCACTTTTCGCACTTGTGTTAGTGTTGAAAAACCACTTTTCACACTTGTGTTGGTGCAGGAAACCACTTTTGCACTTGTATTAGTGTGGAAAAACCACTTTTCGCACTTGTGTTAGTGTTGAAAAAACACTTTTCGCACTTGTGTTAGTGTTGAAAAACCACTTTTCGCACTTGTGTTAGTGTTGAAAAACCACTTTTCCCACTTGTGTTAGTGTTGAAAAACCACTTTTCGCACTTGTGTTAGTGTTGAAAAACCACTTTTCGCACTTGTGTTGGTGCAGGAAACCACTTTTGCACTTGTGATAGTGTTGAAAAAACACTTTTTGCACTTGTGATAGTGTTGAAAAAACACTTTTTGCACTTGTGTTAGTGTGGAAAAAACACTTTTTGCACTTGTGATAGTGTTGAAAAAACACTTTTTGCACTTGTGTTAGTGTTGAAAAAACACTTTTCGCACTTGTGTTGGTGCAGGAAACCACTTTTGCACTTGTATTAGTGTGGAAAAACCACTTTTCGCACTTGTGTTAGTGTTGAAAAAACACTTTTCGCACTTGTGTTAGTGTTGAAAAACCACTTTTCACACTTGTGTTCGTGTTGAAAAACCACTTTTCGCACTTGGGTTGGTGCAGGAAACCACTTTTGCACTTGTATTAGTGTGGAAAAAACACTTTTTGCACTTGTGATAGTGTTGAAAAAACACTTTTTGCACTTGTGTTAGTGTTGAAAAACCACTTTTCGCACTTGTGTTGGTGCAGGAAACCACTTTTGCACTTGTATTAGTGTGGAAAAACCACTTTTCACACTTGTGTTAGTGTTGAAAAACCACTTTTCGCACTTGTGTTAGTGTTGAAAAACCACTTTTCGCACTTGTGTTGGTGCAGGAAACCACTTTTGCACTTGTATTAGTGTGGAAAAAATACTTTTTGCACTTGTGATAGTGTTGAAAAAACACTTTTTGCACTTGTGTTAGTGTTGAAAAACCACTTTTCGCACTTGTGTTGGTGCAGGAAA
Source organism: Myxine glutinosa (assembly GCF_964187855.1). Classification (NCBI taxonomy): domain Eukaryota; kingdom Metazoa; phylum Chordata; class Myxini; order Myxiniformes; family Myxinidae; genus Myxine; species Myxine glutinosa. The sequence continues at coordinate 18,652 of NW_027616447.1, read as the reverse complement.
CCACTTTTGCACTTGTATTAGTGTGGAAAAACCACTTTTCACAACTGTGTTAGTGTTGGTGAAGGAAACCACTTTTCGCCCTTGTGTTAGTGTTGAAAAACCACTTTTCGCACTTGTGTTAGTGTTGAAAAACCACTTTTCGCACTTGTGTTGGTGCAGGAAACCACTTTTGCACTTGTATTAGTGTGGAAAAAACACTTTTTGCACTTGTGATAGTGTTGAAAAAACACTTTTTGCACTTGTGTTAGTGTTGAAAAACCACTTTTCGCACTTGTGTTAGTGTTGAAAAACCACTTTTCGCACTTGTGTTGGTGCAGGAAACCACTTTTGCACTTGTATTAGTGTGGAAAAACCACTTTTCGCACTTGTGTTAGTGATGAAAACCCACTTTTCGCACTTGTGTTAGTGTTGAAAATCCACTTTTCCCACTTTTGTTGGTGCAGGAAACCACTTTTGCACTTGTATTAGTGTGGAAAAAACACTTTTTGCACTTGTGATAGTGTTGAAAAAACACTTTTTGCACTTGTGTTAGTGTTGAAAAACCACTTTTCGCACTTGTGTTGGTGCAGGAAACCACTTTTGCACTTGTATTAGTGTGGAAAAACCACTTTTCGCACTTGTGTCAGTGTTGAAAAACCACTTTTCGCACTTGTGTTAGTGTTGAAAAACCACTTTTCGCACTTGTGTTGGTGCAGGAAACCACTTTTGCACTTGTATTAGTGTGGAAAAACCACTTTTCGCACTTGTGTTAGTGATGAAAACCCACTTTTCGCACTTGTGTTAGTGTTGAAAATCCACTTTTCCCACTTTTGTTGGTGCAGGAAACCACTTTTGCACTTGTATTAGTGTGGAAAAAACACTTTTTGCACTTGTGATAGTGTTGAAAAAACACTTTTTGCACTTGTGTTAGTGTTGAAAAACCACTTTTTGCACTTGTGTTGGTGCAGGAAACCACTTTTCGCACTTGTGTTGGTGCAGGAAACCACTTTTGTACTTGTATTAGTGTGGAAAACCACTTTTCGCACTTGTGTTAGTGTTGAAAAACCACTTTTCGCACTTGTGTTGGTGCAGGAAACCACTTTTGCACTTGTATTAGTGTGGAAAAAACACTTTTTGCACTTGTGATAGTGTTGAAAAACCACTTTTCGCACTTGTGTTAGTGTTGAAAAACCACTTTTCGCACTTGTGTTAGTGTTGAAAAACCACTTTTCGCACTTGTGTTAGTGTTGAAAAACCACTTTTCGCACTTGTGTTGGTGCAGGAAACCACTTTTGCACTTGTATTAGTGTGGAAAAACCACTTTTCGCACTTGTGTTAGTGTTGAAAAACCACTTTTCGCACTTGTGTTAGTGTTGAAAAACCACTTTTCGCACTTGTGTTGGTGCAGGAAACCACTTTTGCACTTGTATTAGTGTGGAAAATACACTTTTTGCACTTGTGATAGTGTTGAAAAAACACTTTTTGCACTTGTGTTAGTGTTGAAAAACCACTTTTCGCACTTGTGTTGGTGCAGGAAACCACTTTTGCACTTGTATTAGTGTGGAAAAACCACTTTTCGCACTTGTGTTAGTGTTGAAAAACCACTTTTCGCACTTGTGTTAGTGTTGAAAAACGACTTTTCGCACTTGTGTTGGTGCAGGAAACCACTTTTGCACTTGTATTAGTGTGGAAAAACCACTTTTCGCAACTGTGTTAGTGTTGAAAAACCACTTTTCGCACTGGTGTTGGTGAAGGAAACCACTTTTCGCTCTTGTCTTAGTGTTGAAAACCCACTTTTCGCACTTGTGTCAGTGTTGAAAATCCACTTTTCCCACTTGTGTTGGTGCAGGAAACCACTTTTGCACTTGTATTAGTGTGGAAAAAACACTTTTTGCACTTGTGATAGTGTTGAAAAACCACTTTTCGCACTTGTGTTGGTGCAGGAAACCACTTTTGCACTTGTATTAGTGTGGAAAAACCACTTTTCGCACTTGTGTTAGTGATGAAAACCCACTTTTCGCACTTGTGTTAGTGTTGAAAATCCACTTTTCCCACTTTTGTTGGTGCAGGAAACCACTTTTGCACTTGTATTAGTGTGGAAAAAACACTTTTTGCACTTGTGATAGTGTTGAAAAAACACTTTTTGCACTTGTGTTAGTGTTGAAAAACCACTTTTCGCACTTGTGTTGGTGCAGGAAACCACTTTTGCACTTGTATTAGTGTGGAAAAACCACTTTACGCACTTGTGTCAGTGTTGAAAAACCACTTTTCGCACTTGTGTTAGTGTTGAAAAACCACTTTTCGCACTTGTGTTGGTGCAGGAAACCACTTTTGTACTTGTATTAGTGTGGAAAACCACTTTTCGCACTTGTGTTAGTGTTGAAAAACCACTTTTCGCACTTGTGTTGGTGCAGGAAACCACTTTTGCACTTGTATTAGTGTGGAAAAAACACTTTTTGCACTTGTGATAGTGTTGAAAAACCACTTTTCGCACTTGTGTTGGTGTTGAAAAACCACTTTTCGCACTTGTGTTAGTGTTGAAAAACCACTTTTCGCACTTGTGTTAGTGTTGAAAAACCACTTTTCGCACTTGTGTTGGTGCAGGAAACCACTTTTGCACTTGTATTAGTGTGGAAAAACCACTTTTCGCACTTGTGTTAGTGTTGAAAAACCACTTTTCGCACTTGTGTTAGTGTTGAAAAACCACTTTTCGCACTTGTGTTGGTGCAGGAAACCACTTTTGCACTTGTATTAGTGTGGAAAAATACACTTTTTGCACTTGTGATAGTGTTGAAAAAACACTTTTTGCACTTGTGTTAGTGTTGAAAAACCACTTTTCGCACTTGTGTTGGTGCAGGAAACCACTTTTGCACTTGTATTAGTGTGGAAAAACCACTTTTCGCAGTTGTGTTAGTGTTGAAAAACCAGTTTTCGCACTTGTGTTAGTGTTGAAAAACCACTTTTCGCACTTGTGTTGGTGCAGGAAACCACTTTTGCACTTGTATTAGTGTGGAAAAAACACTTTTTGCACTTGTGATAGTGTTGAAAAAATACTTTTTGCACTTGTGTTAGTGTTGAAAAACCACTTTTCGCACTTGTGTTGGTGCAGGAAACCACTTTTGCACTTGTATTAGTGTGGAAAAACCACTTTTCGCACTTGTGTTAGTGTTGAAAAACCACTTTTCGCACTTGTGTTAGTGTTGAAAAACGACTTTTCGCACTTGTGTTGGTGCAGGAAACCACTTTTGCACTTGTATTAGTGTGGAAAAACCACTTTTCGCAACTGTGTTAGTGTTGAAAAACCACTTTTCGCACTGGTGTTGGTGAAGGAAACCACTTTTCGCTCTTGTCTTAGTGTTGAAAACCCACTTTTCGCACTTGTGTCAGTGTTGAAAATCCACTTTTCCCACTTGTGTTGGTGCAGGAAACCACTTTTGCACTTGTATTAGTGTGGAAAAAACACTTTTTGCACTTGTGATAGTGTTGAAAAACCACTTTACGCACTTGTGTTGGTGCAGGAAACCACTTTTGCACTTGTATTAGTGTGGAAAAACCACTTTTCGCACTTGTGTTAGTGTTGAAAAACCACTTTTCGCACTTGTGTTAGTGTTGAAAAACCACTTTTCGCACTTGTGTTGGTGCAGGAAACCACTTTTGCACTTGTATTAGTGTGGAAAAACCACTTTTCGCACTTGTGTTAGTGTTGAAAAACCACTTTTCGCACTTGTGTTAGTGTTGAAAAACCACTTTTCGCACTTGGGTTGATGCAGGAAACCACTTTTGCACTTGTATTAGTGTGGAAAATACACTTTTTGCACTTGTGATAGTGTTGAAAAAACACTTTTTGCACTTGTGTTAGTGTTGAAAAACCACTTTTCGCACTTGTGTTGGTGCAGGAAACCACTTTTGCACTTGTATTAGTGTGGAAAAACCACTTTTCGCACTTGTGTTAGTGTTGAAAATCCACTTTTCCCACTTTTGTTGGTGCAGGAAACCACTTTTGCACTTGTATTAGTGTGGAAAAAACACTTTTTGCACTTGTGATAGTGTTGAAAAAACACTTTTTGCACTTGTGTTAGTGTTGAAAAACCACTTTTCGCACTTGTGTTGGTGCAGGAAACCACTTTTCGCACTTGTGTTGGTGCAGGAAACCACTTTTGTACTTGTATTAGTGTGGAAAACCACTTTTCGCACTTGTGTTAGTGTTGAAAAACCACTTTTCGCACTTGTGTTGGTGCAGGAAACCACTTTTGCACTTGTATTAGTGTGGAAAAAACACTTTTTGCACTTGTGATAGTGTTGAAAAACCACTTTTCGCACTTGTGTTAGTGTTGAAAAACCACTTTTCGCACTTGTGTTAGTGTTGAAAAACCACTTTTCGCACTTGTGTTAGTGTTGAAAAACCACTTTTCGCACTTGTGTTGGTGCAGGAAACCACTTTTGCACTTGTATTAGTGTGGAAAAACCACTTTTCGCACTTGTGTTAGTGTTGAAAAACCACTTTTCGCACTTGTGTTAGTGTTGAAAAACCACTTTTCGCACTTGTGTTGGTGCAGGAAACCACTTTTGCACTTGTATTAGTGTGGAAAATACACTTTTTGCACTTGTGATAGTGTTGAAAAAACACTTTTTGCACTTGTGTTAGTGTTGAAAAACCACTTTTCGCACTTGTGTTGGTGCAGGAAACCACTTTTGCACTTGTATTAGTGTGGAAAAACCACTTTTCGCACTTGTGTTAGTGTTGAAAAACCACTTTTCGCACTTGTGTTAGTGTTGAAAAACGACTTTTCGCACTTGTGTTGGTGCAGGAAACCACTTTTGCACTTGTATTAGTGTGGAAAAACCACTTTTCGCAACTGTGTTAGTGTTGAAAAACCACTTTTCGCACTGGTGTTGGTGAAGGAAACCACTTTTCGCTCTTGTCTTAGTGTTGAAAACCCACTTTTCGCACTTGTGTCAGTGTTGAAAATCCACTTTTCCCACTTGTGTTGGTGCAGGAAACCACTTTTGCACTTGTATTAGTGTGGAAAAAACACTTTTTGCACTTGTGATAGTGTTGAAAAACCACTTTTCGCACTTGTGTTGGTGCAGGAAACCACTTTTGCACTTGTATTAGTGTGGAAAAACCACTTTTCGCACTTGTGTTAGTGATGAAAACCCACTTTTCGCACTTGTGTTAGTGTTGAAAATCCACTTTTCCCACTTTTGTTGGTGCAGGAAACCACTTTTGCACTTGTATTAGTGTGGAAAAAACACTTTTTGCACTTGTGATAGTGTTGAAAAAACACTTTTTGCACTTGTGTTAGTGTTGAAAAACCACTTTTCGCACTTGTGTTGGTGCAGGAAACCACTTTTGCACTTGTATTAGTGTGGAAAAACCACTTTACGCACTTGTGTCAGTGTTGAAAAACCACTTTTCGCACTTGTGTTAGTGTTGAAAAACCACTTTTCGCACTTGTGTTGGTGCAGGAAACCACTTTTGTACTTGTATTAGTGTGGAAAACCACTTTTCGCACTTGTGTTAGTGTTGAAAAACCACTTTTCGCACTTGTGTTGGTGCAGGAAACCACTTTTGCACTTGTATTAGTGTGGAAAAAAACACTTTTTGCACTTGTGATAGTGTTGAAAAACCACTTTTCGCACTTGTGTTGGTGTTGAAAAACCACTTTTCGCACTTGTGTTAGTGTTGAAAAACCACTTTTCGCACTTGTGTTAGTGTTGAAAAACCACTTTTCGCACTTGTGTTGGTGCAGGAAACCACTTTTGCACTTGTATTAGTGTGGAAAAACCACTTTTCGCACTTGTGTTAGTGTTGAAAAACCACTTTTCGCACTTGTGTTAGTGTTGAAAAACCACTTTTCGCACTTGTGTTGGTGCAGGAAACCACTTTTGCACTTGTATTAGTGTGGAAAAATACACTTTTTGCACTTGTGATAGTGTTGAAAAAACACTTTTTGCACTTGTGTTAGTGTTGAAAAACCACTTTTCGCACTTGTGTTGGTGCAGGAAACCACTTTTGCACTTGTATTAGTGTGGAAAAACCACTTTTCGCAGTTGTGTTAGTGTTGAAAAACCAGTTTTCGCACTTGTGTTAGTGTTGAAAAACCACTTTTCGCACTTGTGTTGGTGCAGGAAACCACTTTTGCACTTGTATTAGTGTGGAAAAAACACTTTTTGCACTTGTGATAGTGTTGAAAAAATACTTTTTGCACTTGTGTTAGTGTTGAAAAACCACTTTTCGCACTTGTGTTGGTGCAGGAAACCACTTTTGCACTTGTATTAGTGTGGAAAAACCACTTTTCGCACTTGTGTTAGTGTTGAAAAACCACTTTTCGCACTTGTGTTAGTGTTGAAAAACGACTTTTCGCACTTGTGTTGGTGCAGGAAACCACTTTTGCACTTGTATTAGTGTGGAAAAACCACTTTTCGCAACTGTGTTAGTGTTGAAAAACCACTTTTTGCACTGGTGTTGGTGAAGGAAACCACTTTTCGCTCTTGTCTTAGTGTTGAAAACCCACTTTTCGCACTTGTGTCAGTGTTGAAAATCCACTTTTCCCACTTGTGTTGGTGCAGGAAACCACTTTTGCACTTGTATTAGTGTGGAAAAAACACTTTTTGCACTTGTGATAGTGTTGAAAAACCACTTTACGCACTTGTGTTGGTGCAGGAAACCACTTTTGCACTTGTATTAGTGTGGAAAAACCACTTTTCGCACTTGTGTTAGTGTTGAAAAACCACTTTTCGCACTTGTGTTAGTGTTGAAAAACCACTTTTCGCACTTGTGTTGGTGCAGGAAACCACTTTTGCACTTGTATTAGTGTGGAAAAACCACTTTTCGCACTTGTGTTAGTGTTGAAAAACCACTTTTCGCACTTGTGTTAGTGTTGAAAAACCACTTTTCGCACTTGGGTTGATGCAGGAAACCACTTTTGCACTTGTATTAGTGTGGAAAATACACTTTTTGCACTTGTGATAGTGTTGAAAAAACACTTTTTGCACTTGTGTTAGTGTTGAAAACCACTTTTCGCACTTGTGTTGGTGCAGGAAACCACTTTTGCACTTGTATTAGTGTGGAAAAACCACTTTTCGCACTTGTGTTAGTGTTGAAAAACCACTTTTCACACTGGTGTTGGTGAAGGAAACCACTTTTCGCACTTGTGTTAGTGTTGAAAACCCACTTTTCGCATTTGTGTTAGTGTTGAAAATCCACTTTTCCCACTTGTGTTGGTGCAGCAAACCACTTTTGCACTTGTATTAGTGTGGAAAAAACACTTTTTGCACTTGTGATACTGTTGAAAAACCACTTTTTCACACTTGTGTTAGTGTTGAAAACCCACTTTTCGCACTTGTGTTAGTGTTGAAAATCCACTTTTCCCACTTGTGTTGGTGCAGGAAACCACTTTTGCACTTGTATTAGTGTGGAAAAAACACTTTTTGCACTGGTGATATTGTTGAAAAACCACTTTTCGCACTTGTGTTAGTGTTGAAAAACCACTTTTCGCACTTGTGTTGATGCAGGAAACCACTTTTGCACTTGTATTAGTGTGGAAAATACACTTTTTGCACTTGTGATAGTGTTGAAAAACCACTTTTCGCACTTGTGTTAGTGTTGAAAAACCACTTTTCGCACTTGTGATAGTGTTGAAAATCCACTTTTCCCACTTGTGTTGGTGCAGGAAACCACTTTTGCACTTGTATTAGTGTGGAAAAAACACTTTTTGCACTTATGATAGTGTTGAAAAACCACTTTTCGCACTTGTGTTAGTGTTGAAAAACCACTTTTCGCACTTGTGTTGGTGCAGGAAACCACTTTTGCACTTGTATTAGTGTGGCAAAACCACTTTTCGCACTTGTGTTAGTGTTGAAAAACCACTTTTCGCACTTGTGTTAGTGTTGAAAAACCACTTTTCGCACTTGTGTTGGTGCATGAAACCACTTTTGCACATGTATTAGTGTGGAAAAAACACTTTTTGCACTTGTGATAGTGTTGAAAAAACACTTTTTGCACTTGTGTTAGTGTTGAAAAACCACTTTTCGCACTTGTGTTGGTGCAGGAAACCACTTTTGCACTTGTATTAGTGTGGAAAAACCACTTTTCACACTTGTGTTAGTGTTGAAAACCCACTTTTCGCACTTGTGTTAGTGTTGAAAAACCACTTTTCGCACTTGTGTTGGTGCAGGAAACCACTTTTGCACTTGTATTAGTGTGGAAAAAACACTTTTTGCACTTGTGATAGTGTTGAAAAAACACTTTTTGCACTTGTGTTAGTGTTGAAAAACCACTTTTCGCACTTGTGTTGGTGCAGGAAACCACTTTTGCACTTGTATTAGTGTGGAAAAACCACTTTTCGCACTTGTGTTGGTGCAGGAAACCACTTTTGCACTTGTATTAGTGTGGAAAAACCACTTTTCGCACTTGTGTTAGTGTTGAAAAACCACTTTTCGCACTGGTGTTGGTGAAGGAAACCACTTTTCGCACTTGTGTTAGTGTTGAAAACCCACTTTTCGCACTTGTGTTGGTGCAGGAAACCACTTTTGCACTTGTATTAGTGTGGAAAAACCACTTTTCGCACTTGTGTTAGTGTTGAAAAACCACTTTTCGCACTTGTGTTAGTGTTGAAAAACCACTTTTCGCACTTGGGTTGATGCAGGAAACCACTTTTGCACTTGTATTAGTGTGGAAAATACACTTTTTGCACTTGTGATAGTGTTGAAAAAACACTTTTTGCACTTGTGTTAGTGTTGAAAAACCACTTTTCGCACTTGTGTTGGTGCAGGAAACCACTTTTGCACTTGTATTAGTGTGGAAAAACCACTTTTCGCACTTGTGTTAGTGTTGAAAATCCACTTTTCCCACTTTTGTTGGTGCAGGAAACCACTTTTGCACTTGTATTAGTGTGGAAAAAACACTTTTTGCACTTGTGATAGTGTTGAAAAAACACTTTTTGCACTTGTGTTAGTGTTGAAAAACCACTTTTCGCACTTGTGTTGGTGCAGGAAACCACTTTTCGCACTTGTGTTGGTGCAGGAAACCACTTTTGTACTTGTATTAGTGTGGAAAACCACTTTTCGCACTTGTGTTAGTGTTGAAAAACCACTTTTCGCACTTGTGTTGGTGCAGGAAACCACTTTTGCACTTGTATTAGTGTGGAAAAACCACTTTTCGCACTTGTGTTAGTGTTGAAAAACCACTTTTCGCACTTGTGTTGGTGCATGAAACCACTTTTGCACATGTATTAGTGTGGAAAATACACTTTTTGCACTTGTGATAGTGTTGAAAAAACACTTTTTGCACTTGTGTTAGTGTTGAAAAACCACTTTTCGCACTTGTGTTGGTGCAGGAAACCACTTTTGCACTTGTATTAGTGTGGAAAAACCACTTTTCGCACTTGTGTTAGTGTTGAAAATCCACTTTTCCCACTTTTGTTGGTGCAGGAAACCACTTTTGCACTTGTATTAGTGTGGAAAAAACACTTTTTGCACTTGTGATAGTGTTGAAAAAACACTTTTTGCACTTGTGTTAGTGTTGAAAAACCACTTTTCGCACTTGTGTTGGTGCAGGAAACCACTTTTCGCACTTGTGTTGGTGCAGGAAACCACTTTTGTACTTGTATTAGTGTGGAAAACCACTTTTCGCACTTGTGTTAGTGTTGAAAAACCACTTTTCGCACTTGTGTTGGTGCAGGAAACCACTTTTGCACTTGTATTAGTGTGGAAAAAACACTTTTTGCACTTGTGATAGTGTTGAAAAACCACTTTTCGCACTTGTGTTAGTGTTGAAAAACCACTTTTCGCACTTGTGTTAGTGTTGAAAAACCACTTTTCGCACTTGTGTTAGTGTTGAAAAACCACTTTTCGCACTTGTGTTGGTGCAGGAAACCACTTTTGCACTTGTATTAGTGTGGAAAAACCACTTTTCGCACTTGTGTTAGTGTTGAAAAACCACTTTTCGCACTTGTGTTAGTGTTGAAAAACCACTTTTCGCACTTGTGTTGGTGCAGGAAACCACTTTTGCACTTGTATTAGTGTGGAAAATACACTTTTTGCACTTGTGATAGTGTTGAAAAAACACTTTTTGCACTTGTGTTAGTGTTGAAAAACCACTTTTCGCACTTGTGTTGGTGCAGGAAACCACTTTTGCACTTGTATTAGTGTGGAAAAACCACTTTTCGCACTTGTGTTAGTGTTGAAAAACCACTTTTCGCACTTGTGTTAGTGTTGAAAAACGACTTTTCGCACTTGTGTTGGTGCAGGAAACCACTTTTGCACTTGTATTAGTGTGGAAAAACCACTTTTCGCAACTGTGTTAGTGTTGAAAAACCACTTTCGCACTGGTGTTGGTGAAGGAAACCACTTTTCGCTCTTGTCTTAGTGTTGAAAACCCACTTTTCGCACTTGTGTCAGTGTTGAAAATCCACTTTTCCCACTTGTGTTGGTGCAGGAAACCACTTTTGCACTTGTATTAGTGTGGAAAAAACACTTTTTGCACTTGTGATAGTGTTGAAAAACCACTTTTCGCACTTGTGTTGGTGCAGGAAACCACTTTTGCACTTGTATTAGTGTGGAAAAACCACTTTTCGCACTTGTGTTAGTGATGAAAACCCACTTTTCGCACTTGTGTTAGTGTTGAAAATCCACTTTTCCCACTTTTGTTGGTGCAGGAAACCACTTTTGCACTTGTATTAGTGTGGAAAAAACACTTTTTGCACTTGTGATAGTGTTGAAAAAACACTTTTTGCACTTGTGTTAGTGTTGAAAAACCACTTTTCGCACTTGTGTTGGTGCAGGAAACCACTTTTGCACTTGTATTAGTGTGGAAAAACCACTTTACGCACTTGTGTCAGTGTTGAAAAACCACTTTTCGCACTTGTGTTAGTGTTGAAAAACACTTTTCGCACTTGTGTTGGTGCAGGAAACCACTTTTGTACTTGTATTAGTGTGGAAAACCACTTTTCGCACTTGTGTTAGTGTTGAAAAACCCACTTTTCGCACTTGTGTTGGTGCAGGAAACCACTTTTGCACTTGTATTAGTGTGGAAAAAACACTTTTTGCACTTGTGATAGTGTTGAAAAACCACTTTTCGCACTTGTGTTGGTGTTGAAAAACCACTTTTCGCACTTGTGTTAGTGTTGAAAAACCACTTTTCGCACTTGTGTTAGTGTTGAAAAACCACTTTTCGCACTTGTGTTGGTGCAGGAAACCACTTTTGCACTTGTATTAGTGTGGAAAAACCACTTTTCGCACTTGTGTTAGTGTTGAAAAACCACTTTTCGCACTTGTGTTAGTGTTGAAAAACCACTTTTCGCACTTGTGTTGGTGCAGGAAACCACTTTTGCACTTGTATTAGTGTGGAAAAATACACTTTTTGCACTTGTGATAGTGTTGAAAAAACACTTTTTGCACTTGTGTTAGTGTTGAAAAACCACTTTTCGCACTTGTGTTGGTGCAGGAAACCACTTTTGCACTTGTATTAGTGTGGAAAAACCACTTTTCGCAGTTGTGTTAGTGTTGAAAAACCAGTTTTCGCACTTGTGTTAGTGTTGAAAAACCACTTTTCGCACTTGTGTTGGTGCAGGAAACCACTTTTGCACTTGTATTAGTGTGGAAAAAACACTTTTTGCACTTGTGATAGTGTTGAAAAAATACTTTTTGCACTTGTGTTAGTGTTGAAAAACCACTTTTCGCACTTGTGTTGGTGCAGGAAACCACTTTTGCACTTGTATTAGTGTGGAAAAACCACTTTTCGCACTTGTGTTAGTGTTGAAAAACCACTTTTCGCACTTGTGTTAGTGTTGAAAAACGACTTTTCGCACTTGTGTTGGTGCAGGAAACCACTTTTGCACTTGTATTAGTGTGGAAAAACCACTTTTCGCAACTGTGTTAGTGTTGAAAAACCACTTTTCGCACTGGTGTTGGTGAAGGAAACCACTTTTCGCTCTTGTCTTAGTGTTGAAAACCCACTTTTCGCACTTGTGTCAGTGTTGAAAATCCACTTTTCCCACTTGTGTTGGTGCAGGAAACCACTTTTGCACTTGTATTAGTGTGGAAAAAACACTTTTTGCACTTGTGATAGTGTTGAAAAACCACTTTACGCACTTGTGTTGGTGCAGGAAACCACTTTTGCACTTGTATTAGTGTGGAAAAACCACTTTTCGCACTTGTGTTAGTGTTGAAAAACCACTTTTCGCACTTGTGTTAGTGTTGAAAAACCACTTTTCGCACTTGTGTTGGTGCAGGAAACCACTTTTGCACTTGTATTAGTGTGGAAAAACCACTTTTCGCACTTGTGTTAGTGTTGAAAAACCACTTTTCGCACTTGTGTTAGTGTTGAAAAACCACTTTTCGCACTTGGGTTGATGCAGGAAACCACTTTTGCACTTGTATTAGTGTGGAAAATACACTTTTTGCACTTGTGATAGTGTTGAAAAAACACTTTTTGCACTTGTGTTAGTGTTGAAAAACCACTTTTCGCACTTGTGTTGGTGCAGGAAACCACTTTTGCACTTGTATTAGTGTGGAAAAACCACTTTTCGCACTTGTGTTAGTGTTGAAAAACCACTTTTCACACTGGTGTTGGTGAAGGAAACCACTTTTCGCACTTGTGTTAGTGTTGAAAACCCACTTTTCGCATTTGTGTTAGTGTTGAAAATCCACTTTTCCCACTTGTGTTGTGCAGCAAACCACTTTTGCACTTGTATTAGTGTGGAAAAAACACTTTTTGCACTTGTGATACTGTTGAAAAACCACTTTTTCACACTTGTGTTAGTGTTGAAAACCCACTTTTCGCACTTGTGTTAGTGTTGAAAATCCACTTTTCCCACTTGTGTTGGTGCAGGAAACCACTTTTGCACTTGTATTAGTGTGGAAAAAACACTTTTTGCACTGGTGATATTGTTGAAAAACCACTTTTCGCACTTGTGTTAGTGTTGAAAAACCACTTTTCGCACTTGTGTTGATGCAGGAAACCACTTTTGCACTTGTATTAGTGTGGAAAATACACTTTTTGCACTTGTGATAGTGTTGAAAAACCACTTTTCGCACTTGTGTTAGTGTTGAAAAACCACTTTTCGCACTTGTGATAGTGTTGAAAATCCACTTTTCCCACTTGTGTTGGTGCAGGAAACCACTTTTGCACTTGTATTAGTGTGGAAAAAACACTTTTTGCACTTATGATAGTGTTGAAAAACCACTTTTCGCACTTGTGTTAGTGTTGAAAAACCACTTTTCGCACTTGTGTTGGTGCAGGAAACCACTTTTGCACTTGTATTAGTGTGGCAAAACCACTTTTCGCACTTGTGTTAGTGTTGAAAAACCACTTTTCGCACTTGTGTTAGTGTTGAAAAACCACTTTTCGCACTTGTGTTGGTGCATGAAACCACTTTTGCACATGTATTAGTGTGGAAAAAACACTTTTTGCACTTGTGATAGTGTTGAAAAAACACTTTTTGCACTTGTGTTAGTGTTGAAAAACCACTTTTCGCACTTGTGTTGGTGCAGGAAACCACTTTTGCACTTGTATTAGTGTGGAAAAACCACTTTTCACACTTGTGTTAGTGTTGAAAACCCACTTTTCGCACTTGTGTTAGTGTTGAAAAACCACTTTTCGCACTTGTGTTGGTGCAGGAAACCACTTTTGCACTTGTATTAGTGTGGAAAAAACACTTTTTGCACTTGTGATAGTGTTGAAAAAACACTTTTTGCACTTGTGTTAGTGTTGAAAAACCACTTTTCGCACTTGTGTTGGTGCAGGAAACCACTTTTGCACTTGTATTAGTGTGGAAAAACCACTTTTCGCACTTGTGTTGGTGCAGGAAACCACTTTTGCACTTGTATTAGTGTGGAAAAACCACTTTTCGCACTTGTGTTAGTGTTGAAAAACCACTTTTCGCACTGGTGTTGGTGAAGGAAACCACTTTTCGCACTTGTGTTAGTGTTGAAAACCCACTTTTCGCACTTGTGTTGGTGCAGGAAACCACTTTTGCACTTGTATTAGTGTGGAAAAACCACTTTTCGCACTTGTGTTAGTGTTGAAAAACCACTTTTCGCACTTGTGTTAGTGTTGAAAAACCACTTTTCGCACTTGGGTTGATGCAGGAAACCACTTTTGCACTTGTATTAGTGTGGAAAATACACTTTTTGCACTTGTGATAGTGTTGAAAAAACACTTTTTGCACTTGTGTTAGTGTTGAAAAACCACTTTTCGCACTTGTGTTGGTGCAGGAAACCACTTTTGCACTTGTATTAGTGTGGAAAAACCACTTTTCGCACTTGTGTTAGTGTTGAAAATCCACTTTTCCCACTTTTGTTGGTGCAGGAAACCACTTTTGCACTTGTATTAGTGTGGAAAAAACACTTTTTGCACTTGTGATAGTGTTGAAAAAACACTTTTTGCACTTGTGTTAGTGTTGAAAAACCACTTTTCGCACTTGTGTTGGTGCAGGAAACCACTTTTCGCACTTGTGTTGGTGCAGGAAACCACTTTTGTACTTGTATTAGTGTGGAAAACCACTTTTCGCACTTGTGTTAGTGTTGAAAAACCACTTTTCGCACTTGTGTTGGTGCAGGAAACCACTTTTGCACTTGTATTAGTGTGGAAAAAACACTTTTTGCACTTGTGATAGTGTTGAAAAACCACTTTTCGCACTTGTGTTGGTGTTGAAAAACCACTTTTCGCACTTGTGTTAGTGTTGAAAAACCACTTTTCGCACTTGTGTTAGTGTTGAAAAACCACTTTTCGCACTTGTGTTGGTGCAGGAAACCACTTTTGCACTTGTATTAGTGTGGAAAAACCACTTTTCGCACTTGTGTTAGTGTTGAAAAACCACTTTTCGCACTTGTGTTAGTGTTGAAAAACCACTTTTCGCACTTGTGTTGGTGCAGGAAACCACTTTTGCACTTGTATTAGTGTGGAAAAATACACTTTTTGCACTTGTGATAGTGTTTTTTTTTTTTGAAAAAAACACTTTTTGCACTTGTGTTAGTGTTGAAAAACCACTTTTCGCACTTGTGTTGGTGCAGGAAACCACTTTTGCACTTGTATTAGTGTGGAAAAACCACTTTTCGCAGTTGTGTTAGTGTTGAAAAACCAGTTTTCGCACTTGTGTTAGTGTTGAAAAACCACTTTTCGCACTTGTGTTGGTGCAGGAAACCACTTTTGCACTTGTATTAGTGTGGAAAAAACACTTTTTGCACTTGTGATAGTGTTGAAAAAATACTTTTTGCACTTGTGTTAGTGTTGAAAAACCACTTTTCGCACTTGTGTTGGTGCAGGAAACCACTTTTGCACTTGTATTAGTGTGGAAAAACCACTTTTCGCACTTGTGTTAGTGTTGAAAAACCACTTTTCGCACTTGTGTTAGTGTTGAAAAACGACTTTTCGCACTTGTGTTGGTGCAGGAAACCACTTTTGCACTTGTATTAGTGTGGAAAAACCACTTTTCGCAACTGTGTTAGTGTTGAAAAACCACTTTTCGCACTGGTGTTGGTGAAGGAAACCACTTTTCGCTCTTGTCTTAGTGTTGAAAACCCACTTTTCGCACTTGTGTCAGTGTTGAAAATCCACTTTTCCCACTTGTGTTGGTGCAGGAAACCACTTTTGCACTTGTATTAGTGTGGAAAAAACACTTTTTGCACTTGTGATAGTGTTGAAAAACCACTTTACGCACTTGTGTTGGTGCAGGAAACCACTTTTGCACTTGTATTAGTGTGGAAAAACCACTTTTCGCACTTGTGTTAGTGTTGAAAAACCACTTTTCGCACTTGTGTTAGTGTTGAAAAACCACTTTTCGCACTTGTGTTGGTGCAGGAAACCACTTTTGCACTTGTATTAGTGTGGAAAAACCACTTTTCGCACTTGTGTTAGTGTTGAAAAACCACTTTTCGCACTTGTGTTAGTGTTGAAAAACCACTTTTCGCACTTGGGTTGATGCAGGAAACCACTTTTGCACTTGTATTAGTGTGGAAAATACACTTTTTGCACTTGTGATAGTGTTGAAAAAACACTTTTTGCACTTGTGTTAGTGTTGAAAAACCACTTTTCGCACTTGTGTTGGTGCAGGAAACCACTTTTGCACTTGTATTAGTGTGGAAAAACCACTTTTCGCACTTGTGTTAGTGTTGAAAATCCACTTTTCCCACTTTTGTTGGTGCAGGAAACCACTTTTGCACTTGTATTAGTGTGGAAAAAACACTTTTTGCACTTGTGATAGTGTTGAAAAAACACTTTTTGCACTTGTGTTAGTGTTGAAAAACCACTTTTCGCACTTGTGTTGGTGCAGGAAACCACTTTTCGCACTTGTGTTGGTGCAGGAAACCACTTTTGTACTTGTATTAGTGTGGAAAACCACTTTTCGCACTTGTGTTAGTGTTGAAAAACCACTTTTCGCACTTGTGTTGGTGCAGGAAACCACTTTTGCACTTGTATTAGTGTGGAAAAAACACTTTTTGCACTTGTGATAGTGTTGAAAAACCACTTTTCGCACTTGTGTTAGTGTTGAAAAACCACTTTTCGCACTTGTGTTAGTGTTGAAAAACCACTTTTCGCACTTGTGTTAGTGTTGAAAAACCACTTTTCGCACTTGTGTTGGTGCAGGAAACCACTTTTGCACTTGTATTAGTGTGGAAAAACCACTTTTCGCACTTGTGTTAGTGTTGAAAAAACCACTTTTCGCACTTGTGTTAGTGTTGAAAAACCACTTTTCGCACTTGTGTTGGTGCAGGAAACCACTTTTGCACTTGTATTAGTGTGGAAAATACACTTTTTGCACTTGTGATAGTGTTGAAAAAACACTTTTTGCACTTGTGTTAGTGTTGAAAAACCACTTTTCGCACTTGTGTTGGTGCAGGAAACCACTTTTGCACTTGTATTAGTGTGGAAAAACCACTTTTCGCACTTGTGTTAGTGTTGAAAAACCACTTTTCGCACTTGTGTTAGTGTTGAAAAACGACTTTTCGCACTTGTGTTGGTGCAGGAAACCACTTTTGCACTTGTATTAGTGTGGAAAAACCACTTTTCGCAACTGTGTTAGTGTTGAAAAACCACTTTTCGCACTGGTGTTGGTGAAGGAAACCACTTTTCGCTCTTGTCTTAGTGTTGAAAACCCACTTTTCGCACTTGTGTCAGTGTTGAAAATCCACTTTTCCCACTTGTGTTGGTGCAGGAAACCACTTTTGCACTTGTATTAGTGTGGAAAAAACACTTTTTGCACTTGTGATAGTGTTGAAAAACCACTTTTCGCACTTGTGTTGGTGCAGGAAACCACTTTTTGCACTTGTATTAGTGTGGAAAAACCACTTTTCGCACTTGTGTTAGTGATGAAAACCCACTTTTCGCACTTGTGTTAGTGTTGAAAATCCACTTTTCCCACTTTTGTTGGTGCAGGAAACCACTTTTGCACTTGTATTAGTGTGGAAAAAACACTTTTTGCACTTGTGATAGTGTTGAAAAAACACTTTTTGCACTTGTGTTAGTGTTGAAAAACCACTTTTCGCACTTGTGTTGGTGCAGGAAACCAATTTTGCACTTGTATTAGTGTGGAAAAACCACTTTACGCACTTGTGTCAGTGTGAAAAACCACTTTTCGCACTTGTGTTAGTGTTGAAAAACCACTTTTCGCACTTGTGTTGGTGCAGGAAACAACTTTTGTACTTGTATTAGTGTGGAAAACCACTTTTCGCACTTGTGTTAGTGTTGAAAAACCACTTTTCGCACTTGTGTTGGTGCAGGAAACCACTTTTGCACTTGTATTAGTGTGGAAAAAACACTTTTTGCACTTGTGATAGTGTTGAAAAACCACTTTTCGCACTTGTGTTGGTGTAGAAAAACCACTTTTCGCACTTGTGTTAGTGTTGAAAAACCACTTTTCGCACTTGTGTTAGTGTTGAAAAACCACTTTTCGCACTTGTGTTGGTGCAGGAAACCACTTTTGCACTTGTATTAGTGTGGAAAAACCACTTTTCGCACTTGTGTTAGTGTTGAAAAACCACTTTTCGCACTTGTGTTAGTGTTGAAAAACCACTTTTCGCACTTGTGTTGGTGCAGGAAACCACTTTTGCACTTGTATTAGTGTGGAAAAATACACTTTTTGCACTTGTGATAGTGTTGAAAAAACACTTTTTGCACTTGTGTTAGTGTTGAAAAACCACTTTTCGCACTTGTGTTGGTGCAGGAAACCACTTTTGCACTTGTATTAGTGTGGAAAAACCACTTTTCGCAGTTGTGTTAGTGTTGAAAAACCAGTTTTCGCACTTGTGTTAGTGTTGAAAAACCACTTTTCGCACTTGTGTTGGTGCAGGAAACCACTTTTGCACTTGTATTAGTGTGGAAAAAACACTTTTTGCACTTGTGATAGTGTTGAAAAAATACTTTTTGCACTTGTGTTAGTGTTGAAAAACCACTTTTCGCACTTGTGTTGGTGCAGGAAACCACTTTTGCACTTGTATTAGTGTGGAAAAACCACTTTTCGCACTTGTGTTAGTGTTGAAAAACCACTTTTCGCACTTGTGTTAGTGTTGAAAAACGACTTTTCGCACTTGTGTTGGTGCAGGAAACCACTTTTGCACTTGTATTAGTGTGGAAAAACCACTTTTCGCAACTGTGTTAGTGTTGAAAAACCACTTTTCGCACTGGTGTTGTGAAGGAAACCACTTTTCGCTCTTGTCTTAGTGTTGAAAA